>NC_139990.1:65617525-65667525 GCF_964263955.1 Coregonus lavaretus
CCGAATGATTAAAAGTAATAAAGCGTCTGAGACCCATAAAAAAGTCAGAAAAGCATCCGAGATGCCTTTTTGCTATTATGAACTGGTTACCAACATAATCAGAATAGTAAAAATATAGTTTTCGTCATACCCGTGGTATACGGTCTGATATACCAGCCAATCAGCCTTCAGGGCTCAAACCACCCAGTTTATAATTCTGTTTCTGTCATGTACATTACCTGTCATTCCGGGGGGACAGATGCAGGAGAAAGAGTTGGGTCCGTCTATACACTTGGCCAGACGGCAGGGGTTGGGTTTACAGTCGTCTATGTCCTCCTCACACCTGTCCCCTCTGAAGCCAGCGGGACAGATACATAGGTACTCCCCACTGCCAGGGGGGAGGTTGATGTTTGTAACACAGGAAGCTCTGTTCAGACAGCCACAGGGCCACACAGAGACCTGGGGACACACAGTGGAATAGGATATGTTAGTAGAGCTTATGGACGATTCTGTGGAGAGAATATTGGTATCTGAGGTAAGCTACAGTACATGGGTAAGTTACTATATCTTGGTTACATGGGTAAGATGCATGGGTAAGGTACTGTGTCTTGGTTTTGAATGTCCTGCTAGTACAGCTAGGCTCATACAGTATGTGATCTTTGACGATCAATGATAATTACACATCTAGAGCTCCCTCTTGTGGTATTAATCCATATTTAGACCTTTTAAGCGTCAGTTTCAACAGCCTGTTGGCATGGTAAGCGAGACTAACCCTACCTGGACAGAGGCATGCGTCTCAGCATTACAATCGTCTGTGACGGTGAACCGAAAGGTCTGTGTGGAGGTGGAGGTGGCAGTGTCAGTAGCCTTCCAGATGACCAGGCCAGCGGGGGAGAGGGAGGCGTCACTGGGGCCTGACTCCAGAGTGAACAGCACCGCAGAGCCCTCTGGGTCCTGAGCCTGCAGCTGGTACACAAAGTTCTCCCCCTGGAACGTCTGCAGACGCCCCTGGGCTGCCTGAAACACTGGAGGCTCGTTCTCTGTCAGGAGCAGAATAGTATTTAGTAATAACATAATAATAACCTAATACTTTAATAATTTCATAATTAAAGGCCTTATCCTTATTTGAGGTACAATAATGTTCCTTTATTTCAACTTGTTTATTGATATGTTTATCGATCTTTGTAAAATGTAGATTTTCTGTTTTCATTCCTCGTTCAAACCAGTTTAATCTGGAGTGATTTGGCCTAATTTTATATTAACAAAGAACACTAAAATCAAAACACAGCACAAAGAAGGCATTGGAACACATTGAATCAACCACAATTACAGTACACAAAGTACTTTAAGTTTCTGTAATTAATCACACCTTATTCCCTACAGCATGACCAACTCTGAGCTGTTGACATACCGGTACTGTTAACGTATTCCAGAGACCATGCAGCCATATGTGTTCTCTGTGACCATGTGCTGTCGTCAGTAGTTGGTGGCAGCAAATACCTTTTTCCGATTTCAGTTGGCTTGGTATGAATTTGTATACAGATGCTTTTGTATATTAAAAGTAATGAACATATTGTAGTATTAGTAGAGGGTGCTGTACTTACTCTCAGCGATGGACCATGTGTATTTGGAGGAGTCTGGTCGGCATATCAAGCAAGGGCTTCTGGGATTGCGGTCTCCCTCTCCATAACATACACTGTCAATGTTGCATGTTTTCTCCTGGGGATCGATACACAGCAACACAATTGGCATATATATGTTTGCCTTTTAGAAAACATCAAACATCTGATCTTGCCATTGAAATAGGAACCAGGAACACTTTTCGGGCCAACAAGAGAACAGGGCTGGCATTGACTTACTGCATACACACACGCAAGTGAACCTTGATTGGACTAAAACACCTAATTGTTTCCTGTGTTAAGAGATGCCAGAGAGGTAATCACGCCAGTTTCAACCTATCATCTCACCCACACCACTTCTATATGGACCTCCAGCATACATTAAATGACAAACAGAGCATTGGCCACTTTTTGTTTGGGTGATAAATGTTCTGTTTGAGTTCTTCAGAAGAAACTGGTTGGCACACATAACTAGGAGGAGTGGTGCTCAGGTAGCACATGGGGAAGTGTCCCCACTTGCGCCACATAGCTAGCTTTCTGTGTGGCGCCGTATGTTAAGACGCTTCAGGCTGATGGGTAAGTTTCACACTTCCCCATGTGCTACACTCACATTTAGTTTTAAGAGGGGCCAGGCCCCATGTACTGGTTTTTCCTGGTGGGAAAGGGGCCTGAAATTTGAGCTAGCCTGAACATCTGTTGAATGTCCAACAACATAATGTACTGTATCTGTTGAATGTAAGTGGCTGAAAAATAACACAAACTACGAGAAGCTGATTCATGCATCCTCAGGCTGAGAACATGTTCTCAATCAAGTTGGAAAACACAAGGAACAAGGACATGAAAAAAATGAATCATTTAAAATCAGACTCTAATCATTAAACAACACATTCTGATCTTGCTACCAGAAAAGTTGTGATACCATTAAAACCCTGAGAAAAAAACAAAGAGAAACCCACCCTCGAGGTACAGAGAACGTCAGCATTGAGAGTGCAGATCTGACAGGCTCCATCGAACAGGGTCAGGATCTTGGCATTGCTGTAGCCGTAGCCGTCGTTGGACACCTGCCAAGACAATGTTAATGACTTACTTCTCAGTGACTACTGGTAATAAATATTTACAGAAGCTACTACTATAAGTAAGGGTATCTTGTCCAGGTTGCACCATCTTGAAAACATCTGGTAGGTGTGCAAACAAACCATATCACAACACTAGACCAGAACACTGCCCTGCTACAAATAGTACTATTGTTTAGGGCTCTGTTATCCAGCTGTATTTTATGGGTCATTGGCCCATTCCCAAAAATTAGTCTGGACCCATTGGTGGGTTGGGGCCTTTTGGGTCACAGCTTAAGACTGGTTCCTGGTTAGAAATGACAACAACATTAATGAGATGTGCTGCATAGCGTTGTTCCACTGACTTTGATCTGCCAGCGTGCGAGGGGTCTGCCGGTGGCCATATCCAGGTCCACGCCTGCAGTGGGTTGTCTATACCCCAGGGGGAGCTGACACTCCAGACCTGACACATCCAGGAAGGTAGCCAGGGAAAACTGAGGTTCGTCCAGGGTCCACTCACCATCCACAAACTGGACACACGCAGACAGAGACAGGCGGGGTCAGAAGTACTGTGCTACAGAAAATAATAGTATGGAGGTGTGTGTGTGTGTGTGTGTGTGTGTGTGTGTGTGTGTGTGTGTCGGTGTCGGTGTGTGTTTATGTGTGTGATGTAGCATGGTACCTTTTCCTTCAAAAATTCACACTTGAGTTCATAGGAGTCTTTGAAGCCTTGTCCAAAGACCTGTACAGTGGAGCAGTCACTCTGTCTGACATCACACAGTCCCTCGTTCTCCAGCTCTGTGATCTCTGGAGTCTGGTCTTCACCATCCCAGACGACAGAAAAAAATGTCAGCAGGTTTTTAAATCGCTTTACTAGGATTAGCTAATTACTGTGATATGTCTTTCATTTTGATTAACTACAAGCCAAACCCTGGCTTAGTGTTGACTTACAATATGTATGATTGACTTATAGATGTGTGTTACTGATCCAATCCTGCCCTCTTCTTACCAGAGATAACGCTGCAGTCGTAGGAGCCGAATCCGGGGAAGCACAAACACCCCCACTCGGAGCACTGCCCATTTCCATTACATAGATTTGGACACTTGAGGAAGGACAACATGTCCTGGTGCTCTCCCTCTCTCCCCCTCTCCTCCACTAGCCTCCTCTCACACTCGTTCTCAAGCAGAGGCAGAGTGGCGCCCACCCAGGCCTGGTCGTCCTTTAGCTGGAGGTCGCTGACGCACATAGCCACCGCCTGGCTCACTATGGCCGGGCCTAAGAGCCGGCCGCAGCCCAGGGCCACACTGGAGTTAGCCACCACCCGCTGGCACTGCACCCTGGCTTGGAGCTGTGTTAGCCCAGACGGGGTGGGCCAGGTGGGGGTAGGGGAGGACTCGGGCTGAGCCGCCAGCTCGTGGTCCTCTGGGAAGAAGTAGGTGAAGCCCTCCAGGTCGGACTGGCTCAAGCTCTGGTAGGGCGTGTTGGGGAGGAACTGGTAGGACTGGCGTCTTCCACGGCTTCTCTGGTTGTTGGCTCCATGGCTGGAGCCTGTTAGGGTAGAGCCTCTCTCTCCAGGCTGGGAGGCGGTGTCCTCGGCCTGGCCGTGCTGGTTGGAGTTCCCTGAGGGGTAGTCGTGGTGGCCTTTGAACAGCTCTACTGAGTTGATGTATTCGGCAGTGACATCTAGAGTAGGGATTATACTGTGGAGTCTCACGTTGCCGTGGTGAGAACAGGAGGAGTCGGAGCCAGGGATTGGCTGAGACCTGGTTCGCGGGGATTTGGGGCGGGACTCTTCTTCACAGTTACAGTACCTGTGAGGGTTTGGGGCGCTCTGATAGGACGGAACGGTGTCAAACAAGCTGCTACCAGGAGGGAGTCTGCCAGAAGATAAATACAAACTCATCAGTTAGGATTTCTATGGAAATACATCACAACCACAGCTGAAAGAGCTCATGTACAGTACCAGTCAAAAGTTTGGACACACCTACTTATTCAAGTGTTTTTCTTCATTTGTACTATTTTCTACATTGTAGAATAATATCTAAGACATCAAATGAATGTACACATAATGAAATAACACATATGGAATCATGTAGTAACCAAAAAAGTGTTAAACAAATCAAAATATATTTGAGATTTGAGATTCTTCAAATAGCCACCATTTGCCTTGATGACAGCTTTGCACACTCTTGGCATTCTCTCAACCAGCTTCACCTGGAATGCTTTTCCAACACTCTTGAATTAGTTCCCACATATGCTGAGCACTTGTTGGCTGCTTTTCCTTCACTCTTCCGTCCGACTCATCCCAAACCATCTCAATTGGGTTGAGGTCGGGGGATTGTGGAGGCCAGGTCATCTGATGCAGCACTCCATCACTCTCCTTCTTGGTAAAATAGCCCTTACACAGCCTGGAGGTGTGTTGGGTCATTTTCCTGTTGAAAAACAAATGATAGTCCCACTAAGCCCAAACCAGATGGGATGGTGTATCGCTGCAGAATGCTGTGGTAGCCATGCTGGTTAAGTGTTGAATTCTAAATAAATCACAGACAGTGTCACCAACAAAGCACCCCCACACCATAACACCTCCTCCTCCATGCTTTACGGTGGGAAATACACATGTGGAGATCTCACAAAGACACGGCAGTTGGAACCAAAAATCTCAAATTTGGACTCAGATTTCCACCGGTCTAATGTCCATTGCTCATGTTTCTTGGCCCAATCAGGTCTCTTCTTCTTATTGGTGTCCTATAGTAATGGTTTCTTTGCAGCAATTCGACCATGAAGGCCTGATTCACACAGTCCCCTCTGAACAGTTGATGTTGAGATGTGTCTGTGAAGCATTTATTTGGGCTGCAATTTCTGAGGCTGGTAACTCTAATGAACTTATCCTCTGCAGCAGAGGAAACTGTGGGTCTTCCATTCCTGTGGTGGCCCTCATGAGAGCCAGTTTCATCATAGCGCTTGATGGTTTTTGTGACTGCACTTGAAGAAATGTTAAAAGTTCTTGAAATGTTCCGTATTGACTGACCTTCATGTCTTAAAGTAATGACGGACTGTCATTTCTCTTTGCTAATAATATAATATGGACTTGATTTTTTACCAAATAGGGCTATCTTCTGTATACCCCACCTACCTTGTCACAACACAACTGATTGGCTCAAATGCATTAAGAAGGAAATAAATTCCACAAATTAACTTTTAAGAAGGCACACCTGTTAATTGAAATGCATTCCAGGTGACTACCTCATGAAGCTGGTTGAGAGAATGCCAAGAGTGTGCAAAACTGTCATCAAGGCAAAGGGTGGCTATTTGAAGAATCTCAAATATAACATACATTTTGATCTGTTTAACACTTTTTTGGTTACTACATGATTCCATATGTGTTATTCATAGTTTTGATGTCTTCACTATTGTTCTACAATATAAAAAATAGTGAAAATAAAGAAAAACCGTTGAAGGAGTAGGTGTGTCCAAACTTTTGACTGATACTGTAAATGTTCAAAATGATTCATATCCAAAAGCCTGCTCCTGCTTTGCAGATCTAAAGAAACTGTATAGGCATAGGAATTACAATGAATGCTGCAGTGCAATCATTGGTAGGCTGGTTAGAATCTGCAAACTCCATAAAGTTAGGGACTAGAGGTTGATTTGAGATTTGGCATCAGACTAACCTCCATTCAGAGATGAAGGCTGCTACGTCTTCATTGTCCAGCGCTGCGCCCCCTGCTGTGTGGAGGTCATTGTGCGTCTGTCCATCATACGTCCCACACAGGCCCTCGGTGTGGCCCCAGTCTGAGCTGGGGGCCCTCAGGGTCAGACTCATGCCCCAGTCAGACACATCGGCACACACAAATGCCCCAGACGAGAAGGTCATCTACAGCACAGACAGAAAGGGGATTAGATCCTATTGTATTCTGTTGTATTTCATTTGATTTTACTCTATTCTATTGAGACTCAATTATTTTCTGCTTTCCAGTGCTTCGCTATATCATCACAGTCTGTATCATATCATAATTAGCATAAACAATTGAATACCGACTTTGCACTGTAAGTTTACACTGCCTTTCTCAACACCCTATTGGCTAATGACTACTTCCTGTGGGCGTGGGCTTCCACTCAGTGACCTTTTCTTTTTCCTGGCACCACCAACTCATCAGAGGACAACCTTTTTTAATTTTTAATTTTTATGTTACATTTTATTTACTTATTCATTCACTCACTGTGACTTTGCGTCCTTGGTAAGACTCAGTGATGCGGATGCCGCTCTTGCCCACGTCCCTGTTCTTCACTGACAGGTGCGGCCTGGTGTCCCCCAGCTCGCCGTTGCACATGTCGAAGGCTATGACGTCACCGCCGTCCCTCGCGACGAACCCGCACATGCACGAGGCGCCGTGGACCAAGCTCCCGCACTCCCACTGGCGCACATGGACCTCGAACGGCTGCTGCGTGCTCTTGTACAGCACAAACGTCCCAATCTGGTAGTTGTCATACTGCCTGGAAGGAAATGCATTAAATACATTACAGTACAGTATCAGTTACTGTAATGTGTATTCTTGTGATTGTTATCATATTTGCAGACTAATATTGCCATGACTGCATCTATCATTTATGCTGACTAAAAAGGAGTGATTGAAGTACCTGCCATCAAACGTGATGATGTGAGGATCGGTGAAAGAGTAGCAGTATGCAGAGGGAACATCCTTCACTGTGATCTGAAAACACAGAGCAGATATCACATATCAAATATAATTTATTTCATTTTCACATTCAGCTATCTAGATGAGAAAATAAAGTGTATACAGTACATGCTTATATGATTGTGTTGGCAACTTACAGATTGTGTATGGGCAATTGTACACTATACAGTATATACAGCATCATAGCATATTCTCCATTGAGTGAGTTAAGTGTAACAACCTAGACTGGTCCCAGATCCGTTAACAACCTAGATTTGTCCCAGATCTGTTTATGCTGTCTTGCAATGTCTTATGCCAAACAGTGTGACAATGACCATAGGAGTTGGCAAGATAGCACAAACAGATCTGGGACCAGGCTAATAACAACCGCCACTCTCCTCCCAACCCATCACAAGTTTTATTTTCTTCCAGTTACAGTACCTGGACACTCTGTGGTGTGTAGCCGCTCCAGAGGAAGTTGGATGTGACGATGGGTTTGACAGAGATCTGTGTCGTCCTGTCTCCGTCCCTGAGGAAGTCTGTGACAGCGCTGAGGTGAACCAGGGCCTGGCTACACACCCCGTTACGACACCCCAGGCTCTGGGAGAGATCCACCTGGCACGAGGACAACACCACATCTGGACCCAGCAGATCCTCTCCTATGGAGGAACAAATATATAATTTAATGGTTATTGTCGTTGGCTTTGTTTTTGTCTATTTTGTAGGGATACCGACATGTCAGAATGCGTTGTCACTGGAGAATCAAGACACTATGGAAATCAAACGTATTGCCAAAATCTGTTATTAAAAATACTAAATTGTGAAGAATCTAACTTTACTGAGGTGATACTGTGAGTATGCAGGATTACTTACGAAGCCTTTACCTTGATTGCTTGTACTCAGGTGTAAGGAGAGAGTACACTGCTCTGTGGAGGAGGACGAGGAGGATGAGGAGGCATCGCCAGGGCAGGGGACAGGGATGGTACTCTCCACAGTCAACTCATAGTCCTTCCCATCCTCAGACACAGTAGTCACCTCTGGTCTCAACTGCAGAGACAAGTCACAAGAGACATTCTGACTAACCAGTGACTACTTAAAACAAAAGGAGACACACAAACCCAGACCCAGAGAGAGACAGACAGACAGGCACGCATGCACACACACCTTACACACTTTACACACACTCAAACACCAAATCCTTACACCAAATAGTGTTCTCTATCTCTTTGATTTACCCTGATCCCGGCGAAGAACTCTTTGCTCTCCACTGGGGTTCCCTGGATGTCCGGCGAGTCCAGAAAGAAACTGGAGCAACTGCAGTAAATCTGACAGAGAGGGAAGGACAGCCACAGCCGTTCAAGAGGAAGAGAGAGGCTACAGTTCAGGATGTATAAAAGCCTTTATAGTTGAAGCCAGGTGATAGACATGATACCACAGTAAAACAAAACAACATGTCTGACTAGAGTTTCATAAAAGGATGACAAGACAATATACTGTTTAACTTTGAAAGTTTAAAGATGGCCGGTGGCAATCTAGGTTTTATACACGGCCAGCTCTATCGCTCTATATCCTCACTTGTAAAACAAATTCACTTCAGTTTTGTGAGAGAGCTCGGAAGCTAGCATTGTTTTTGCGTTTGACTGTTTTACAAGTGAGGTAGAAGCTACCCATAACCGCAAGTCTTGAATCAAATTGCACTACCCTCGATCTTAACCTTAACCATTAGAGAGAGGAAAGATATCTGACCCTGCGTCAGTGGTTAGGGGTAACTTCTACCCACCTTGTCCCCCAGTCGGAGGTTGATCCCGTCCAGCTCGATGAAGGCAAAGGTTTGGACAGTAGTCTCCTGTTTCAGTTCTTCTTTGGTGCCTTGGGGGGAGAGGCGAGACCAGGCCACCACATAGCCTAGGGAGCTGTTCAGGCTGTGGCCTTCGAAGCTGCACTTCAGGTAGACGATGCTCCCAGAGAGCTCTGCTACTATCACAGGCACCGCTGGGGAAGGAGGCTGTTTAGCTGGAAGGGATAATGGAGTCGTGTTCAGTAGGGTAAACCGTAACAAAATGTTTAGCAACATGTTTTATTTGACAAAATTAGACTTAATGTCTTGTTGGACAAAATGGGAAGTTCCTACCTGTTGCACTCAGTTTTCTTCCTACTGAACATGTCCCTGGTATTTACATAGATATAGCAGGTCATCATTTATACAGTATTTGGGTGATATGAGATGGTTGTGTATAATACAAGCTTGGCTGAATGTTTTTGTCTTGTGACGCACCAAGTAATCAAAATCAATATATCAGGCAAGGAACCAGTCATCAGCCACAGCCCAACAGAGGGTTCCAACATTTCTGTAACCCTAATCAGGGAAAGGGGCCAGCCATAACAAACCGAAACAGTAGGTACCTTCTCCTATTTATAGTATCCCTTCCAACTTGATAACTTCTCTTGTGTGAATTAAAGTTAATTAAACCATCCACCTATGTCCCCAGCCCCCCTCCTCCTTCGCCATAAAACCAGAGGAGGGATAATTCATGACCTCAGTGAGAGATGTCGTCATGGAGATGGGGCGAGTGACGCGGGCGGCAGGACACACATGCTTAGCTCATTAAGTTGCTGCATTCCACACCGCCTGGCAATTCTGACGTGGCTTGTTGTGGTGTCTGACTTTAACAAGGGCCTCCTATAGAGCTCACTCACCTTTACACGTTCCATCAACCTCCACCTCGTCAGGACCACACACCACCGCCGCAGAGTCTGACATCTCTGCATGGTGAATGATAGCAGGACAATTAACAATGGTGGTCGTAACAGTTAACACTACAGAGGTCTGAATCACTAGCACATAAATAACAGTTGAATGAGTTACATGCAGTTAGTGCTAATTCTCTAGTGTTTTTGACAGTTGTATCATGTCACCTTTACATCCGCTATTACCACTATAAGAATTCCCTCTTAAATAATTAAATTAGATATATTCTATTCTAGGAGCATGTACAGCATTTAGCAAACACTTTTAAAGAAACCTACAGCACTGTCATGTTTACAGTGATGCAGTATTAGGGTCAGCCCTAATCTTTTGAATGGGCTTGACGATTACACCATCAAATTCATGAAAACACCGTCATTTATACAATTATATTTGTGTTTTTGGATGAATTGACTTCTGCCAGATAGATGCCTTTAAAGACATTTTGGCGCTGAAGACCATTGCGCTACGTTTCTGCCCATTGAAGACCCTTCAAAAAGCCTACAAAATAAAAAAAAATGACTTCAAGGCTACTTCCTGGAAAATGCAGCCTCACTTTCATAGCGTATAGAGCTCCTCATTGCCTCCACCTAAACAGACTATCGTAAACAGCTGCTGTACCCTGTGCGCAGTAGCCCATGCAACCCTGGGTGGGCTGGAGCAGGTAGACGTAGAAGTCTCCACAGTTGCGCACGGTGACAGGGATGCGGAACAGGCAGCAGTCCTTACTACTGCTGAGGAAGAACTGCCAGGTGGCACAGGCCGTCAGTTGCGTCACCTCCAGGGGCCGCGGGAGGCTCTCGCCCTCCCCCAGAGACAGCCACACTGGGGCCTGGGTCCCACAGTGGTTCACCTGGTGGACACAGATGAAGACAATGGAGAACAGAAAAAGACTACTTGAGCCTGGTTCCAGATCTGTTTGCGCTGTTTCGCAAACTCCTTGTCACTCATTGTGACAATAAGTAAGACAGCACAAACATGTCTGGGACCAGGCTAGTTTATACTGGGTGGTAATAATACAACTACATGGGTAATGATTGGTAGGGCGACACTTTGCAGGCAACAACTGCAATATGACACATGACAATGCCCTGGGAAGAAGAGGAAGCTGACACCTCTGATGGATCCTTCAGTCTGCAGCACAGCAGGCAGCCCAGGGAAAATGAGGAACTGAAAATGTTTCCTGTCTCTCTCCTGTCTCTCTCGTCTCTCTCCTGTCTCTCTCCTGTCTCTCGCTCTCTTTGGTCCTTTGCTTAATGCTGATACCATCCCAGTCTCCTTGGAACAAAGAGCCTATGTTCACTTCAAAGGCCAAGACTAGCACTCATGTTACCACTGCAATGACTGGGCTACTCACTGAAAAGTACTCTAGTGCAAGAAGAACTAGCATATAATTGGGACAATGCTCTTCTGTACTGTTCTGACTGAGGCATGGCATTTGCTATGAAAGACCACCTAAACCAGGTGTGTCAAACTCCTTTTTCCCCGGGGGCCACAATTGGTCTTCAACGAGGTTCGGAGGGCGGCACAATTTAAAAAATATATATTTCCTCGCCGTCAAAATATGTAAAAAGAATAGTCCTCTAGCCATCTTTTTTTTTCTCCAATGCTCCCTGACTGTCTAGCTTTCATTTCGGTGATTATTAGCAAGCTAGATACAGTCGAGAAACAATATGGGTGTTTGCGACACATTGGGGGATGGGGTGACCTCCATACATTGTAACATGCTTTGAGACCTAGAGAGAAAAAATACTATAAAATAAAACGTATTATCTGTATTTACCTCCACACATTGTGTGGGCATGCTGGCGGGCTTGTCAAAGATCTGGAACTGGTACCAGCCTGGTATGAGGGAATGGTCACAGATGAAGTTCTGGAGGGCTGACTGCTGTAGGCTGCGGGAGCTGAAACTGGTGCTACGGTATGGGTTCTGGAGCAGAGAGTGACCCCCCGGAGCACATTCTGGGGGCAGCACTGAGGATAGACACAAGCAGCCAAATATAGCATGAACATGAGTGAATAAGGTGTTGCTGTGTTTTCACTCAAAGCATGTACACGCGCACGCATATGCACACAAGTTACCGATGCCAAGTTACCCCCTCAACACACACACAATCAACTGAGTTAGAAATGAAACACTATGTCAATACTATGTTGCAACCATGTAATAACTAGGCCTAGCCTAATCATAACAACTGTAAAATAGGAGTTATGGGATTATGAGACAAATGAATGTTGGAAATATGTTGATCTTGGTGATCTTGTTTGTACTTTTGTGCAAAAAAAAACGACAGTTATTTGGAGAAATGAAACTCTTAACAAAACAATGATTTTCTGGAGATGGAAAGTCTAGGAGTTGTGACTAGAGGGAGTACAGCTACAAACAGACGTTACATTTCGTAGCAGGTTAGGAGACCATTTTAGCTAACCCTAACCCTAACCCTTTTCCTAACCTTAACCTAAGTCTCCTAACCTGCTACGTTAATTATCCTAACCTGCTGCATAAATTATACTAACCTGCTACGAAAAAGTCACTTCTGATCGTAGCTGTACTCCCTCTAGTCAGAACCAAGTAAAAAATGGTGACATCATAGAGTGACACTGATATTCTAGGTGCATCAATCAAACAATTACTTGACAAAATAACAAAGTATTTCAAAAAATATTATGTTAAAATATCTAAAATAACAAAGATAACTGTTTATAACTATGGAGGACCCTTTCCAGAGTAACGCCTTCACACCTGACTCAACACAAGGTAAGTATTTTCTGTTCAATTACAATTCAGAGCTCTCAAAACTGGCTGTTAGCTTTTAAACTCTCTAACTGTCTATGCTTTATTCTAAAGTTGGCATGAAATTATCATTTTGGATGACAGAAATTAACAAGGCAAAGGCATAATGACTTTACAAATGCATTCATTCATAATAAACTGTAAAAAATATTTTGTGAATAAAAAAATGATAATTTGGTTTCCTTTCAGGAAACAGCTTGCTGGCAGGACAGATAACTCTGGTCATAGATCACAGCACAAACCCTCCGGTTGTAACAGCCCATTTCCAGCAGCCTCCTAATCATCCCAATCTCCCACATCACCATCTTCATCATCACCATCAACCCATTCCTTCTCATCCTCAAACCCATCAACATGCTATCTATGGCACATTGTTGTCTACCAAAGGTCAGCCCCCTCAGCCACCACCAGTGCCACAAATCTGGGCAGTATGCCCCCCACCAGGGTACATCTATGTGGCTGCACCAGCACCTGCAACCAACATTACCATGGCACCTATTGACACAACACTGAACACTGGCAATCCAGCTGTTCCATTGGAGGAGGCTAAAGGAAGCCCTGCGACAGAAGCTACAAAAAATAAACAGGAGGAAGCAGAGCAGGGAAGAGGGGAGACAACAAAGAAGATGGCCATCTTTGGAGAGGTTGGTGACAGTAGTGATGGCATGAACAGTGAAAAGATAGAAGGTGAAAAGAGGGATGGTGAAAGTGTAGAGGAGAGTAATCCTAGTCCTGTGAAGTGTGCTGTGAAGGAGGTGGTTCAATGTGCAAGGAGAGATGCTGCAGATGGAGGTGGGGACAGAACAGGTTCAGACATTTCATCTTCCAGGAAGCAGAAAGGTAGTGTTAAGGGGGCTAAGTTAGAGGCGGGGCCTACCCCAAAGGCTCCCCGACCACCCCAACCTCCAAGGAGCCGTCTGGGTCATCAGATGATGCAGTCTGTTCAGGTCTTCCACAAACTCGGGGTCAAAGCTCAGACTTCCAATCAGTCCAACCAGTCCATTCCCAATGAACAAATGACAGAAGAAAAAGTCATTTTGATGGACCAGGACCTGCTAGACTTTGAGACAATTCATGTTACCGTAGCAAACTGTAACTCCTCAGTGGTGGAAAAAAGAATACGAGATGATGTAGATACTATTGGGGCATCCCAAGCTGAACATCCTTCGTCTGCAAAACCAACGGTCTTTGACAACCCAATAACACTTGACAACCTTTCACAGAAGTCTGCTAGCTCCACAACCAAGTTTGTCTCCCCATCCTGTCAGAGTAGGCAACCAACTTCATTAGGGGGAACAATCCATAGAGACCCCACACACTCTCAACCCTTCGCACCACCCACTACCCACAACCACACCCTGTTCAAAGCCCCCAACCCTCACCTAAGGAGAAGGTACCGTGGTTTTCGCCATCAGTTTCCCTCATTACCCAACACGTACCATCACCCAACCCCTCCTGGGCAGCATGGGAGGTTACCCCCCCCTGATTCCCTCTACTTCCCCAACCCGTGGCAGGCCTCGGTGCCCAACTCTCTGTGGCAGAGGGAGGAGAGGGAGGACATGAAGAGGAAGACCCAGCAGCAGAGAGAAAGGGTGTCCCGGGTTACCAAACAGGGCTGGGACCACAACGTGTTCATCAACAGGGAGCAGTACACTCTGGAGAACTACCTGAGTAGTCCCACAGTACCCATCCTGAAGGGCACCATGAGTGCCTGGAAAAAACTAATGGAGATCTGGAATAAATGAATGGCTATTTTTTTGTTTGCACGTGTTTTGTGTATCTTTTCGTAAACTATATTGATGCACAGGGTATACTACAAAAGATGTTAAAGGTGCTTCACTTCTATGTCTTCTACATTGACTGTCACTGTACTCTATGCATGTCACGGACAGTCGTGTTTCACTCATTTAATGTGATGTGATTTACAGGGAATTGTCAAATCCACTATGCACAGTGAGGAGCTCCACTTTGTATGTGATTGTCTTCTACTTCCCCTACATCTATGTTGTAATCTAATTTATCCAATGACAGTTCCAGCTCGGAGCAGGAATGTTTGGTAGTTGCCACAGAAACATCAGCTGTGTTCACCTCAGTAACAGTTCTGACATCACAGTCAGGTAATGGTGGAGCAACATTCTAAAAACATTCTAAAATGTGCTACTGATGCTCTTGATTTTATGTAGGTTTGTCCTTTACAATGTGCCTGGCATAAGAGCAGAGGATGAAAATGAACTTTCAGTACAATTACCAAAAACAATTATTACAACAAGATCATGGTAAGTGTATGTTGTTTGAACGTCTTTTTGTTCAGTCTAGAATAGTAGCAGAACCACAATACAAAAGATTATGAAATAATCAGAAAATGCTTCACAAAGAAAGTGTACTTAGATCGTACTAGCATCAAATATGATTACTATTAATTGCAAGCCTAACAAAAATAGATAACCTAGATGGTCATGATTTCTCAAATATTTAATAGCAAACTAATTTGATTGTCTTCAATATACAGGACACCCTTCAAATATGGGCCTAGATTCTGCTGTTCTTGCAAACATTTCCACAGAGGCCTACACCTCTGGAGGTATCATCCGGCCATCTACACAATTGATTGATTATGTCTACACTCCACACCCTCAGCCCCTTCCGATGATGCCTATTGGACCAGCCTGGCCCACCTGGTACTCACAGCCATATCCCCAACCATACCACTGTGCTCCAACCATTGTGGGTGTTGCTATACCTCCCGTGTCAGTGGTTGATCCCAGCATCCCCTCTATGGTGATGGAAGGAGAGAAGGAGAAGAGGCGACGAGCTGTTAGGTCGAGGTCAAAAAGAGACCCCAACAGTTTCACTCAGAAATATAGGAGATTGATGGAGGTGATGGGCAAGACTGGAAACAAAATTGACGACACCCCTTATATAAACTATCAGAGGTTTGGGAACACAAACGATATGTATAAGAGATGGGATGCTACTGATATGGTGAATCTTCCAAGTCAGGCAATTGAGGCCCAAACAGAAGATATGGGTACCTCTGACAGAGACTTGTGTCAGAAGCAGAAATATATGCTAATGTTTCATGAAGAGCAGAACAGCATGAGGGAAAAGAAAGACGAAGACAAGATGAATAGAGAGCAAGATGGAGAGAAAACCCCAAAAGTGAGAGCTGTGGGACTGAAAGGCCAACATGAGATGAGCATGAGTCAGAGCATTCGCAGCCAAGTGAAAAGTCATAGCCCAACTAACTATGACACAGTGACGACAGTCGGACAAGCCGTTGCAGGTGACGACAGGAGCTTTCAGAACTACCCTATCATCGTCCACTCTCAGCAGCACCTGGTCAGTCCGTCTCTCTTCAACCAAGACGGGAACTCTCACAGTCAATGTCCTGAGATACCCTTCAGCACCATATCCCTGTCAGAGTGGGCGGCCCTCATGGACACGTGTCTCTTCCCACCTTGGCCACAGGGGTCAAAGGCTTTTGTAGTTGGAGAAGACACAGAGACAGGCTTGGCCCCTGCTGCCTCCAATGACAGGTCAACAGACTGCCATAGCAATGAGAGTCGTAGTAGGTATGTGCCCTTGGATGACAGCACCTTGATTGATGAACTTTACTATCAGTACACTAGCCACAGATCTAAACCATTCTTACCAGATGGACAGGACTAACGAATGGAGAGAGCAGGTTCAAAATCATCTGAGACTTTTGAAAATGTTTATCTGGCTCTAATAAATTATATATTTTCAGCATTCAAAACTGTATTGTGACCTTTTCTTCCATAGCTATGGGACATTTATCCCCCCGTTCATAATAGTAGGCCTAATGTGTTCACAATGTTCATCAAAAATCATGTCCTTTGAAAAAAGAAGCTTGAAACCCATTGGTAGGCTACAGGTAATTTTCGCACTTCATTTTACGGTCTACATACAATTTAGTCCCAATTTAGCATGATCAGTTAATAACATTAGCATATCACTTACCTGTTTGAGAAAACATTGTATTTGGGAGTAAAATGATAAGGAAATGAAAAAGTTCCAAAACTATTTGAAGTTTCATCGTTCACGAGCCAATGTGAAGCCTTCCAAAATGACCACTGACAGACCACGGTTTTACAAAGGTCCTTGGCTCCTCAAAAGGTATGCTCAGTTCAGCTGCCTTCGGTTTTCCATTAGCCTAAAAAAAGAGTAGGGATAGGCTGAAATAAGCTAAAATCAAAGACACAGGCGAGAGTCAAAGAAAGTCCGTTTCTAGGAGGTTCGCAAGAGCTGATAAAAGCACTTCCCCAGCACACCGGACTGCGGCGCGTGACCACAAACTCCACGAGCAATAGCAGCATCATATTAGGAGGAGCGTCCACTAACCTTATCTCGACCGAATCTACAGCCGCGACTGTTTGGACAAGGACAAGTGATAAGAGTATTGGGGACTATTCAGCTGTATCAACAGGAAAGTGGTCGAGTCGTCATCATGATTGTAGTCATTCATTCACTGAGAACGGATGCAGCTTTCCATTGTGAGCAAATGTAAAAATGGTAGGCCTAAATCAATTATGAAATAAAAGTAGAATTTTTATGCTTTTCTTGTTGTTGAAAATAATGGACTGTTATTACAATATTTGTTCTTGGTACAATGTTATTAGTCATGATTGATTTTTCCTCTGGACTGTAATTACCACTCAACAAACTGTCTGTGAACTCTACCCAAAACACATAATTTTGTCACCGTTGGTGCTGCTGAGTGGATGACATTCTGTTGTATACTATCATCTTTACAAATGCATAATAAACAAAAACAACGGAAATTAATTATAGCACTGCAAATTTATGACAATATCATTAGTTGATTGAAATGTTAACACCTGACCAATTTGACCGAGCTTGGCAGGTAATTTGCCTTATAATTATTCTGCAGTATACTATAATTAGACACATTCCATAGGCCCACGTAGGACCAGAACAGTACGGTTAAACTGAATTTACCACAGGCAAAGAGGTGTACAGCCTAGGAAAACCTTTTTTCCCTAGACATCCAAAAAATGTGTTGTTTTCTCTCTAAATATCCAACGATCTAGGCGATAATGATGTCCATCCACTATGCAGTCATGGGATGTTTAGTCACTACTCCAATCCACTAAACCAGATGGTCATACTGTATCTTTCAGGAAAATGACTCGGCCAAAGACTGGGATTTTGGATAGGCCAGATATCACGTAGGCCAATGTAGCTCACTCTAAACTGTATCCATTCTCATTTCATTTTAAAGTGCATTGTGCAACCATATACCTTACAGCAGTGGTTCCCAACCAGGGGTACTAGGACCCCTTGGGGGTACTTGGCCTATCCACAGGGAGTACTTGAGAAGAGTTATGAGACCATAGGCTTACTGGTAAAATGCTCATGAGGGGGTACTTCAGGGGTACTCCGGGCAGAGCAAAATTCAGTTGGTGGCACAGTAAGCAAAAAAGTTTGGGAACCACTGTGCTTACAGCATTCCAAGATCTCTTTCAGTGTTTGGATTTGACCTGACAATGATCGCTCAGTTTGAATTGTTTATACACAGATGTAGGATCTTAATTTGAGCCAGTTTGCTACAGCATGAAAATAATCCTGAAGCAATATGTGAATTATTATGTGGATTATAATCTGGAAATGTTTTGTAGGGGCTGATACATTATTTGTTATGGCAAATCAAGTCTGACATTTTTAAGTGGAAATTACAAATGGAAGATTTTTTAAACCTCGAATACACTACATGTTTGCTTTTCCTGATGTACTGGGAAATTATCAGCAACAATAGTGATCAAATTAAGATTCTACATCGGGAAAAATGGGAAACGCTATTAATTGCTGAGCCCCAGTTTAACCTATGATATAACGGCAATGTGTGTGAGACATAAAAAATTGTCAGATCACCAGAAACCAGATGTTGAATTGTGTTTATAAAGACTGCAATTTCCCCATAGCTGTGGACATCATTCAATAATAACACATTGAAATCCCACACTGACATTTGTTTGAGAACTGTTGAAATTACATAACACATAATTAAATATCTCTATAAAGACAGGACTGATACCTTAATGGGGGGGATTTTCAGTGGGCTCAAAGTGCTCATGAAAAACAAACAAACCAATCAGATGGGTGATCTTTTTTTCTGAAGGTCATAGAATGGTTTTCACATGATGACCTTTATATTCTGCTGGAGAAAGGTTCTCTAACTGTCTTGTCCAGGGCTTTCTCCTTTCGACTCTCAGGCAGAGGGAGGAACAACCTCTTGCTCGTAAATCTCTTGGACCATCAACCTGTGAGAGTCTGGAAAATCTATCAGATAAAGCACAGATATTCCCCCTCATGCAGTTTCTCTCCCATAACAAGTAATTAGGTCAAATCTTGTGCATTCCTAATCACTTTGTTTTTCAACCATGTGAACACTGTATACAATCATGTATAAGTCTAATCTTGGGGGAAGAATAAGTGATCTCACCAATTAACAAATACAGGTAACTGACAATTTGATAGTTTAATCTAAACACGTGACCTCATTTTGTGCAATTTTCCCCATCATAATCAGTTATGCATGCATGGAGTGAGGAGAAAATAACACTACTTCCTATACCTCCTGTGGGAAATCTGATGTCAGCTAATGGAACCATGGAACAAAACCAGTGTGTAATTACCTTGACCTCCACCTACAAACCCTGATTGCACAACTTCATGTACACACAACATGGTTTTGGTATTTATATTATTTATACTTTTAGCCCCTAATTTGTGCAACACAAAACGCGTCCCTCTCACATACAATATTTACATCACAGTGTAACACCTACTACTAAAGCACACACAGTTTGAACTATTTCACCAACAGAACAAAACAAAGGAAGCACAATACTAAAGATAAAGACAGAACAGGCTCCATTATTTTTTTGGCACTAGGAAAAGTAAATGATAGCTCTAGTGACAGGCCTTACAGGGCCATTAACGGACTGACTTTGTCCATGTAGCCCAGTGGTGTTGCAACAGGGAACCACTCAAGAGGCCAAAGCCATACACACGTCCAGACATGTGCTCACTTGCCCAGCCCACTTCTGCTTATTGATAGAAATATGGCACTATGGAGAAATGGAGAAAGTGATGCTCATTATAATCAATTGCCAAGGAGGAGGTACTGCTGAGCAGATTGGTATATCGACATTGTCAATTGTTATACAGACAAAAAGGATGGGAGGCTATTATAGAACATGGTAAAAACTATGGAAATAGTTTCATTATTTCACTAGACACTATGCAGTATTAAAGCTGTCGATATGCATGACCTTGTTTCTAGTGCCCTAGCTGCACAGTAAATAATAATAACCCTCACACTGCTTGTTGTGCTCCACAAACAACCTAAACTATGAGGTCTTCATCAGGTCTCATGTCAGTTCCTGACCTCTGAACTTTTTAGATATGCACACAGTGTTCCACCCTTTCTGACATGACATCTAAGTATGACATTGACCCAGCACCCTGATTTACACTGCAACCTGTTCACTGAAATGAAGGATGAAAGTACTTACTTAAACCCAATGCACTGTGGAAATGAACCTCCACTTGACCCTTTGATTGTCATGGAGAACTATTTCCAGACAGTGAGCACTTCATCATACTGTTTCTTCACTTTAGGTCTTGTTCTTGTATAATAATTACATAATGTCTCAATTAACTAGGCAACCAATCCCGGTCGAGGCGAGAGACGGCTTCTCCACTGTTGCATGTGTTGCTTTTTTGATTTCCAAGACCAAACATCCTCTTTCTAGACAAAGATAAAAGTAGTCCTACCTAAGGGAGGAGGGGTGAGAGGGGAGACAGTTGGAGGGATGGGTGGGAATAGCTGGATCTAGGACCCACAGTCACTTTTGTGGCCGTGCTCAAACAACGGTAAAAACAGACGGCGGGTTCTGGTACATCGGTCAGAGACGGGCTGTGGCCCAGGCAGACAGAGGGGCGTTGAGCTGGAGGAGAATGGCTGGGGAGGAAATAGGAGACAGTTTAGTAATGAACCCAAGCAGTTAATGGGAGAACAATTTCCACAGCCCACCTCCACAGTCCACACATATACCATCGGCTGCCATTTGTTCTTTGTATTCTCAATCTGTATTTAGCTTTGGGTCTTTTTCTTTCTTTCAGTACACCTACCAGAGATATCTCTCTGTTTTACAGCGTGATTTGCCTGGGCTATTCACTTTTTTGTGTTCAGACAATATAGCAATTAGGCACCGTTGACAGTTCTCTGCTTTGGCACTCTCCACTAACTTACTGTGGGGTTAAGTGGGATGTGTTTAAGTGTACTTAAACAGAGGGTCAACACTGGCATCTCAGGTTGACAGCTTTGACAAAAACCCACAATAATTGGTACAACCGAACCTTGAGGGCATGGTAGCTGTAAATGACACTGGATACAATGGCGAGCACTATTCTAAGACACAGCTGAAAAGGCAAAGGTTGAACCAAGCGCTCTATCTCAGCTTTATAGGGGCATTAGGGTCAACTCCTTTACAGGGGCTGTATGGCCTGTATCGGGTTTCCTGTTGCCTTTAGCCTCTCCTGTCAGCTGTCCTGATGGGCCCAAATAAAAAAGCCACCACAACAACTGCGTGGATAAACTCTCCCACATGCAGATATGTATTTGTGTAAGGGGATCCCCTCCACTTTACGTCTGACCCCAATAAATTGCAGCTGTGACCTCTGACCTCCTCTGTCTGTGTCAAGACCTGAGGTTCCATCCTCATTCGCTACAGGATATTGGGAATCTATCAGGGAAAAAAGAGAGAAAGGTTTCTTTCAGAATGCCAATTTGTTTTTTAACTCATAGCACAATTGACCATTTAGATGGCTGATAGCTTTTCTTTGTTTCATAGAACAATGAACAGGACTTGGCATAGCACAATGGCAACTGAATACCATGATCAATGCAGTTATGGTTTGTGTATGTTTCTCTTAGTTGCCTTGAGAGCACCGACCTGAATGGAGGAAACAGCCTTGACAATAACTCATGATATTATTCTATACACCGTAATGTCCAACAACTTCATTGTTGCTTGGGGATAAAGCTGACAAAACACTGAAATGTGACCAGATCCATTTCACAATGACCACAAAATGTTGATGGAGGGGGCTACTCATTTTACTATTGGGCCGGTTGTTACAAAGACATAATGAAAGATGGAAATGTATTGTGCAGGACAGAACTTGCTGCTGACAGTCTGACTTGTCTGGGAGGCTTGGTCTGTAAAAGTATCTCCATGTAGCTATAGTAGACATAAAACAGCTGTCTGATTCAGAGAATGATAGCAAGTCAGGGTCTGGAAGAGGCATAATCTCTGCATGCCAAGTCCTGGCCTGTCTCTAGAGGGTTTCTGATGAAGCATTCATTATGAACTCTTTACTTACCAGGTAGGCTACACTGTGTCTTACTGATGAAAATACGCCTCGGAATTTAACTGAAATAGTGAGAGAACTGCTGAAATATATATATTACGTATAACAAGAGACATTCCCTCTCTACACCTATGCAGACTCCTCTTTCTCTCGCACACATCCTCTTTCTCTCACACACACACAGTAGAGCCTCCTCAACTGATGTTATCAATACACTACATACTTTTCACTTAGAGTGTGTAGTGCCATCTAGTGGTTTCTTCTTTACCTCACCCCACCTGACAAGAGGTAAGCAATTGGAGACCAAATTAATAATTCAGAAATAATTAGAAATGCCCTCTGTCAACCTGGACTCAAGGGTAGACGTAACATAGTAAAGATAAATCAGGCACACTCCAATTAGTATGATATGTTACGTTTCGTATGGTATGTATTAATTTGTGGATGTCCATCATCCATTTTGTATGATACGTTACGAATTACAATTCGTACAATATGTTTCGAATTTGCAAAACGTATGATACACTACGTGGACACCCCTTCAAATAAGTGGATTTGAATATTTCAGCCACACACGTTGCTGACAGGTGTATAGAATCGAGCACACCGCCATACAATCTCCATAGACAAACATTGGCAGTAGAATGGCTTTACTGAAGAGCTCAGTGACTTTCAACGTGGCACCATCATAGGATGCCACCTTTCCAACAAGTCAGTTCATCACATTTCTGCCCTGCTAGAGCTGCCCCGATCAACTGTAAGTGCTGTTATTGTGAAGTGGAAACGTTTAGGAGCAACAACGGCTCAACCACGAAGTGGTAGGCCACACAAGCTCACAGAACGGGACTGCCGAGTGCTAAAGCGCATAGCGCGTAAAAATCGTCTGTCACTGTCGAGTTCCAAACTGCCTCTGGAAGCAACATCAGCACAAGAACTGTTCGTGGCCGAGCAGCCGCACACAAGCCTAAGATCACTATGCGTAATGCCAAGCGTCGGCTGGCAAGTGTCGGCTGGAGTGGTGTAAAGCTTGCCACCATTGGACTCTGAAGCAGTGGAAATGCGTTCTCTGGAGTGTTGAATCATGCTTCACCATCTGGCAGTCTGACAGATGAATCTGGGTTTGGCGAATGCCAGGAGAACTCTACCTGCCCGAATGCATAGTGCCAACTGTAAAGTTTGGTGGAGGAGGAATAATGGTCTGGGGCTGTTTTTCATGGTTCGGCTTGGCCCCTTAGTTCCAGTTAAGGGAAATATTAACGCTACAGCATAATGACATTCTACACGATTCTGTGCTTCCAACTTTGTGGCAACAGTTTGGGGAAGGTCCTTTCCTATTTCAGCATGACAATGCACCCGTGCACAAAGCGAGGTCCATACAGAAATGGTTTGTCAAGATCAGTGTGGAAGAACTTGACTGGCCTGTACAGAGCCCTGACCTCAACCCCATCGAACACCTTTGGGATGAATTTGAATGCCAACTGCGAGCCAGGCCTAATCGCCCAACATCAGTGCCCGACCTCACTAATGTTCTTGTGGCTGCATGGAAGCAAGTCTCCGCAGCAATGTCCAACATCTAGTGGAAAGCCTTCCCAGAAGAGTGGAGGCTGTTATAGCAGCAAAGGGGGGACAAACTCCATATTAATGCCCATGATTTTGGAATGAGATGTTTGACGAGCAGGTGTCAACATACACTACATGATGTTACAAATTCCAATTTGTTGTGGCTAACGTTAGCTAGGTGGCTAAGTTTAGCTAGGCTAGGGGTTAGGGTTAAGGTTAGGGGAAGGGTTAGCTAACATGCTAAGTAGTTGCAAAGTAGCTAAAAAGTAGTAAGTAATTAGCTAAAATGCTAAAGTTGTCCATGATGAGGTTCAAGTACGCAACTTTTGGGTTGCTAGACGTTCGTGTTATACGCCCACCCATCCAACCCGACTAAGTAACCTTCTGTTTTATGTAACCATACCAAACGTAACATATCATACTAATTTGAGTGTCCTGGATTTACATTTACTATGTTACTTCTAATCTACGAGACCAAGCTGCCTCTGTCTACCCATCCTGACTGTGTAAATTACCATATTATTTTATATTCTGTTACTCATAGCAATTCAGTGATCAAACACATTTGTGAACAGACAAACACTTTAGATTTAATCAAATATTCTAAGAAGCTACACTAAATTTCACACATTCGAAAACTACCCTTCAGGATAGAAAGTCTACCAAGCGCAGACCGCATTATTTCATATGCCTCAAAATTGCTTAGTCAGTCTTTACTAATCTGACGGGTCCTTAAATTTGAGGGTTGATATTGGCATTCAGATGGCACATTGTTCCTCGGTTGCTGGGAAGTTTCTCTTTTAGCGGAGTCTCCTGCTGTGCTCAGCATTTTGCATATTCTTTATGGAAAGTCTCCAGACCCTGGTCACTTAGCAACCACTTTTATTGTATTGAACACTTTCTCCCTGTGTTGTCCCTTACATAACATCAAACAGTGCAACCTGAACTTGAAACTTGCAGTGATTTCTGAACACGTGTCTTCTGTAACAGATTGGTGTCTTTGAAATTCCAGGTTAGAGTAAAATGATTTATCCCTGGTCAACGCTGCTTGATGTTTTTAAAAGAGGTTGAAGCAAAATGTGTGTAATGTTAGACACTTGAGAGTTTTCTACTTCCTTATTGTTGAGAAGTTCAATAGCCCTTCTTTCTACAAAATAAAACATTATCAGAATATTTAGACAAGTTAGCTGGCTAACTCCATGATCGTGTGTTGTAGTATACCCACAGAGTTTCTAAACCTTGTTATAAACTGGGTGGTTCGAACCCTGAATGCCGATTGGCTGAAAGCCATGGTATATATTTTTCCTGTTGTAATTACGTTGGTAAGCAGTTTATAAAAGCAATAAGGCACCTTGGCAGTTTGTGGTATATGGTCAATATACCACGGCTAACGGCTGAATCCAGGCACTTGGCAGGTAGCCTAGCGGTTAAGAGTGTCAGACCAAATATTGACTGGGTAACAAACTGACTGGGTAACAAAAATTAACTGTCAATGTGCCCTTGAGCTAGGCACTTAACCCTAATTGCTCCTGTAAGTTGCTCTGGACAAGAGTCTCTAGTAAAATGTAAAAATGTAAGATGTTGCGTCATGCTTAAGAACATCCCTTAGCTGTGGTACATTGGCCATATATATCCCTCTGCACCAGAGACTATGGATATACTGACAAGATACAAGTCTCTCTGCCCTATCAGCAAGGCGGGCTGTCTAGCTCCCGCTTATCCTTTCTATGGATTGGTGGATACATCTCATTATTGTAATCCTTTTTTAATATTCGATTAGGGTTGTTGACGTCAACTGCCTGTATTCAATGGAGAGAGATGCAATGTTACTAGCCTCATGCCATGAGTATGCATATCCACCTCCAATATAAAAATTTTAAAAAATCTCAAAGTTGCCGGGATGTCACTTGTCCTACTTATATCAGTACACTCGTAACAACTTAACCATTACGAAACTAATCGATCAAATAAACCTCACGTAGCAAATAAGCCATTCATTTTTTTGTTGACTAAATTCGACACTCTCATTGACCTCCATACAAAAACTCCTTGCTTGGTGGGCGAAACAACGCTACCTGCTGTAGGGAGACAGATTTTCCGCCGAGTTGGGCCTCTTTCTCTTCCTCTGTCTGTTTGTAAACTGGTTTGACCAGGATGGCGCGCATTGGTCATGTCCACATTTTATCCCACAGGTACTTGTGCTTAATAATTACAATGTTATTTGTTGATGGGTGTTTGCCTAATATCTTTCTTCGTTGAATATTTATGTAATATTATGTCCTGATGTGTTGAAATGTATTATGTATTGAAAGTAGTGAAGTATTGATTAGGCTATTTATTTTAATTGAGGAAATACCTGTTTATGTGCATTTTGGATTATCCCAGTGTTAAGGGTTGGGTTCTTTTTTTTAAAACCTTATTAGCCTCAGGTGGCTCGTTTTCGGGAGAGTTCAGATAAACTCAGCTGTGTGAGGAATTGTAGGCACTTTGCCTAGTTTGAAGGCACTCTGCCTAAAAGGAAGCTAACCTTCTGCACCTGTAAATAAATACCACCATTTTGGCCATTTTGCACCTGACGGCCAGTGCAATCCGGTATCCCTGCGACGTCCCTAACCTAACCCATACCTTAACCATTTTAAATGTAAACTTCAATGGCTATTTATAAAAACATAGGCTAGCGTATTTATTATGAATTAAAATTACTATAAAATATATCATATATAATGAACATTATTTCAATAGATACCGCAGGATTAGAATTTATACAATTAATCTTGTGATTATTCTCATTATAAAATCAGTATGCGTGGGATACATTTTGTACCATTGACCAATCAGTTTGAAAGAAAACAAGATAAGGATGCATCATGGGGCGGCGCTGTTTAGCGTGTGGGCAAACCCAAACCAAGCCACATGCGACATACGAACACTGCAAAAAAATTAATAACGGTAAGTTAGGCATTTTTTATAGTTCAATAAGTTGTTCATTTTAATACATTTGTATCACAAACTATTTTGTGACATTTAATTTACTTTTTGTTTTCTTTTACTACGACTTTTTACGAATAGAGCCTACAGAATGCTTGGCTTGGCTTGCTATGCTATGTTAATAACCATTCGTAATGATTATGGTTAGACTTTGACCTAATATCAGATACGTTTTTATTATAGGCATGGTTCATGTTGCATAGTATGGTGTAATGATAGTATAATACATCTATTGGCTGGAATAATGACGTTACAGCAACAGGTGATGGGCGTGTTTTGAATGGATACATTATTGATGGGCTTCCAGTTAAACCAATCGGTTGCTCGAACGTGAGCATAGTTTTACACAAATTGCACTGCAGTATTATTCTATGGGAATGAAACCGTCTAGTAAAATAATAGAACGCTCTGACCGCGCGACAGTCATCAGAAGCCCTGGATTGTGAATATTGGATAACATGTTACTGGACCTCGTAAACACAGATCCGAATATTCAGAGTGGATAGATGTAAGTGATGCCCCGCAAGAAAATATCTGGCTGGACGGAACGGTTGTAGCCTATGATAAAGATTCATGCCGCAATTTGAGAGCCTGGTATCACGTCAAGTGACGTTGCTGGCTGTCAGCATCTGTATGCCTATCGACTTAATTTTAATTTGCGCGCCTATCCTTGGCAATAGGCTTGTGCATTGCTGCCGCCTAAAATTCAAGTGTGTAGCGTACCTTGACAAAGTCCGGTATTTCTGCATGGTATTTTCATTTCAGCCTATATAATTGAGGGTGTCCAATGAATGTCATGCGTTTGGCAGTACTCAGTTTATATGCTGCCCTCAATAAGTGAATAACACCTGGATAACTGATTTGATCACCTATATATATGCAATAGGTATTCTGTGTCGATTAAGTTTATGTGGTAGACTTATATTTGTGTCCTATCTTTGCTTGACTAAAGTAATATTTGTTTGGTTTTTAGGTCACTGCTGCAATCCATTTGGAATATAATCAGTGCCAATCATCGTTGTTGGAGAAGTGGACCAACCCATTTATTCCACCTGTTCTTCCCCACATGAGAAAAGATGGGGAATGGATTATCTGAACCACAGACTTTCCTCTCGAGAATCCCTTTCTTTCAGTCATTCCATATCGCCATTTTGGGACTGGACTCTGCAGGTAAAACGACTGTCCTGTACAGGTTACAGTTCAATGAGTTTGTCAACACAGTGCCTACCAAAGGCTTCAACGCAGAAAAGGTCAATGTGTCTTTGGGCGGCCACAGGACGGTGACCTTCCACTTCTGGGACGTAGGTGGTCAAGAGAAGTTGCGTCCATTGTGGAAGTCATACACACGCTGTACCGACGGCATCGTATTCGTGGTGGACTCTGTAGATGCCGAACGCATGGAGGAGGCTAAAACGGAGCTCCATAAGATCGCCAAGACCGGAGACAACCAGGGAGTGCCACTGCTGGTGGTGGCTAACAAGCAGGACTTGAGGCACTCTCTGAGCCTGGCTGAGATTGAAAAGGCGCTAGCTCTGAAGGAACTGAGCCCTGGCACGCCCTGGCACCTGCAGCCCACCTGTGCCATCATAGGAGACGGACTGAAAGATGGCATGGAGAGACTCCATGACATGATCCTTAAACGGAGAAAGATGCTCCGCCAACAGAAGAAAAAGAGATGATCAAGCAGTGAACTGAATCTCTTGTTTTAAATGAAGGACACAAGGAGATGTTCTCGCACCTGGGTGGATATAGGAGTTCTCCCACAGGCTTGGCACACTGAGTTTTATCAGTCAATGTTAAACTGTAGGTATATCGTGTCTCAGACAGCAAAATCTCTTACTTCATCTTAAGTATTTCTTGCTTTTTAGTGGTTGAGAAAGCACTAGGAAGGTAAAGGATTTGGGGTTTATGATTAAATAATGGTTTTGATCCTTGGTATTAGACCATTAGTAATGGATACTTCAAAATCGAATACCAAAAATGACATGAGTTTGATGAAGAACAGAAATAATATGTCACTTTTCTCTAAAAAGGTTAGTGGAAGGACAACAAACACGGTCTTCCTCAAAGGGAACTTTTGAACCTTGTAAGCTACTTTTAAATGTTTTCTTCCCTTCTCAAAAGGAAGGTACAGTCTTGCGCTTTTTGTCTGTGTAGTGTACCTCTGCTGTCTGTTTGTTAATGCACTTTAGATGACCTTTTTTGATGATGGAGTTTACAGCCTTGATGTTTCCCAATAGAGCTTATTACACATAAAGAGTTTAGTTGCTACAAAAGAAGCCAACTGTAATATGCTACTGTACTGGGTCCCTATTGGCCACATGGACAATAGATGGGATATGTTTTTCATGTTTTCATCTTTAATAAAGCCTCTTTACAGCACTGCTTTTGTTTTGTATGAAGGATATATTGCTATTTTGATTATTTGTCATAATATTTTTTGAGAAGTTCTGCAGATCTGATGAGATGAGATGTTTAAAATGTATGTCCTCTGATTCTCATATTTGAAAGACACTGAAGTAAATCAAAATGAATCTTGGTTGCTCATGCTCACACTTTGTACTGATGGATAATGAATCTCCCTTATTTCTCTTTCTGAAAGTAAACAAGACGGATATGATTGAGGTGATGGTGGTTGAGTGTTTACTTGCAGTGTGATTATAGGGCCTGGAGTCATTTTATGTTTTCTGGAGCCAAGAGGCTCAGTAATGCAGTCAGGGCAGTCTACTTTGTGTACGCCAGGCCAGACGACATACCCTGTACAACAGGCTGGGGCAGGAGGGGGCTGGGGAGGCAGAGCATTTTTGTGATGGGGAGAGGCTGTTGTCACATAGCTCAGTGAAGTGATGCCTGTTGCTCACCCATCCCTTTAGAACAATTGTAACCCTGTACTGTAGAGCAACAGGGGGAGCAACAGTTGACCTACTAAATATAGTCCTATATTTACATATGTTTCCCCTGTTGTTCTGTTCTTTACAATGCTCCACTTCAAGTGCAGAATTTGCTCTTGGTTCACCAGACATATTTGACAAAATTATTACACCTGGTTGTAATGGTCCTGTATGTTATAGATGCCATTTCAATGTCCTTTCTTTCCTAATTCAAATGATATTAGTAATGTTAAACCTACACCACATTTTACAATGTCTATCTTTGATTGATATGCATCAGGTTTCAAAGAAAGACAGTACTGCCCTCAGGTCCACGATTAATGTTGAGGTGTCACTCCTTATCTGTGTTGAGCAACTCTTCCCAGTTTGTTTTCCAAGGAAGGAAACCCTGTTGGATGGCAGCAACATATTCCCACTTCCTGCTCTCCGTTCTAGGAAAGGGAAAGGGAGGTCTTGGGAGTGAGTGTGAGTCTGATCATGGGACTGGTCACTCCTTATCCCTGTTTTGGGGTCAGATCCTGATACGGGCCTGGTGGCAGGGTCTCTTCCCTTTGATCCGCTGATGTAATTAACTAGGGATTAGGATTGGACATAGCTTTGGAAATCCTCAAGCTGGTTTCCTTTCCCACACTGCTTTTGCTGACTCAATTATAAACTAACATGGAAAAGTAATATTCATGGCTGTAATGGCCGTCGTCACATGATATCCCTGTGCCCAACTAGTTTCCTGGACATCTAGGTGGTGGTTTTATTTGACCGCTTAGCCCTAGCTGAGGTCAGCTCGGTGACGATAGTAAGTCCCTCTCCTCAGTAACAGGATTACTGTAGGGAAGGCATTGTCTCACGTCTGCACTGGCAACTGTGAGTCGCGTTAGGAAGACAATGGTAGGAAAGGAGAAAACCACTCCTCATTCCACTAATCTACTAGCTAACCTTGAGATTAGGCATGTCGTGCTTCAACTCACTTTCTCAAAATGCAAGGAAATGTACATCAAGTCTGTCTCTGGAGCAAGTCAGAAGAAAATATGTTTTCTCTACCTGTGTAATAAAAATATATTTTCTCTAACTGTGTATACATTTTCAAGCTGTGTACACTACTCAAGGGAAGTAGCAATAATGCATAATCCTCTCTGCTGCTTATTATGCAGGGTTATCATAACAGGATTCCTCTTTCTTTTTCCTGTCTTAGCGAGCGAGTCGCCTATTTACATGTGAATTCTTCTAGCGTTCTAGCAGCCTCTCTGAAAGTAGGGTGAACGGGGCCACCTGCAAGGGGAAAGAAAGGGGGAAGGAAAGACAGACAGAGAGAACTCTAGAGAATCTTGCTCTTGCTCTTCATTGGTGTAAGGAAGCTCTCTTTCCATTAATCCTCAGAGGCATGAAAAGAGAGACTGAGAAACAGTTAACAGGACCAGATGGGCGTATAACAGGGTTCCCCAACTGGTGCCCTGTGGGTGATTTTATTTGGCCCCCAGGTTTTCTGAGCAAAAAAAAGAATAGACTGCAAACACCAGCAAATCAGATCCAAGTGATTTTAATTTGGAAATAATATTCTTTGTCATTATGTTCTGGCCCCCTGACCATCCGCTCAAGAAAAAGTCAGCCTGCGGCTTAATCTAGTTGATGATCTCTGGCGTATAATCTATCGTTGGTCTCATAGATCCATGAATTAGCCTATTAATTAGGGATTATAACTTTCTGTATCATTGTTCCTATTATGATGGTGTTCCTGGAAGTTATCAATTTAATATTCTGGGTCTTGGAAGTCATGGGAATTAAAGACCAATAACCATTGTGTTGTCCTTGCTGTTGTTGCTTATGGTGATTATGTTGAAAAAATATTGCTCAGTTGGTTTGGATATCGTGCTGGCAATGTAAATATGATTCTATTATTCCTACAGAGTATCTGGGCTGTTTTGCTATGCATAGAAGTCAGTGCTGCCTGCCTGCATGGTCATGTGATGGCATCCCCTGCCTTACCCTGTGTGGAAGGCTCTGAAAGGCTCATTGTCAAGGTGATGATTGCTTTGTCAGCTCTGTGACTGAGAGGGCTTGAACATCGGCAGCTGTGACCTGAATGGGAGAATGTCTATGTGAGAGAGGGGGACAGAGACAGAGAGATGATGTGTAGATTACTTTGTCATTCTCTCTGCCATTTGGCCATACACACACACACACACACACACACACACACACACACACACACACACACACACACACACACACACACACACATACACATATAGTGTGTATAAAAAACTCCCACCAGTCTAGTCATTGTGAGGCACAAGCCTGTGAAATCTGGCTTTCGTTTCGTTTGTGTATGAAGGATTAGGACAGGGGCAGACTGAGGTCCCCATAGCTTTGTAGTGGCTCCATTGTCTGGTGGCAAACGTCAGAGAAAGTTGTGACCTGTAAAGCAAGGGTTCAACTCAAATGACTGATTGTTTTGGTGAGGGGATGCTGGAAAAAATATATTTTGATGGCGGCAGCTCAAATCTAGATAGGCAAGTTATGAAGTATTTTTCCAATTATTGTGTCTCTCCCCAACTTGTTTACTTTGAACTCTGTTTCAGAAACATGACTGTCACGATCGCTTAAGGAGGAGGACCAATGCGCAGCGTTGAATGCGTACATATTATTTATTAAACAGATCACCCGATCAAAACAACGAACGAAACGTGAAGTCCTTCGATACACACAAACCAAAAGGAACACAAGAAACCACAACCACAAAGTGAAAACAGACAGTTTAAATATGGCTCCCAATCAGAGACAACCAGAAAACAGCTGACACTCGTTGCCTCTGATTGGGAGTCACTTAGGGCAACACAGAAAACAACAACCTAGAAAACCCAACATAGAAACAACCCACACAGAACGAACACACCCTGGCTCAACATACAGAGTCCCGGAGCCAGAGCGTGACAGTACCCCCCCCTAAAGGCGCGGACTGCGACCGCGCCTCAAACGTAGCAAAACAGGGGAGGGCTGGGTGGGCATACTTCCTCGGTGGCGGTTCCGGTTCCGGGCTTGACCACCACCCCTCCATAATCCCCCCGTAGCGCCCCTGGTCCGGTCTGACCCCGCTGGCTGGATCTGGACTGGACATCGACGGAGCAGATTGCTTAAGCTCCGTTGTGGAGCAGCTGACCTGTACCTGATCAGGCACCGGACTGACGACGCGCACCCCTGGCTTGGCGCGTGAGGCAGGAACGGACCGGACCTGGCTGACGATGCGCACCCCTGGCTCGGTGCGTGGAGCAGCAACGGACCGGACCGGGCTGACGATACGCACCCCTGGCTTGGCGCGTGAGGCAGGAACGGACCGGACCTGGCTGACGATGCGCACCCCTGGCTCGGTGCGTGGAGCAGCAACGGACCGGACCGGGCTGACGATACGCACCCCTGGCTTGGTGCGTGGAGCCGGAACGGGCCTCACCGGACTGACTACTCGCATCCCTGGCTTGGTGCGAGTAGCAGGAACAGGCCGGACCGGGCTGGCGACGCGCACCGTAGGTTTGGTGCGAGTGGCATGAACAGGCCGGGTCGGGCTGGCGACGCGCACCGTAGGTTTGGTGCGAGTGGCAGGAACAGGCCGGGTCGGGCTGGCGACGCGCACCGTAAACTTGGTGCGGGTGGCAGGAACAGGCCGGACCGGGCTGGTGACGCACACCGTAGACTTGGTGCGTGGAGCAGGGACAGGCCGGGCTGGGCTGACGACGCGCACCACTGACTTGGTGGGAATGGCAGGAACAGGCCGGACCGTACTGGGGACACACACCACTGGCCCCACGCAGGGATCAGGAACGGGCCGGACCGGACTGGTAACACACCCCAGTACCTCTCGCCGTGCCTCCACACTTTCCCTCTCCTCTGTGCCCAGTGGCCCCCCTAACCTGGCGGCCTTCTCTGCCAACGCTTTGCACCGCTCTAACCCGTACACCTGCTGGCCCGACGTCGTGAGCCCCCCCCTAAAAATTTCCTGGGGGTCTCTCCTCCCTCTTGCCAGACTCGCAATCATCTCCTCCCACGTCCATCCTCTCTCCTCGTCCCGCTGCTTGATCCAGTCGAGGTTGCCACGGAGATCTGCCAGCGATGGCTCCTGAACACGCTGCTTGGTCTGGTTAAGGTGGTTTCTTCTGTCACGCTCGTCGAACAGAGAGGACCAAGGCGCAGCGTTGCGGGTGAACATATTATATTTATTCAACTGATCACACGATCAAAACAAAGAACGAAACGTGAAGTCCTTCGATACACAACCAAAAGGAACAAGAAACCACAAAACACAAAGTGCAAGACAAACAGTTAAATATGGCTCCCAATCAGAGACACCCAGCTGACATTCGTTGCCTCTGATTGGGAGTCACTCAGCCCAACATAGAAAATTAAACATAGACTTACACACCCTGGCTCAACATAACATAGTCCCCAGAGCCAGGGCGTGACAATGACACATACATTGTTTTGTCTGGAAGGTCCCTCTCTGTTTCGCATTGATATTCAAATCAGCCTGTCATTGTTAACCTTTTAAATGCATATTAAGGATGTCGGACATAAAATGAAGTTGCAATCCAGGGTTCTTCTGAGAGGTTTGTTTAATGTGCTATACGATACAGAAGTTAATGCCGTTGCCCCGCATGACTTGGTTATCTTCTTTGTCCCATTGCATTCAATTCTTGTTCTATACAGTATGTCTCTAATGTCATATCTAATGGATGTGCTAGTAATCACATTGGATCATAATCTAACTCTTAAACATTAGTGTGCAGAATAACGTTTTTGACAACTTAACCCTAAATGCTCATGTAAGTCTCCCTGGATAAGAGCGTCTGCTAAATGACGAAAATGTAATTCTATTCCATTCCATTCCAGTTGACATATCAGGGGGTAGACATATCAGAAACGTCTCTATTTCTGTCCACAGAAGGTAGACATTTGGCAAGCCTTTTCTATGAGACACTGTGGGGGCACCCTAATATCTGCAAGGTAATTCAACAGCCGTGCCATAAAGACTATTTTTAGGAGGAGTTCATTAACTACAAAGAACATTGGGATTGAAAAATGGAACCAGACACTTTTAACAGAGTCTAGGAGTATTGATGTTGCCCTATCATTTACACTCACCACTGACTGGCTAGGGGTCCTCAATCTGTTTTTCGATTTCCATGGCACTCAGGGATGGCGCTCACTCTAGGAGCTCATTGCTTTCAGGCCGAGGCTCTCTGCTTTTTTACTCTGGTGTTTTAGAGGGGTGCTGTACGACTGCACCATCTGCCCCACAGCCACATCAAAGTCAAGATAAGAGAGCAATTGATTGGGTTCAGTGGAGTCTGCGTTTAATGGGTCTGCACTGAAGCATACCCCTTATCTGTCTCAGCACCTCTCTTTTTTTAATGGAAGTAAGAGGAGATGTCTGGTTAATCTATCTCTCTCACTGTCCTCAGCTGTCGGCATGGAGAGTTAGGAACTGTTAGCAGGCTGACAGAATCTGTGAAAAATAATTCAATTATCTTCAAACCCTTATCTTACAGTGTCAGGGCTTGATTTGTAGGCTACAGCTAGCAATTTGAACATTAGGGTTGTGTTCAGCTTTGAAGAATGTTGTTGAACCAAAACGTGTGTGCTAAAGTAACTTGCAAGAAAGGTCCCACTGGGCACAGACGTCAATTCAACGTCTATTCCACGTTGGTTCCAAGTCATTTCATTGAAATTATAGTGTAAAAAGACGTTGATTCAACCAATGTGTGCCCAGTGATACACAGCTGTGAAATATGTCAGCTAGTGAACCCAAATATACAATATTACAAGAGACATACATGAACTAGAATGATAGTGTAGGTTTCAAATGAAGCAGACACGGGACGGGACCCCTTACTCTCTCTTTCTCTCTCTCTCTCTCTCTCTCTCTCTCTCTCTCTCTCTCTCTCTCTCTCTCTCTCTCTCTCTCTCTCTCTCTCTTTCTCTCTACAAGTGAAAACTCATGGGGCAGTTATTGCCCTCTGAACCCCTTAGTCATAAATCAAACTAAATTAAAGTCAGGATCCCCAGTCCATCTGGTGCCCCACCCCCTGGTAGCAGAGCCTTGCCCTGCCGCTGCCCCTGCTCTCCCTCTGCATTCATCACTGCTTCTCTCTGGAGTGCTCACTCATCGGGTCCAACACACTGGAACCCTCCTGTCTAGTGAGGCGCAACAGGCTGCCAGGCAGAGAAACCCTGTTATCAGGAGGAAGCAAGGGGATTCTTATTTTCTTCAACTCAGGTTTCTTCAGATTCTCTCTCTCTCTTTCTCTCTCTCTCTCTCTCTCTCTCTCTCTCTCTCTCTCCCTCTTTCTCTCTCTCTCTCTCTCTCTCTCTCTCTCTCTCTCTCTCTCTCTCTCTCTCTCTCTCTCTCTCTCTCTCTCTCTCTCTCTCTCTCTCTCTCTCTCTCTCTCTCTCTCTCTCTCTCTCTCTCTCTCTCTCTCTCTCTCTCTCTCTCTCTTTCTCTCTACAAGTGAAAACTCATGGGGCAGTTATTGCCCTCTGAACCCCTTAGTCATAAATCAAACTAAATTAAAGTCAGGATCCCCAGTCCATCTGGTGCCCCACCCCCTGGTAGCAGAGCCTTGCCCTGCCGCTGCCCCTGCTCTCCCTCTGCATTCATCACTGCTTCTCTCTGGAGTGCTCACTCATCGGGTCCAACACACTGGAACCCTCCTGTCTAGTGAGGCGCAACAGGCTGCCAGGCAGAGAAACCCTGTTATCAGGAGGAAGCAAGGGGATTCTTATTTTCTTCAACTCAGGTTTCTTCAGATTCTCTCTCTCTCTCTCTCTCTCTCTCTCTCTGATGGATCATATGGAAGCAATTACTGTATGTTGCATGCAGAGTTAAGCCTCTCATCACTTTCTCTCCCACTGTTTTCATGAACCCTTCACTCTCAACTCACCCCAAATTCTTCAAGCATTCTCCCCTGCTTGGAGTGAAGACCAAATTAGGGTTATTTGCGAAACCACCACAGTATGTATGCTAATATGCTGTTTATCAATGACTGCTATTTGATAAGTCACAATCAGGATGTTACCAAAGAATAATGGACAAGTAGCAAGTTGCTAATTAATTGAGCCAATTAAATTGAGCAGAACAACTGTGACCTATCCAATGTGAAGATATACAGTGTGTTCAGTGTTGTTAGAATTATTTGGCATACTATTGGCCTAGAAGCTGCTCTATGGCATTGAGGGAAGTGAAGGGCCAGATAAGCTGTAGTGGACTCCCTAGTAAAGCTGTGGTCTTATCTCCCTTTAAAGAGGGTAATCCTCTCTGTGTTACTGGTCATTTGCTATGTCCTTAGTGTGGCCATGTGACCCATATGCAGCTCTCTGACACCACTGACCAACACTTTCAGTTTCATATGAATTCAACATTTTCAGTATGTTGTAAGCTGTTTGGTATTGTTCTTTGAATTAGACCCAAGACCTTTAACACATCTTGGTTTGTCCTTGATTGCAATGAACATGCTAATCCAAGCATTTACAGTCCAACCAATATATACATTTTTAAGGCCTACTGTAAGAATAGGTAGAACTACAAGTGCAACAACATGCAGTGAGAGGACTGAGTGGATGGTGATTCTCTTGCCTAATGCATTAGACTTGGCATGCTAAAATGGACAAGCATCCAAAGGATGCTGCTCTGCCAACCTGAGACACACAGAACTCCTTGTGATCATTATGGCTGTTTTCCCTGTTCTTTTCTGTGGAAAACCATTATCATTTTCTACTGTATGAGCACAGGTGGTTCCCGTTCAATCTGTTTCCTGCTACTGCTATGGTCACAGTCTCTTTCCTGCTTTTACCTCTCACAACTTCCAAATAAGGTCAATAATGTAGACCTTTTGTCACGATCGCTTAAGGAGGAGGACCAATGCGCAGCGTTGAATGCGTACATATTATTTATTAAACAGATCACCCGATCAAAACAACGAACGAAACGTGAAGTCCTTCGATACACACAAACCAAAAGGAACAAGAAACCACAACACAAAGTGAAAAGACTGATAGTTAAATATGGCTCCCAATCAGAGACAACCAGCTGACACTCGTTGCCTCTGATTGGGAGTCACTCAGGCCCACATAGATATACAAACATAGACTACATACCCTGGCTCAACATAACATAGTCCCCAGAGCCAGGGCGTGACAGTACCCCCCCCAAAGGCGCGGACTCCGACCGCGCCAAACAACCACAACAGGGGAGGGACCGGGTGGGCACTCCGCCTCGGCGGCGGATCCGGCTCCGGACATGACCCAGGCACGGGTTGTGCTGGACTGACGAAACGCACCACAGACTTGGTGCGGAGAGCAGGCACGGGCCGTGCCGGACTGACGACGCACACCACTGGCTTGGTGCGGGGAGCTTGGATGGGCCGGACTGGGCTGGCGACGCGCACCACAAACTTGATGCGGAGAGCAGGAACGGGCCGGGCTGGGCTGTCGACGCACACCGTAGGCTTGGTGCGTGGAGTAGGAACGGGCCGAACCGGGCTGACGACGCGCACCACAGACTTGGTGCGGAGAGCAGGAACGGGCCGGACAGGGCTGACGAAGCGCACCCCTGACTTGGTGCGGGGAGCAGGAACGAGCCGAGCCGGGCTGACGACGCACACCACTGGCTTGGTGTGGGGAGCAGGAGCGGGCCGAGCCGGGCTGTCGAAGCGCACCCCTGACTTGGTGCGGGGAGCAGGAACGAGCCGAGCCGGGCTGACGACGCACACCACTGGCTTGGTGTGGGGAGCAGGAGCGGGCCGAGCCGGGCTGTCGAAGCGCACCCCTGACTTGGTGCGGGGAGCAGGAACGGGCCGATCCGGGCTGACGAAACGCACCACAGACTTGGTGCGGGGAGCAGGAATGGGCCGGACCGGGCTGGCGACGCGCACCACCGACTTGGTACGGAGAGCAGGAACGGACAGGGCTGACGACGCGCACCACAGGCTCGGTGCGAGAGGCAGGAACAGGCCGAACCGTACTGGGGACACACGCCACTGGCCCTATGCAGGGATCAGGAACGGGCCGGACCGGACTGGTAATACACCCCAGTACCTCTCGCCGTGCCTCCACACTTTCCCTCTCCTCTGTGACCAGTGGCCCCCTTAACCTGGCGGCCTCCTCTGCACACCCGCTGGACCGCTCCATCGCGGCCTCCGGCTGCCCCGTCGTCCACGTCGTGAGACCCCCCCTAAAAAATTTCTGGGGTTCTCTCCTCCCCGTGGACCAGGCCTCCCTAGTTCTCGCCAGACTCTCACTCCACTGCTTCAAAGTCCAACCTTTCTGCTCTTCGCTTGGCTGGGCCCAGTTGAGACTCCTACTCCACTGATCCCAGGTCCATCCACTCTCCTCTTCACGCTGCTTGGTCCTGTCTTGGTGGTTTCTTCTGTCACGATCGCTTAAGGAGGAGGACCAATGCGCAGCGTTGAATGCGTACATATTATTTATTAAACAGATCACCCGATCAAAACAACGAACGAAACGTGAAGTCCTTCGATACACACAAACCAAAAGGAACAAGAAACCACAACACAAAGTGAAAAGACTGATAGTTAAATATGGCTCCCAATCAGAGACAACCAGCTGACACTCGTTGCCTCTGATTGGGAGTCACTCAGGCCCACATAGATATACAAACATAGACTACATACCCTGGCTCAACATAACATAGTCCCCAGAGCCAGGGCGTGACACCTTTTCTAACACCTTTACACGAAAGTGTTTGCATTTCTTGAATTGATACATTAATAAAGAAATATATTGGGTTTTCTTACACCATAATTGTAACATGTGAACCATAGAAATACAATAACTCTATTCAATTTAATGTGTTCCTCATAACCAAAGAACATCCCATTGAATGAGAGAACGTCAAGATAACTTGATAAAAGTGGAATTGCTCTGTCTCTTTGAAAGGGACTTGACTCTCCACAGTTCCATAAGAAACTACTCCGCCCAGGCGTAGCTTCTTCTTCCATGGGATCAAACAAACAGATTCCTTTGAGCAGTACTTTGTTACAGAAATGAAAGCACAGCGATAATGACTTTGTGATGGTAGTTGAAACTCTAGCCGAGTCTCTCAGTGCCAGATCTGAGTCTGTAGACTGGAAGCTCATTAGCAGTATATCTCTCTTTCTGCACTGACTGAACACAATGTAGCTTTGTATCTATGCAGTCTGGGTCTTTGATACAGTGAGGCACTGTGCTGAGAAAGACAATCTGACTCAGGATGGCTCCACCTTTACCTCTCCCTGAAACCACAGAGGACACTTAGGGGTTGTCCATCATCCCCCCTCATCAAGGGCAAGGACAGTCCAGTGCCTATCTCCCCTTAAACATGAGCTCAAAAGAGATCGTAATTGTCATACAGATTTTCCACTAATGCAGTTGCATTTCATCCTACATATGTGGTCACAGATGAGATGACTACAGGTGCAATACCCCAATAGTGGAATCTGGTTCTTCACTTAGATGATTTTGGGAAGTTTTGATACCCTGCTACTGACACTTCCCTTCTTCACTGGAAGGCTGGCATGCTTGTTGACATTGATCTTGAAGCGTGGCCCACTCGCTCTGGGCAACACAATAGCCTGGCAGGTAACTGGAAAAGTTTGAATGAGAGGAAAAATGAATTACTCAGAAACAGGAAGGCAATTAGCTAGCAGATGGGAAAAACACTCAGGGATGTTAGCCAAACGACACAGAGATGTCCGCTGCACTTAGGCTAACTATCTGTCACCGGGGATACATCCCATTCCATACTGCTTGATGTGGTGTGATGTTTATGTTGTATTCTGAGCTGTGGACCTTGAGACAATTACAATTGGCCTCTTGATTAGCCGGACAGTAAGTCTGCAAAGGCTGTCATTCAGAGCCGAAGTGATTCTGCATATGTCTGTTCTCACTGACACCCAGTAAAGAATGATAATCCTCAATATAAGTTGAAAACCTATTTGAGATGGTTTGCATGTGAATTTATGGGAGAACCCCCACTGTATTGAGTTGTGGTCAGCAAATCCTAATATTCCCAAAACTTTGATAGAAAGTTGAAGAAAAGTAAAAGCCAAACCCTCTAAAACCCCATATTACTCACAAAGAACATATATGTTTGTATTTGTTAACACTTTGCTCACTCCTGAGTGTTATTTGAGTTCAACCTTCTCCTTGTCCTCACAATGGGCCCCTCCGGTGCGAGAAGGCATGGGTGGGTGGTGTTGTGATTTGGACTAGCTCTACTCAGGACCTGTTTTGCTAGAGCAGGTGCTTCCTTGTACAACCAGGAAGTCCTCACCAGCGGCAGAGCACACTGTTCACTGATGGACAAACAACAGGCATGTGGAGAAAGGGAACTCTCTGGGCAGGAAAACCCATTGCACATGATACCTCATCAGCTATTGTCAACATCTCAGCGTTTTTGTCATGTGAGGGTATACCGCCAGAAGATCTGGAGATCATCAATGATAGAAATACAGTGGTTTTATTTTGGCATAGAATATGACATTTTTTTGACTTGCTGTAAGTTTGGAAGAAATATTCATGGTCTGTCATGACAATAGTCAAGTCAACATTTCATCATTCCTAAACAAAAGATGCAAGACCAGTCTATAAGGAAGCGGTTTGATTTTGAACCACATAGGGAAATCCCTGTCCACATACCACTCAGATTCCACACCGCCTATGACGCTTCGAGCTATTTGAATTGCTAGTGTGCCATCAATTGTCGTATACATTAGTGGATGGTGTCCTATTTCTGCACAGTTGCTAATGGAGAGAGGGAGAATGTGGGCTGGTTCTGTTTTATTCCCCCATCAGCTGTCCTGTCTCACAGCAGGAGGGGATACCCCCATTCCCCCTTTTCTCCCTCTCTCCCCATTCTCTGTCACACACCCAGTCTACGCAGAGAGACAAGCGGTGCTATAGGCTAGGGAAGTAGGTCACAACCCAGCCAATAAAACACGTGTCCATGCAGAGCACAGGAGGTTGGTGGTACCATAATTGGGGTGAACGGACTCCTGGTAATGGCTGGAGTAGAATTAGTGGAATGGTATCAAATACATCAAACACATGGTTTCTATGTGTTTGATGCCATTCCATTTGCTCCGTTCCGGCCATTATTATGAGCCGTTCTCCCCTCAGCAGCCTCCTGTGATGCAGAGACAGAGCAAGAGATGTGTCCTACTTGAACTCCAATAGAAAGAAATACATTCTGAGCCTCGGGGACCTGAGTGGAGTAAGATTCAACAGAGAGGTCACACTGAGGATTGTGTTACTGATCATACCCAATCTACCAACTAGCCGAACATTTGTTGAAGGCTGTTTATTCGCCATTGACACAAGACGTGCTATGGTTCTCAGTTATCTAACTAACCTTTTTCATAACACTCAGAAAATCAACAACTTCCTCCTGGCACTTATAAGAACGAGCTTTCCCCAGAAATGGGGATGTCCTTTCTGATGGATTGCAGGAGGTCTCCCTAAATGAACATTTGAATTATGCAGGGCGACATTTTGACAGGTCAGAGTATAATTTCCTGTTAACCCAATCACTGGACAGATTAATGGACATTTAGATTTAGATCCATGGAAATTAGGCCCTGTGGTTCACATTGTGGACATTGACCAATTGAGATCTGTCAGCTTAATGGGAAAGACAGTAAAGACAGTAAATAATAAACAATCTCAAACTGGCTTATTGTGTGTTTATTACATAACAAGTCTGCCCTGTAAGTTTAAAGGATAGTCAATGCTCACATCGCTCACAATGACTTGGTTTAGTCATTCAGAAGCACCAATGTGAAAACAGCCCTCCCTCTAACAGTAATGACCAGCTACACCTCGTAAGCAAACAAGACACCATTCATTATGAGATAACCCGCCATGATGTCATTAAACAAACAAAGCAGAGAACCTAATAATAACAAAACTCTCCCTGATGTTTTGTTGACGTTGTCCTTACCAGTGGGTGTTAGCTCATCCACAATGGTCAAAATCTAACTCCAAACCCAATGTTTTGTGCCATGCAGTCTAACACAACAGTCATTACATGTAGTGGTGCTAAACATTGACTGCTACAGGTACCTACCAGCCTGTGGTCTCATTCAAAGATACTATTATATAGTAGGCCTCTGTCATTTTCAGCTTTGCCGAAATTACAGTTGTCAGTATGATACTTTTGAGTGTAATGACCCAGGATTAGAGCATCAGGTGTGTGTTTGTGTGTGTGTGTGTGTATGTGTGTGCGTGTGCGTGTGTGTGTGCGTGTTCGTGTGTGTGTTCTGGGTTGCATGTCCCGCTCTTCCCATTTATTCTAAAGTTTATACATTCAGAATGTTGGCACTCCTGCATCATTCTAGAAATCATCATCACCATGACAACCATTTCTAAGTCATCTTTTGACAATACATGATGCATTATGTTCATCACATCTGTCGGCCACTGACTGAGCAAGAAAAGGCCACTAGACAAGACTGTAAGGAGACCATCTGTTGAGGGTTTGTGTATCTTCTGTTTGTTGTTTATCATTGGCTTGGTTCTGTGTGTACAGTTGCTTGTGTGTCCACTTTCTCACTGATTGTCTTTCTTTCAACAAGCAGCTCATGACGTCTGTGGATCACATGAAAGAGGACAAGTGAAAAGAAAGTCCAGGATGGCCAGATCAAAGGAAAGAATGGAGGGAGAGATGGAGGAGAAGGTGACAAGAGACAGCGAGAGCGAAGAGAAAGGGGAAGATTACTACAGAACAGAGGGAGAACGGATGAAGAAAGCAAAAGCCGCCATTGTGGCAAGATTATCAGCAAGAGAGGAGAAACTTGACAGGAGTAAGGTGGCGATGGACAGAAAGGAACAGGAGATGAAGGAGGAGATTACGAGGATGAAGGAAAAGTGGGAGAAGTTATACGAACACGAGGGGATAGTCTTGGAGGGATTGGAAGTGGTCAGAGAAGACAGGGCACAGTTAAATGAAGAGAAAGAGGGGATTCAGAAGGAGATGGAGATCATAAAAAATGAGAAAAGGCAGATTGCGAGAGAAATAAATGATTTGAGGAGACAAAGAGTGCAGGCGGTGTCGTACAGACAGATGTTGGAGAAAGAGGAAGATGAGCTTAGGGAGGAGAGGTTGGAGATGAAGGACGCTGGTGAGCACATTGAGAAGGAGCTAATGGAGATGTTACTTGAAAAGGAGGAGATGCTCAAGGAGAGAGAGAAGTTTAAAGAAAAGAGAAAGAAAGAGGAGAAAAAGATGAAGAAAGAAAGGAAGGTCATTGACTTGGCACAGATGTTTATGAGTGAAGAGTTAAAGGCCATAGAAAAAGAGTGGAAGAAGCTAGAAAAAGAAAGGGAGGCGTTGAGGAGGGAGAGAGACAGGATGCTTAAAGAGAAGGAGTCAATTAAGGAGAGGAGCGAAGAGGAAGGAGGAAGAGGGGCAAGAGGAGGGGAGGGCGTGGAGGAGAGCAATACGAGTTAGCCATCACTCATTCTACTGAACCGCAACATTAAAAATGACTTTATTTCTTACAGCATTAAACAAACGCAGCATGAAACTCCTTAACCTTCCACTATTTTTGTTAATATCCTTAATAGCCAGCTCTAGTTTAATGTTAACTTAACAGTAGATTCTTGTCATCAAGAAATAATACTTTATTATTGTGGACTGAACTATAGCATGCTAGTTGCTCTGCCTGTTTTCTGAGATATGCTTGCCTGGAACTACAATTCTTCAGAGATATAGTTGCCTGGAACTTGAGGACTTCCAATGGCGGCCTTTGTTATTGGTTGAGTTGTGTAAAAGCATAGTGGTGACAGGCTATACCATAAGCTACATTCCTCAGAGTTACTGAAGAGAGAGGTGTGAGGCCTCTGTGGCTGGTACAGTGTGGGTCAGGTGAGGTGAGGGTAGGGAGTGCATTGTATTAAATCACTGCTCTGAGTTGCCCTTAATTAAGCACAGATCTAGAATCAGTTTATGCTCCCTTAATCCAGTGTTTGCTAGCACATATTACAGTGCACAAGACTGACCTTAGATCAGCAAATGACTATAGAGAGCAGTGTTTAGCAGCACTTAAGTATTAGGAGTGGCACTTTTATGTGGATACTTCCTCCTACACCTTAAAATAGAAATGTTGCTTATAGCCCAATAATTCTTCACAGTGTGGGTATTCAGTTATGTCCTCCCAAAATGGGCGTCAACATGTCTGCAGGCCAATCACTCCAATAGGTTGATGGTCAAGTTTAGGAATGCTTCAAATGTATATTTTCAGGAGAATGTAGACTATACACTGAACATTTGTTATTTAGTATATCCAGTTGAATGGATGCAACCCTTACTTCTAACTGAAAACATTTGAGATATGAAGCATGCTATTTGGATCATTTGTGGTTTATGAGGCTCCGCTGTAATACTGTAATATCTGCTGTAATACTGCAAGATTCCAGTGGTATGTGCTACATACGACCCATTAATATGAAAAACTCCTGGGGATTTTAAAACAGGGTTAAACCATTTAATGGATTCAAAGTCATATTTCCCCTTCAAAGTCATATTTTGGCTATCTTTAAGATGATCTCATGGGGTAATTTATTGAGTAATGGTTTCCCATATTTGCATCAATCCCCCAAAGACTACATATCCTCTGCCCACATTAACTATGGCCAAAACTCCAGACTGTTCACTTCATAAATTATTCATGACTTTAGAAGACACCCAATTACAGTGTGTGCTTTTGGAGCAGAGGGGCCAGAGGACTAACATTAACTGTGGTTTTCAACAATAAAGCATACAAATAAACCTCTTTGATATGGATGCACTGGGGAATTGGGAGAGGGCAAAATCAACAGCAGTGCAGTGCAGAGGAATTCATAATACAGCAATTACAACCGATGCATACATTCCCACTCCTTTGGTTTATGCCAAGTGTCTGGAGGGAATGTTTCTACTGTCAGTAGGAGGAGAGAGAGAGAGAGAGACTTCTAGGATTTGTTGGGGGTAAACATTACTGAGTGCTATAAGGAGATGTATTTGAGAAAAGTGTTTTGGTGAGTGCTCATGCAGCCCAGCCTCTCTTAATGCTATTCTCTTAAGGCAGCTTAGTAAGTGGATAGCAGCATAATATTTGGTGCCTGTGAGACTGTCTATAGACTACGGGGAATCATCTACTACCAATATTTGTGTTTTGAAAGGGGGAAGCTTTCTTTTTATGGCGGTTCACGGTGCTTCAAATGTAACTAGAATAACGTCAATGGCTTTATCCCTTTGATGTTATTTTCATCTTTAACAACCTCATTTCATTGCCTTCAGGGTTGGCACAGTGGGGCAAAACTGACCTGTGAACTTTAGGCATGAAATTAGACTGATGAGTTTAAGTAATTCACAGCAAGTCCTTCAAAGCACCTTGCTGTATTTCTGGTATATATTGCCGTATGTAGCATGGCTTGGCTATAATTAAAAGATACATGCAAACAGTGGAGATTTACAGTTTTATTAGTTTGTGGATATTATGTTATTCTGAAAAAGTAGTAAAAGGTTTATTTTTAAAGGAGTAGTTCAGTATTTTACATCTTAATTTTAGATGGTTCCTCACCCTGAAAGTAGTCTATGGGCCAAGATAAACTATAATCCATGGTTCAGTTTTCTTTAAACAGCCAATACAAACTTCAGCTAACCTTAGCCACCACAAGCTAACAATCAATGGAAGGGATGAGGGCATGTGAGCATGCAAAAAAAAAATCAAATCAACTCCATATTTGGTTTGATGTTGCTTAAAAGTGATTTGGCCATTTTTTATATTACATGGTCACATGCCCCCATCACTTCCATTGATTGTTAGCTTGTGGTGGCTAAAGTTTGCAACATTTTGAACTATGGATTACAGTTTCTCCTGACCCATAGGCTACTTTAAGGGTGAGAAACCATCTAACATCAAGTTGTAAAATAGCGAACTACTCCTTTAAGAGGGTCATCTTCTTCTTTTCTTTGTATTTATTTTCTTCATATTACAGTTTTTTCCAACTGCTTACACACGTTTTCAAAACTATGTTGCCTTTTTTCAAAACTCTACACACAATTCCCAAAACTGCACACACAAAATGTAACACTGCATTCAAAATGCCAAAAACACATGTCAGAATGAAGCATTCGCATCAAATGGCAAACACTACTTTCATAATAGTACATTTTTGGATATACCATATAAACACTGTTGTTCTAAATCTAAAGCTCTTTGGTCTTTCATAGGCTTATATCTACATTTCAATACAATGTTCTACAGTGAAAGTAATCTGCTGAGAGGGGTAACAAGTACACTGTAAACACCAATGCAATGTAGAAACAGAAAATATTTATTAGGCCAAACATTACTGTTGTATACAGCAGCATACAACAAAACCATAAACATATGTAAACCAAAAGTATATTCTTTAGAATACAGTAAAGAACACAATTGTGTGTGGGGGGTCCCGGGGGGGCAGTCCAGGAAATGGTAGTGGGGGGCAGTCACCAGTGCTAAGCTACGCTTCATCTCTTCTCCGGGCTGGGTCTGGCCACAATACTTCGTCCACATCACAAGATAAGTTTTCTCTTGCCAAACATCGAGGGAAGTACTGTATCTCCTAGCATGGCGTATCCAACCTTGGACAGAGGCTTTCCTCTATGTCCCCACATGCGTCCTCCATTGCCTGGAGAAGCGGCATGCGGGCATAGGGTTGGCGATCATACACTTTCCAGCGCCAGGCTGAGAAGAATTCCTCTATGGGATTTAGAAAAGGTGAATATGGGGGTAGGTACAAAACTACAAATTGTGGATGGGTGGCAAACCAGTTTTGGACCAGAACAGCCCGGTGAAAACTAGCATTGTCCCATATAACCACAAATCTAGCAGGCTCCTGATCTGGATCAGGGACAAGCATTGTGTAAATTGCATCCAGAAAAGTGAGCATATGGCCGGTGTTGTACGGACCCAGTGTGGCATTGTGATGGAGGACCCCGTTTTGAGTGATGGCAGCACACATAGTTATATTACCCCCACGCTGTCCAGGGACATTGGTAATTGCCCTCTGTCCTATTACATTTCTTCTGCGGCGCCTGGTTTTGGTGAGGTTGAAGCCAACCTCATCCACATAAATACATTTACATGGGCATCCATCTCCAATACTCTCTGTAACAGACAAAAGGATATACAGATGAGTAAATATGGTATGTCTGAAGTACTGGAAGTAGTGTTGCATACATACCTCTACAAAGTCATGTCGCAGATTCTTGACTCTGTCAGAGTTTCTCTCAAATGGCACCTTGTAAAGTTGTTTCATCGTCACTTGGTGCCATTGGAGGATGCGTTGTATGGTCGACAGGCTTACAGCATTGATGTTGTTAAATATGGTGTCATTATTCAAGATATGTTCTCTTATCTCTCAAATCCTAATTGCATTATTGGCCAAAACCATATTTATAATTGCAGTCTCTTGTACATCTGTAAACAAGCGTCCTCGTCCTCCATGATGTCTTTGCCTTTCCACTCTGTACAGAATTCAAACACAGTATGTGTTCAGCATAGGAACTGTAAACAATGTACACAAAAATGTAGTACAGCATGATAACCAACCTCATTCATTCAATGCAGTGCAGTAAATGGATGGCTTAGAGTTACAAATGTTTATGCAATACTATGCAGTCATACGTATTTTACAGTACATTACTGTAATGCTAAAATAGTCATTAGATAGTTGCATACCTGTTCTCATTTCTGAAGGTTCGAATTATGGACGCCACTGTAAATCGACTCAAGTTGGGCTGGACTCTCAGTCCAGCCTCTCTCATGGTCAAACCGTGGTTGATCACATGATCAACAAGTGTTGCCCTAATCTCATCAGAGATGGCTCTCCTTCCTTCTCTTCTTTGCCCTCGTCCTCGTCCTCTTCTTCCTCTTCCTCTTCCTCTTCCTCTTCCTCTTCCTCTTCCTCTTCCTCTTCCTCCTACTCCTCCTCCTCTTCCAACTATTCGTCTTTGAATTTGTCCTCGTTGTTGTCCCCTGCCTCTCCCTCCTACTCCTCTTGCTCTCTGTCCATTGTTGGCATCCATTGATCAAAACAGTCCTATACTACAGTAAAGCAGTGATTGGTTAGTGATCAGTTAAGCAATTAGTGTTTGCACATGTGAGGAGTGTGTGTGTGTGTCCTGGTGAATAAGTGTAGCATTTTGATTGGTTGTGTTTGGAAAAGGAAAGCAAGTCACTTCCTGTTAGATTTTTGTGTTTTAGGTAGAGAATTGTGTGTAGTGTTTTGAAAAAAGTGTTTTATGCAATTGACAACTGAGTCAAAGGCTGAGAAATAGCTTATGGTTTTGGAGATTTGGTGTGTAGTTTTGCACTTTGAGTGAGAGGTTTCAAAAATCGTGTGACATGAAAAGATTTTGTGTGTAAGCAGTTGGAAAAAACTGTAAGAGGGTTGTTGGTTTTCAGCCCATTGGGGTTTTAACATTAAATGCTGTTATTTGATGCTATACTGCCCTCTAGTGCAGAAAGGTGTGGCTGCAGACATTCTGTCGGGTCCCACTTTACAATAAGACCAGGATTCAATCAAAGGCGAGTTGTCGGTATACACACTGCACATGATTTTTAAAGGTAAGTTACACTTGAGCCAACATCCCAGTGTTTACCATGAATAGGATCTTCGTGAACATCAGAGAAATTGCCTTCAAAAGGCACATAGTTGACAGTGCACTGCGCTTGTCGACAACATGCCTTTGATTGAATCTCAGCCTAAGTGTCCCTAATATGCATACCTATATTTACATGATACTTCTTACATAGGCAGATAAAGTGTCATTTCAGTGTAGGTACACATTGTAATACACTTTTTTATATAGTACTCACCATGTAAATACATAGGTATTACAATAACATATTGTAAAGTGGGGACTAATCCCCATACATCAAAATAGTTAGATATTCTGATTTCATATGATCAGATCAGCTGTCAGTGTCAAAGCCTTTCATACTATTGTCATGTGAACGGCAGGGTTCCTGATATTGTGTTACTGTAAACTAGCTCTCTCCTTGTACAGTGTTGAATGACTTTCATTGTTTCTGTTAGTGTGTTACAGGGATGCTCCCGAACACCCAGCCCCCACACCCATCCCCCTTAATGTACTAGCAAGTGATTCCTACTGTACTAATCAACACTCTGCTTAATTGGCAGCATGAGTTGTCATTGTTGTACAGTATAGTCTGTACGTTGTTTTCCCATTGTTTTACTACGGAT
>NC_139990.1:65670025-65680025 GCF_964263955.1 Coregonus lavaretus
AGACTATGTGGGATATTTATGTAGGAAAGACTATGTGGGACACTTTATGTAGGAAATACTATGTGGGATACTTTATGTAGGAAAGACTATGTGGGATACTTTATGTAGGAAAGACTATGTGGGATACTTTATGTAGGAAAGACTGTGGGATACTTTATATAGGAAAGACTGTGGGATACTTTATGTAGGAAAGACTATGTGGGATATTTATGTAGGAAAGACTATGTGGGATACTTTATGTAGGAAAGACTATGTGGGATACTTTATGTAGGAAAGACTATGTGGGATACTTTATGTAGGAAAAACTATGTGGGATACTTTATGTAGGAAAGACTATGTGGGATACTTTATATAGGAAAGACTATGTGGGATACTTTATGTAGGAAAGACTATGTGGGATACTTTATATAGGAAAGACGATGTAGGCTACTTTATGTAGGGAAGACTATGTGGGATACTTTATATAGGAAAAGCTATGCTGGAAACTTTATGTCACTTGCAATTATTATGATAATTGACTTAACGCAAAATTCTGCATTTGATTATCATTATCTCATTATTGCTTCAGTTTGATATGTTGAAGACGTTTTACTTGAGTGATTTTCATTGAAACTGTGTTGACCACGGTTAGTATATAAAAAATAAATAAAGAGAGTTGCACACGCTCTATATATATAAACTCCCAGTCATTTATTGGATAAAACACTAACGTTTCGGCATCATTGTGCCTTCTTCAGGGTTAGTATGACACATGTAGGCTGCATATATAAGATGTGAATTGAGTTTGCAAGCTTTTCTTATATGATGACATATTGCAAAGTTTCCCAAGTTGGAGCTGAAATATAGGCTCTTGAGCTCCTGGGTAGCTCAATCAAGTTAATTAGAGTGCAATCATCGCTTTATCATTATTTAACATTTTCCCTCTTTGATGTTGATGTTTCAGGTTCATCCCTCCCAGCTAAGTACTGTACACACTCCAAGCTTTTCATATTCAGGTGATGTCCCCCTGAAGGAGCTGTTTGACAGGGCTCAACTCCATGTAAACAGCATCAACTTTTTCTTTCCTTGTTAAACCAAGGCAATATTCTCATTAAATACTGCTGGCCCATATGAAACGTATTACTCTATTGTAAAAATCAAGCATAAAATGTTTATACTACCAGAAACCACCAGTATTTTGTAAAAGGCCACCAGTTTTTTCATAGACATGGTATTTTCAATATTGGTAATTTATGTCATATAGTGCATTTGCCCAGGTCAGACAACCTCAATAGCTCATTGCTAAATGGACGTTTTTTAAATGTTAATTGGTTCACTAGATAAGTGTGCCCATTTTGATTGGTAAATGCGTTCACTGGGCTTGTTCTTATTGGCTCTCCCTTATGGGCCAGATGACTTCCTGTCCCATGGGACACCATTAAGCATCCATGTGTCCTAGCCTTTTCATTACCTATGTCACACGTCGCCACCGACAACAACAATGAGTGAGAAAGGATTTAAGCTTCCTCTTTAAAAGTGTAATGCTATATTTATAAGCCAGTATTTATAAACACATTTGCATATATCAAGATGAAAAAGTTATTTGAATTGGGGGCAATTTGCATTTGGTGAAACATATGGCGGAGCCGCGGAAGCCATGGGCCATGCCTTCATTACCCGATCTTCGTTTCATCAGCTCCTCGCTCCCCCGCTGAGCCTCCCCACGGTGTCTCCTTCTGTCCCCGAGGTTCCAGTGACAGGGGACAATATGTCCCCAAGGTGAGGAGCAGGGGGAAAACCATGCGCGTCGCTTCTCCAATGATTATTTAATCAGACTTTTCACTCTGGATCTTAAGAGAGGAACAAGGGGAGAGAGACAGAGAGGTACAAAGTGGTGCTTATTACCCATTTGTTCAATGCTGGGAGGAGAACGAGGGGAGACGAGGTGATTGGTGATTGGTTAACGTGGAGAGAGGAAAGATGAGAGAGAAGGGGGAGAGAGGTTTATGAGAGAGTAGAGACAGAGGAGGGGGAGAGGAGACTATAGTATCCAATATAGTAGAGAGGAGAAGTGAGAGGAGAGGAGAAATGAGGAGGGTGAGAGAGGAGAAGTGAGAGGAGAGGAGGAATGAGGAGGGTGAGAGAGGAGAAGTGAAAGTAGAGGAGGGCAGAAGGGAGAGGAGAGGAGAGGGGGACATGCAGGTGAGGGGCCGGTTGGCAACTTGGCACTTGCCCATCACGGCTGGCTGCAGCTCGGCGTGCCACTCGCGCCACATTTGCATGTGCAAAAAGGGCTTATGTTGATCCACTGAGGTGGCAGTCTCTCTCTCTCTCTCCCCTCTCCTCTCCTCTAAGAATGTGTGGTTGTCACTGCTTGTGCTTTGTGTAAGTGCTTATGAAAGGGCCTCATCACAACTCTCTTTAGCTCTGGTCTGATGTGTTTTGACAGGCGATACCTACTCTGGTCGCATCTTTTCATGGCTTCAGGTTATTTTGAGTCACTATCTGGAGCCCGAGTGCACAGTCAGGGAGGGGCAGAAATAGCACAGGTCACAGTTGTCCGTCACGGTTTCTTTCCTCAATGTTTGTCTTGCTATTTCCATAGTTGATTACATTTGGATGCAGCTGGATTTAGAGGCAGGTGGTTATTACTGAAGATTACTTTTAGTCAAATATGTTGAGGTGAAGGACCTGTTTAGCAGATTCTGTGTTATTCCGTTTGAAAATGAGTGACCCATATTTTTATTGCAGAAAAAACATTAAATTGCACTTAAATTACCAGTAGTGAAAAAGAAAGTAACCAGACTTTTAGAATTTGTTTTTGCAATTGCTGTATATGCTGAACACTTTCCCTCCTACAATTTTGTTCAATCTTTTCTGCAGGAACTGTACTGCAAGAACAGACAACAGGATGTATCATATTTATATTTTTAACAGCGAATAAAAGGACATTGTCTTTCCTACATAGAGTAGCCCACATAGTCTTTCCTACATAGAGTAGCCCCAATAGTATTTTCTACATAAAGTAGCCCGAATAGTATTTTCTATATAGAGTAACCCCAATAGTATTTTCTAAATAGAGTAACCCCAATAGTATTTTCTACATAGAGTAGCCCCAATAGTATTTTCTACATAGAGTAACCCCAATAGTATTTTCTACATAAAGTAGCCCCAATAGTATTTTCTACATAGAGTAACCCCAATAGTATTTTCTATATAGAGTAACCCCAATAGTATTTTCTACATAGAGTAGCCCCAATAGTATGTTCTACATAGAGTAAACCCAACAGTATTTTCTACATCGAGTAACCCCAATAGTATTTTCTATATAGAGTAACCCCAATAGTATTTTCTACATAGACTAACCCCAATAGTATGTTCTACATAAAGCAGGCCCAATACTAGTTTCTACATAGAGTAGCCCCAATAGTATTTTCTATATAGAGTAACCCCAATAGTATTTTCTACATAAAGTAGCCCCAATAGTATTTTCTACATAGAGTAACCCCGATAGTATTTTCTACATAGAGTAGCCCCAATAGTATTTTCTACATAAAGTAGCCCCAATAGTATTTTCTACATAGTGTAGCCCCAATATTATTTTTTACATAGAGTAACCCCAATAGTATTTTCTATATAGAGTAACCCCAATAGTATTTTCTACATAGAGTAGCCCCAATAGTATGTTCTACATAGAGTAACCCCAATATTATTTTCTACATAAAGCAGGCCCAATACTAGTTTCTACATAGAGTAGCCCCAATAGTATTTTCTACATAGAGTAACCCCAATAGTATTTTCTATATAGAGTAACCCCAATAGTATTTTCTACATAGAGTAGCCCCAATAGTATGTTCTACATAGAGTAACCCCAATATTATTTTCTACATAAAGCAGGCCCAATACTAGTTTCTACATAGAGTAGCCCCAATAGTATTTTCTATATAGAGTAACCCCAATAGTATTTTCTACATAGAGTAACCCCAATAGTATTTTCTACATAAAGTAGGCCCAATACTCTTTTCTACATAGAGTAGCCCCAATAGTATTTTCTATATAGAGTAACCCCAATAGTATTTTCTACATAGAGTAGCCCCAATAGTATTTTCTACATAGAGTAGCCACAATAGTATTTTCTACACAGTGTAGTCCCAATAGTATTTTCTACATAGTGTAGCCCCAATAGTATTTTCTACATGAAGTAGAACCTGTATTGCTGAAGTGAGATAGAAATGTAAAAGTCATTTCTGATTGAGCCGACATATGCAGAGTTTACCGTGAATGCAGTCTCCGCTAACGTGGGAACATTGCCTTTAAATTTAAATCATTCTATAACACTGAACTTCCGTGATACGGTTCGAATAGAGCCCATAGTCTTTTCTACATGAAGTAACCTGAATAGTCTTTCTAACATTGAATAGCCCCAATAGTCTTTCCTATATAACCTTTGTCTCCATTTGTTCTGTTGGAATGAGCTTATCTTCACCAGGGTTAAAAACGTCAGTGGGCCGGGCCCTGAAGAAACAGAGGCATTAAGCACTACTAGGCCTGAGAAAACGGCTTCTCAGCTATGTACACAGTCAATTCAAAATGCTGGTTTAATTAATTTCCCCTTATGATAATGATTTCATCTGGGCCAATAAATAGACATTTTCACTTAGTTTTATCAGCGCGCGGAATAACCCTAATATTTTTTCTGCCGTTTAGTTCAAGTTAAAATAGGGGCATACAGGATGGGTGCATGTTTAGAGCCACACGTCTACACATTCCGACTGGGGAAAAGCATCCAGTCGGTTAATAAGTAATGACTGCCCGAGATCACAGGAACCTTACACTACAGCAAAACAAGTTAAGCACAAGCTTTGATAATGACTGTTAATAATTCAATGTGTGTAATTATCCCAATGTGGAAAGCAACAATGGTGGTGGGACGCTGTAGGGATGATGCTAGCAATTACAGCGAGAGATCGGGGTCACAAGATCAAGGGGGACATGATAGGCTACCACCTTGTCGAGTCGACTTTGTTGAACGTACAGGTGTTGTTGTCGAGACAGACTCCGTCAAACTAACTTGATCTTCTGTTTCCTCCGTTTATCAAAGGACGATGGGATTCTTTGGATGACTGACAATATGATTTGCATGCCACTTCAGAAGGTAGACAGGAGAACAAATGACAGTATTTTCTAAAATTCCATATATTTTGGGGGGAAATGTATTCATTTAAATCAATTCATGAGACACTGCCCTAGGCTACTGCTTGACATTCACAGGTTCACAGTATGCTCTGGAGTTTTGAGTAACCTAAATGAACTGTGACCTATTGCTTCCTCAGATATGTACCTCCTTTGTCTGTGCCTGTGATTCACTCAGTGCCCACATTTTGAGGTGGAGGATTTGCAACTCAAAACTATTTACATTAATGCCAGAGCTAATCACTCTATTTGTCATCTCCAGTTTTGAATCTCACAATGTGCTCCAAAAACCTGGAAAGAATCTGGCGTCACACAAAATCACTGTCTTTCAACAGCCTCTCTCACTCTTTTACGCGAAAAGGGCATTCACATGCATTCGGCATCCATTGTTGGGGGGTAAATTACTAATCATAACATTATTGAAGTGTAAAACAACAAACGTGGTGTCATTGACAACCTTTGCTCCCGAGCAGTGAGAGTTAATTTGATCTTGATGACACCAGGCTCTTTCAGACCTTTTCAGGCCGCAAGCAGCTGGAGCTAAGAGCACGAGATGAACGAGGGATGAATTCCACATGAGGAGAGAGAAAAGAGGGGTAGTTGTTATTATACGTCTATTGAGGGGCTAAGAAGGGCTGCTGAATTGCCCTGGATTACATGTGTCTAATTCCAGCGCTAGGCCCTGTGAGCACTGAGCAGCCACTGGGCCTGGGGCCAGTATTAGGCGCTGGTGGAGCACTGGTAAGAATAAGATCACAATTGCATTTAAAGCCCAGAGAGGGAACGAGAGGGAGAGAGAGAGGAAGCCTATGAACCCTAATTGCCAGATGGCGAATATTTTCGCTCCCTTTCAACGGCGCATTAATTGCAGGGCTGCCCGGGGGTTGAGACGCACTGATCAGTGTGGCAGAGGATCCTGACCCTGATTATCCCCTGTTGAAGGGGGGAGGTAGGGAGGTAGGGAGGGCGAGGGGGGTTGCAACAGATATTCACCCAATCATTTGCCTTTCGAGCCACCTGGGCCTTGACACTCGGGTGGGGGGGGGGGGGGGGGACTTGGAGGGTCTGTGGGGGCAAGGGGGCAAGGGGAAGGCTGGTGGGGTGGTAGGGCTGCGGTTTCGGAGGCTTGAGGGGGTGTTTCAACATTCCGTGACCCCCATCCCACACAAACCCCCTCTACCCACCTAACCCTCCTTACAAATCCCTCTTACACCACCACAACCACCACCCTAACGCCCCCTTGGCGACTCGTTTACATATCTCCCAAAGATGTAATTGAATTAAATAAAGCTTTCTCGGGGGCAGCTGCCACAGCTGCTGTTTGTGGCATGTCAAAAGGGCCGCCACTTTAAGAACACTTACATATGCTCCAAATTAGCAGGTCAGATAGGCAGGCGCTCGATGACAGGGCTGAGGCTGCCAGCGCTACGAGGGGCCCACAGCTGGGAGCAATTCATTGGGAGAGAGGGGCCTTTTCAGTTTAGACCCCTGATTATGAAGGGTGATAGATACACACACACACACACACACACAGATGTACACAAACATACACACACACACACACACACACACACACCGGTCACTGGGGGAATTAGGGCGCATTAGTTAACTGTCCCATTAGGGGCCAATAAACACAGAAGAGTAGGGGTCAGAGAGTCAGATGAGCTCTCTAACCAATCAGCTGTGATTACTGTAGTACAGGAAGTGGTGCAGTGGTGGGATATTGTCTGAATAGGAAGTAAAACTGTCCCTCCAATGTATACATTGAGGTAAAACGTTTTTTTTTTTTTAACACACATTTTGAATCAATTCCATTCCATACAGTGTTTATATGATGATTATCAAAAGTATTTGTAGCTGAAATCCGAACTAGGTGCAACAGCGCCACTGGCCGCCCCAGGCACATTTGTTATTGTTTTTGTTTTGAGGAAATCCTGGTAAAAATACATCTTAGTATATACTCGCAATGATGTCGGAGGGAATACAACAGTGTTAGTTGTTTGAAGTAACGTCTTTGCTGTTGTAATATCGCAAACAGACGTGGCAGTTTCACCGCTATGGATTCCAGCATGAAGGATGAGGTTATTTCGGACCAATATCTCAATACATGTCCCAACATTAACTGCATTGTTTGTCATTGCTCATTGTGTTGTCAAATTATTTCAAAGATATACTTTAGTAAAGTCACTGCTTATTATAGTGTCAGTAGTTTGCATTAGTTGCGCATCCAGGGGATACGTTTATATTCCAGTAATGCCTGTCATGCTAATCAGCTTTCGCAAACAATTATCTAATGACTTGTCACTCAAAATCTATCAGGCAATTATGTTTATTTTTACTGCATGGCAGTGTGGTGTTTATGACAAATGAACCATTATGTAATTGCACCTCTGTTTTCTTTAAGAGGTGGGCTGTATGATTAGCTAGCAGTAGGATTGACATCATTAGACAAATTAGCCTTAAAGTTAACACGAACATTGCCAGCCTTATGTAAACAGCCTTGCACTTATAAAGTGGTCATCAAGCATGCGATGACGTGTGAAATGTAAATATTTTGTGTCACACCACTATGAAAATGTGTTAAATGATATATCTAAACTATTAGATATGGGTTCTTACTTGTAAGGATTTACCACTTGACCATAAAAATGCCTAATTAAACATAATTATGAAGTATCACAAGCGCTTTACAGTGTATGTATAATTACAGCGAAGCTATAGATCTGAAGAGGCTAGTTAGAGGAGGTGTTGGTCATGTATCCCACTGTATGTTAAAACTCATGCCGTTTAGTAGTTCATTCAGGCCACGTTGGATTGGTGTATATTGAAGAGTTTATTTCCAAAACGCTATTTTTCACATTTGTGTTTTTTCATCAGAAAGGATTGCTTATGGGTGGGTACCTTCATGTGTGTGTAAAATATTACTGTTCTCAAATGTTTTATTCATAGATTTTAGATGTATATGAAAATGTGTTTATTTGCAAAATGCTATATATCCATTGTTTAGCTGGAATGCAATGTTTGTATCCTGTATATTTGACTGTGATGTGTGTTTGTCTCACCCACCTGTAGCTATCTTAAGATGAATGAATAAATGACTAAAATGTCAAATGTAAATGTTTTACATACAGATATTACTTTATTGAATTATAAATAAATAAATATATATACTGTACATATTGATGTCACAAATGTATCATTGTACAGTTCTTTATTAAACATAGTTATTTGTTACATTTGATTGTGTAAAACCTAGCACTACTACTTATTTCTCTGAGAGTGAGGTGGATATACAGTATAGCATTTAGCAGAAAAACATGATTATTTGTCTCTCTGTAATGAAACCATCAAGTGATAGATTTGAAAACAAATACTTGTCTGTCATTGAACAACCCCATGCCATGCTTAGATAGTGAAAAAACACACCAATCTCTTTCATAATTTCTTTAAACAATAAAAGCTAATTTACCAACATTTCTGAAAATGGATATATAGCGTTTTTGGAATGAAACTCTTCATATGCCTTTATCAGACATATCATATACAGTGTATGAGTTGTTAAAGTTCTACCTGTCCTCTCCAAAGCCTACCAAACCACAGTCTCTACCAAAGCTAGGAAACACCACTACTAACCAAGAGTATAATTAAGCCTCCTGTTGGCAACATTATGGAATAATGAATATGTTCAACTTGATTTTGGGATTGGTACCCTGTGTATATAGCCAAGTCATCGTTACCCATTGTGTATTTATTTGTCTTATTATGTTTCTATTTTTCTATTATTTCAAATTTTTTCTCTCTGCATTGTTGGGAAGGACCCGTAAGTCAGCATTTCACTGTTAGTCTCTACACCTGTTGTTTACCAAGGATGTGACAAATAACATTTGATTTTATTTGAATCTAAGGTGTTCTTGTTTTTTCCCGTCCTGTGGCGAGCAGAAAGCCTGTGACTCAGCTGTTTGCATGCTGCATTATAGAAAAATGAATGTGAAGGCACACCAAACAGGCCCTTTAAAAATGCATGAGCGCTCCCCAAACCTCCCTCTCCCTCCTTCGAATAGAGCTATCACTGGGGCCTGTTATCTCCCAAACCCCCAGGTAGAAAATGGTAATGATACCACTTAACATCGCTGCACATATGGAGGGAAAATGGAAATGCCAACAGCACCTCAACTATAAAGCAAATCAAATTGAAATATTAATCCGCTGATTAATATAACATTATGAGAGCCCATTCTCTTTGTTGTTTAACAACAAAGGGTTGCAAAATAAGCAACTGCCTAAGAGGTAAGGGGTTTAAAAGAGTCCCACAGAGGTGCTAAAGCCCCTTTCAAACATCATTACTGTGCATAATGTATTCACTTCCACAGTGCTGAGATATGATATTGATGTTTACTCATTTATTTTTTAATTAATGTTAGTTGTTAATGAATTCTTTGATGAGAGGCATTTTGTAAATCATTATCCATGGAAGAGAAAAAAGGGGTGCTGTGTTTCTCGGCCCGTTGAACTGGGTATAAAAATGCTAGGTGTAAGGAGAAAAAGTTGATGAAAAGTGGGGTCATTGTCAAAAGTTATTTTCCCGGTGGTATATTTTTTGTTGTGTGTTTGTTATCGCAACTTCTATCCACGCGGGGATGTGTGTTGATAAGTCGACTGGGAGTTGCACGGGAGTATTGAGAGAGCGGGATACTTAGCTAATTAAACGAATCTTACTCAAGGCTCCAAGAGGAGGAGATACAGGTTGGTTTCTCCACCGAGCCTTTGGTGGAGCCCTGTCCTTCCCCTCATTCATATTGATCACTGGGGATCTTATGGAGGACAGAAA
>NC_139990.1:65685025-65707715 GCF_964263955.1 Coregonus lavaretus
CCCAGGGCGTGGGAGGAGTGTTTGAGGGGGACCAAGGGAGGGGGTGAATGGTGCACAGTGTCAATGGCCCTATTGAGGAATACCATGAAGAGACAGTGCTAATGAGAAGAGCACAGTGTAAAACTCACATTAGTGTTGTATTGTGCAGTAGATAAGAGGGAGAGAGACTGTTTAATAGACTTCTGTGTTTAGCAGCTTTAATTGGCTCATGGCCTAACTTTATGGTAATGATAGCCATCTTGTCCATATTGCAGTCTTATAAGAAGTTGCTGTTTGACTTAGTAAGAGTGGGCTCGTGATCCCTGTCATTATACTGTAAAGACAGATATGTTGTAATAGGTAATTGATGAACCTACATACATACTTCTAAAGGTCCAAAATCTGTCAAAACAGTGGAAATATATTTTTCCATTCCTATGAAATGCCATAAATAGAAAAGTGAAATATAGACTACATGGCAAAAATAAAAATGTTTCCTACCATGAGCTTTACCACACACAACACACAAACATAGAGCTCATTAGAGCAACAAAGTCTCACGAACCGAGAAACACAGTTATCCCTGAATCCCCCCTCCTCTCCACCAGATCCTCACCTACAAAACAACATCTCCAAAACAAGGTGAACGGTTGCTCAAAATTGGCCCTGTACAAAATAACCATAAGCCATTACACCTCCAACACCAATTGATCAATTGTAATTACCTACCTGTGTATTAGCCTAGCGCTGCTAATGCTGCTTCTTAGGCACCTGGGGCTGGTGCTATAGACAGACCTGGAGCCTGAGAGCCAGTCAGTAGAACTCCATAGGAAGGAAGGGAGAAGGAGCTTTTAATTGCTTTGTGCACTGTGTGTAATTGAAGGTTGAAGTGTGTTTGCCATGAGGAGTGTGACTTCACTTGGCCCTGTCTAATTAATCCTGTCACACGAGCCTTCTGCCTTCAATTTTCACTTTGCCGCTCAGCATCGCAAGGTGAGAATACAACTGGAAATATAGGTTGGTAACTGTATACCGCTCACTGGGCCAGATGCAGCACAAAAACAGCAATATGGAAGGGAGAGAGAGAGAGACTCTGTTCCTGTTTTTCTCAATGTGGGGGGAACACATATTGGGAGATGTTTGATTCAATCATCAAGCTTTAGCAAAGCAACTGTCCCAGTACACACATTTGATCCCAGTTTTTTTTTTGCTATAGGACCAATACTGTAGGTTCAAGTGTATCAATACTGCTTCATTAGCATAGAGATTAATTACATTTTTAATGAGTGAAATCTCATATAGGATGAGGATGACTCATTCAGACCTTCTGGCTTGAAGATGTATATATCTTTCTTATATGATGAAGTCTTATCTAAAGATAAGAAGTATACAGATGTAGGATCTTAATTTAACCTATATTGTCACAGCAAAATCCTGCAGCAACAGGATTTGAACGTTTAGTCCATAATGTTGCTTGATCGGTGGTTAGGCTATTAGCTGGCCAAAAGCAGGCTACATGAAAAGTGCAATACTGTTAATATAACCGTGTGAAAGTGCGGGTTTTCAGTGAATTTATGTAAATCACGAAGGTCATCTGCATTTCCTACGGTGCAGGAAAACTCTCAGCAACAAAAGAGTGATCAAATTAAGATCCTACATCTGTAGATAAATACTTGACTTACTTCTCAGTTCACTAGAAAATAAACACCTACTCATAAAGTAATCACACATCTTATAACCATAACCTCTCCAGCCTACAGACACTGAAGGGCAGAGCCAGAGACAAAACAAACAACCTCCTGCCTCCCCACAGACTTAATGCTGACATCTTTGGCCCACATTCTGCACAAAGACTTGTGATCATTATCACTTTTTACTATTTTTTCCCCATTTCCACTGTTTTCCCTGCCTGGACTTGCAGGAGGAATGAAGACGAGTCGTTGCCCATAGTGAGTCTCCCTGGCACAGATAGACATGGGATGGCCGTGCAACAGTATGTGCAACCTTACCTTCCTTCTGTTAGCAGTGCATCTGAAGATAGCAAACTGCACTGTTGCTCGCACTCCCCGATCCTGTTGTTGTCATTGGCCAGCAGCCACCACTATAGCGAGCCAACTGAGTTAACAGACACTTCCGCTCGGCACATAAGGAACCATCTGTTTAAAGGCAAAAAATAAATAAATAAAGGGCCTCTCTATACCAACCGTTTCCTCCCTCCTCCCATCATTCTATGGCCATGCTACAGTAAACAGTGTTTTACAACAGGGCTACTCCTCATACTTCACTGAATAGCAAATGAAATAGTGTTAAGAGTAACTAATGTGCCTATTGTCTCTATCTTAAAGGAATGACTTAACAACTATTTCTCGACACCTAGATGGGCTTGATTCAGGACTCTCATCGCTGTCCAATAGGCTTTATTTAACCTCAAATGTTGTTTTATATGATCCTTTTCTGGCAGCAACATTATTCATTGGTTGATTTCACACAATAAGTGTTGTTGTCCCTTATGAATTATTTCATTGTCATGTTACTTACTATGGCAGAAATAACAGACTTCTGCCAGAGTCTTTGAGCAGTAGAGTACTGTGGTCAATGTCAAGTAGGGTTTTGAAGCCTGATGATCCTAATGTCTCGTTGTGTTTAAACCATGGTTCCACAGTAGCCTTGGCTCTGTAAATCTCCTCAGACATGCCAGCTTGTAGCTAAATAAATATTGGCTGAGGGGCATTTGAAAAAACATATTGTCCTGGCTCGACATCCCTCTGCCCTCTGTTGCCAAAACAAGACGATGGGGGTCTACAGCAGAATTTCTCCTCACATGAGTGGGTTTGTAATGGTCAACTCAAACTCACTGCCATGGCTGTCTCTCAGGCTTTGTTCAGGTTTTGTGTATATATCATATACTATTTATATCATATATAGGCATATATTACACTGTCATATACAGTGCCTTCGGAAAGTATTCAGACCCATTGACTTTTTCCACATTTTGTTACGTTGCAGCCTTATTCTGAAATTGATTAAATAAAATAAAAATCTACACACAATACCCCATAATGACAAAGCGAAAACAGGTTTGTAGAAATGTTTGCAAATTTATTAAATATAAAAAACAGAAATACCTTCTTTATGTAAGTACTCAGCCCCTTTGCTATGATACGCTAAATTGAGCTCAGGTGCATCCTGTTTCCATTGATCATCCTTGAGATGTTTCTACAATTTGATTGGAGTCCACCTGTGGTAAATTCAATTGTTTGGACATGATTTGGAAAGGTACACACCTGTCTATATAAGGTCCCACAGTTGACAGTGCATGTCAGAGCAAAAACCAAGCCATGAGGTCGAAGGAATTGTCCGTAGAGCTCCGAGACCGGATTGTGTCGAGGCACAGATCTGGGGAAGGGTACCAAAAAATGTCTGCAGCATTGAAGGTCCTAAAGAACACAGTGGCCTCCATCATTCTTAAATGGAAGATGTTTGGAACCACCAAGACTCTTCCTAGAGCTGGCCGCCCAGCCAAACTGAGCAATCGGGGGAGAAGGGCCTTGGTCAGGGAGGGGACCAAGAACCTGATGGTCACTCTGACAGAGCTCTACATTTCCTCTGTGGAGATGGGAGAACCTTCCAGAAGGACAACCATCTCTGCAACACCACCAATCAGGCCTTTATGGTAGAGTTTCCAGACGGAAGCCACTCCTCAGTAAAAGGCACATTACAGCCTGCTTGGAGTTTGCCAAAAGACACCTAAAGACTCTCAGACCATGAGAAAGAAGATTATCTGGTCTGATGAAACCAAGATTGTACTCTTTGGCCTGAATGCCAAGCGTCACATCTGGAGGAAACCTGGCACCATCCATATGGTGAAGCATGGTCGTGGCAGCATCATGCTGCCGGTATGTTTTTCAGCGGCAGGGACTGGGAGACTAGTCAGGATCGAGTCAAAGATGAACGGAACAAAGTACAGAGAGATCCTTGATGAAAACCTGCTCCAGAGCGCTCAGGACCTCAGACTGGGGGCGAAGGTTCACCTTCCAACAGTACAACGACCCTAAGCACACAGCCAAGACAATGCAGGAGTGGCTTCGGGACAAGTCTCTGAATGTCCCTGAGTGGCCCAGCCAGAGCCCGGACTTGAACCCGATCGTATATCTCTGGAGAGACCTGAAAATAGTATTGCAGCAATGCTCCCCATCCAACCTGACAGAGCTTGAGAGGATCTGCAAAGAAGAATGGGAGAAACTCCCCAAATACAGGTGTGCCAAGGTTGTAGCGTCATACCCAAGAAGAATCGATGCTGTAATCGCTGCCAAAGGTGCTTCAACAAAGTACTGAGTAAAGAGTCTGAACATTTATGTAAATGTAATATTTCAGTTTTTAATTTTTTCATATAATTGCAAACATTTCTAAAAAAACGTTTTTGCTTTGTCATTATGGGGTATTGTGTGTAGATTGATAAGGAAAAAAAAAAACAATTTAATCAATTTTAGAATAAGGCTGTAACGTAAGAAATTGTGAAAAAGGGGTCTGAATACTTTCTGAAGGCACTGTATGACATTACGTCATGTAAGCTTGTGGAGGAGCCTGGGTGTGCCATTTACAATATCACACAGTGCCTTTGTTGTTCCCAATATGGTTAACGAGAAGAGGGGGGTTCTTGTTCTTCTGTCTTCTGTTTACACCTTGAAAGAAACACATTCAGAAATATATTTGTCTCCCTTGTTTATGACATGTATTTTGAGATGGTGTTCTAAATCTGACAGGCGCCACACTGAGGTTTATTTTTCATCTTTAGATATCATTGGCCAGGGTCTGTGTAGGCCTCCGCAGACAATTGTTTGCTTGTGCAATTTCATATGTACACTCTTTTGAGCATTTTGTCAAGCTTAAAATCATAGCGTTTCTATTTTTGGTTTAGCTTACTTTATTGACTCTGTTAGGTTCCAATATATGCACATTCTTAGAATCTTGCAAGGTCCTGGATTGAGCTAACAAACCAAAGCTAACTTTTATCTGCCTACCTTATTTAACATTAGGGAAACTTTAACATTGAGCTACAAAATAATTAAATAACTTTAAGAGAAGTATGATTAGAATATTACCACCTGTAGTCAATCTCACAGGTAAATGTCCCATAAATTCTCATCATAAAGAAATGAAGGTGTATTGTAATAGGTGCATTATTTAGTACATTTGACATGGCTGCCATATATTAACACAGCGACTGCGTCTGTAAAAACTCCACAGAGAAAGAAACAGATAATTTTCTCAGAACCTATTTCTATTTCTCCTCTTAAGCCTATTTTAAGAGCATTAGGTCATTATAAATGTGAGGTGGTCTAAATTTAGCCTTGCAACATCTATCATCATCCGACTACATTAGTGTACTTTCCAGGCTCTGCACTGACTAAACTCTCTCTATTAATTAAATGAGTGGATTCCATGACTCTTATATTTAGACCTATTTATTTTAAAAAAAGTTACTTCTCCCAGATACATTTTTCTTAGAGTTGTCTTTATTATTATTTACACTACCATATAGTATCTATACAATACATATCTATATTGCAGAAAATATTTGTTAAACGGCTGAGGAACGGCATGTAAATGGTTGAAAAATGAATTATGTATGTATACACTAAAAAGCAGCCATCTGGGAATTATGTAGCTAGGACTCCATTTTGTGCCTATTAAGAGCCCCTCTGAGGTACAGTTGTTGTATATAGCAGAGCTAATGGTCCAGGGGAGGGGAAACTGTGCGTGCGGAGGTTGGGCCCAATGCTGCTAAGGTTTCCGGGCCCGGCGACAGATGGTTAGCCACCACACTGACACTGGGTGGCTGTGTGTACTGGGGTCTGTCGTGAGATTGATCTGTGGTGTTGGCGTGGCAGAGATCAAACGACATTGTGGAAGGTGAAGAGACGGGTCGAGCGCCAGGCCAACAGTGTGACACCTGGAGAAGGAGATGCGAGACGAGGCTCCATCGTGGCAACCCTGCCTTGACTGTTGGTTTTGACAGCCTCCCGTTTGTGTGTACAAAACGTCTCCGGAGTCGAGCGTTGGCTGGCAGTGAATGTGGCATGCCACATGGTGTGTTGGGGCTGTCGTGTGAGAGTGTTAACCCTCACTACTCGTAGTCCAGGCAGGAGATGAAAAAAGTTGCCACACTAGCAATAAGTACAACAACAAATTATCACCATCATCGTCATCATCATCATCATCATCAACACTAAATGCAAAAACAATTTGCAGATGCAGGCAGCAATCATGACTTATAGCTCTGTGAACAATAGATGCCATGCTGCCATACAATCACAGATAATCATCATGACACAAACACAGTGTTAGTAAAGGGTTGTTTAAATACATCACCCATTTTGACAAAGGATATTGTGTAAACGGTAACAAAGATAGGCCTACATATTGAATGGCAAAATACGTTTGTTTTCATTTAATGGTAGTAGAGAAAATTAGATGAATGTGATAAATCCCCATTGAAAACAAGCAGGGTATCCATTCTACAACAGATCCACCCTCTGGATAAAGGATAGGGCCGCTAAGCGATTACTACCCCGTCTTACATTCCCAATGATCAGATTATCTTCTGCCCACAGTCTAGTCAGAAACCAATTCGACCCGACGCTCCCACCTAAAAGCATCTCAATATCCAATTTCACAGCTTTCTAAACATGGATCACACCCCTGTTTATTACTACCATGATCTTTGTGTCAGTCTCAGTCAGTCAGCCCCCAGTCTGCTCTTTGTGTTTCATCTGCTCCAGAACAGGAAGATGGCAACCAGATCAACAGGGGGAACAGTGTAATGAGCGTGGATGGAACCACCGGCGATGCCTGGATCTGAGAGGGCTCCTCGTAAATTACAGACGACGTTGTTCGTCTCTGGAGTCAGCAGCTTCTCTGAGACCTTTGATCCATTTGCTGTGAATGAGTGGCTACTGGAGAAAACAATTACAACAGCCTGTACAGTACACAATCTGGATGTGCTTGGTGCAATTGATGAAACTGGCCCATCTACATTGGACATTAAAGGGCCAATGTGAATTTATGAAAATTAGTGTTTTCATGTTTTACTTTCATTCTATTCCCCATGTTTAGTGGATGAAATATGATTGGTGTGTAAAATATATATATATGGAACCAGTTCAGAGAACAGAACAGAAAACTGGCAAAGAATTACATTTTTCAAGGAACAGAAATGGAACCTGGAACGAAAGTGATCCATACTGTTCCGGAACAGAACCGTTATTTTAAAGCATGGGAACCGGTTAATAATGTTATTTTATGTTCCAGGCATTTCTTTCTATTCCCACAACAAAACGCAACAAAGCGCCTGCCTGCAAGCTAAATATCTTTGCCTGTGAGTGTTTAGGCTACCTGCCCCTCCCCCTCCAAAGCATAGTCTACTATAGCTACTGACGTTACAAGCATGATTCAGAAATTAGGGAGAGAAATTATTTATAAGCTAGAGAAGATTGGATTAACTTGTTCAATGCTAGTTAAGGATGCTATAGGCCTAGCTGCCACTTTTCACGTTGGATTTAAAAATGACAAAAAGGTAAGATGTGTTTTTAATTCTGGTGCCGCTCTGAACGCACAAGCTTGTTAGCTAGCTAGCTCAAAGGACATTCAAAGTTCCTCTATAGAAGTGGCTTCTCCTAGGTATAATTCTGTAGACCTAGTTCATATAATGCATGTCATAGCAAGATGCCCAGCACTTCAAGCCTCCTCCTCAACCCTCTCTCACTCTCTCCCCACCTGCAAAAGTTCAGTTGGATCTTGCGCCACAGGCTACACCTTTTTTTGGTTCAATCCGGTTCAGAACTTTATTTTGCTGGTCGGAACAGTGGAACGAAGCGGGAAAAAAATAGTGTTTCTGTTCAGAACGAAACAATTGGAAAATAATTTCAGTTCCAACCCCTGGTTATTAGCGGACAGGGCCTTTAACTGTACCAACAGCTGTAATGGGACTGCTATTACAGAGGCTTTATTATCTCCCTGCTTTTCCTTGTAAAACCACTGTTGTTCCTCTGATTTACTCCTGAATGATTTATGCTCACTGGTCTGGCCACTGATAGACCCTGGCAGGAAAGATAGAAACACACTTAGGGGCTTTCTCGTGGGTAAACACACCATATTAAAAGCCAACTTGTTTCGAATGCCCAAACACATTTGCTACATGGGGTTGGCCCAATGTCATTTCACTTGTCAAATACCACAGTGTCAGAGCCAATCAGGCAACACGGCTGGCAACACAAGCCATTTAACCTGAGCAAACACGGCGTGTCATAAAGCCCAAAGAGAACTTAGAGCCTCTGCAAACACCGGCGAGGTATAGCGAGGACCATCGGGCACGAATCAAGGCAGCCACGGTGAAGACGAGTCACTCCCGTAATGGGTTTGTGATGACTCAAGAACCAAGGGCCATCTGCTTGCTCCAGTGGGGGAGGACAGAATGGACAGAATCACAGTTCAGAGACACACGAATCAACCGATATTAGCATGATTGGTAGTAAAGGGAAAAATTGGGCTACTGTCACAGAATGCATAAGGTTGAAAAAAATATATATCTTAAAGTGATAGTTCAGTGATTTGACATATTAATATACATGTTTTCTTTGAAAAGCAGTATATGCACAATGAACGAAAATATGTCAAATAGCTGAACTATCCCTTTAAGCCATATTCTATGTATTGTAGCCAGATAACAGGATTAGCATGGTGATTTCAGCTCCTATACTAGAAGACTTCACAAAATGAACCCCTTTCTCCAAAACTCATTTCTTTCTTTGTGAAATAAAATGTTATTGGATCTCTATAAGCTCTCTTGCTTAGTGCTCTTTTGTAGGGCATTATATGTCCCTGATGACATGAACGCTCACCTCGTATTTAAAACACAGAGGTTTGCATGGGATTTCAATGTGGAACTTTGAATAAACCACAGTCATTTGTGTCCGCTCTGCAACCGTGAAGTTCATTTCAACAGCCAAAGTCAACCACAGCCTCGGACACACACAACTGAGATGAGGCACCAGAACAAAAAGGCTTTTCTCCTGGAAGCACAAGTTTGACTGTACGGTCGTTACACAAAAAGAGTGCAGTTTGCGTACTTTTAATATTTTAAGTAGAAATTGTGCATCAATATTTAATTTTAAAAGCCTGTTATATCAAATGAAATGCCCTTTAATATAGACCACATGGAGAATTCAGTAAATCACATTTGTAATATGAACAGAGGCTTGCTAAAGTGAAAAAGGTCCAAGTTTCACCATCATTGTAAAGCCCTAGTTATTTTGTTGCTTTGATAAAGTCATTTCTGAAGACTATTATTTATTTCATGTTTATTAGTGACTCTGTCCCTCATTTTAAGGTCAACCCTGTTACATGAACTGAACTTTTGTTTGAATATAGTGAAACTATTCCTTGCATTTTTTCAAAAGAAGCATTGAACATCATAGTGTAAAATCAGGAGAGCTGGTTCGAGTCTTTTTGGCCATTTTCTGATGTTTTGTGGTGGAAAACTGAGCGAGTCGAGCATACCACGTTAACCCTGTTACCAATAGATAGATATTTTAGCAAATAATTTGCCACTCCCTGTTGCACACAACAAGATTCCTTCCTCCTGTCACGAGGGGATTTATGGCTGATTTAACATGAAATCTCTAACCCTGTTACGGTCAACCCTGTTACTTTTATTTGGCATTTAATAGGCACTTACTATAGTCCGTTTTTATTTAACCTCTTGAGATGGGAAACTTGTTTTTTATGTATACTGAATAAAAAGGAGTATTTCTGTTTGTAATAAAGCCCTTTTGTGGGGGAAAACGCATTCTGATTGGCTGGGCCTGGGTACCCCGTATGCCCTCCCAGGCCAAACCAGGGCTGCGCCCCTGCCCAGTCATATGAAATCCATAGATTATGGCCTAATGAATTTATTTCAATTGACTGATTTCCTTGTATGAACTGTAACTCAGTAGAATCGTTGAAATTGGTGCATGTTGAGTTTATATTTTTGTTCAGTATAGTTGAACATGTGCTCTTTATGAGTTACACTCAAGGCACTGAATTGGTGGAACAACCCTGTAATCAAATAATATGTAATCCATCATATTAAAAGTTAGGTGTTAAATGCTTCAAAAAAGCAATCAGATGGATAAAGTTAAAGGGGCAATACATTGCACTATAGGCAATCAATAAAAACATCTAAGAGTAGGACCTATAATAGGGTTTGCCTGTAACCTGGCCTGACAAATTAAGGCAAGCTGTGTTTTTTCATTACTTACACATCCGTTTTCATTTTTCCCCCAGTGAAACCAATTAAACAATGCTTCCTTAAATTAGCCATTGATTTTTTTCGAGTGACACTTTACACGAGGCAATAATAACTTTAAGGCAGTGTTACTTTTTCATTACTGACACTCCAGCTTTTTAAGAGTAGGAACAAAAGACACAAACAATTGTCCAACATGAAAAAAATACTGCCTTAAATTAGACATTGATTTTTCTTTGGGTGTCACTTTTGGCTAAATGCTTTGTGGTAGGGAGTATCCCCACCAACCTGGAAATTGACAAGTTACTTTTCTCCATTGCACTTCACTACACCAACACACACATGCTTGGTTGAACTGCTCTAAATTTGTCTGTGCCTGTCAGTAAATCTATGAACTACAACCTGTTATCCTTACTGAGTAATGTGGTTTTTGTGGTTTTGAAACCTTACAGAATATATGTGTTTTATGCAACAAGAGGTTTCGTGGTAAGATTGGCTGTGGAAATGACGACAAAAATGTTATTTTCTATTTCAGTAGTTGCCATAGATAGCTCAACCAAGATCCCATACTTCGATTCTCTTTAAACATGTTTACTTGTTAAGACACTTAAATAAATCTGAAAATATTGTATTCATGGTAAAAAATATATATATATATATTATTTTCATTGGTGACAATCACGCATATACCAGTTTTTCAGCACTATTTTATTACAGAATTTTGGCTATTGCTAATCCCATCCCAACCTGTATACTTTTTACAGAACTTCATCATGGTGACTTAATTTTTTTCATTTTCGAAGAATATAAAACAAAACATATGAATAAACAAAACACTTAAACGAATTGAACGCAGAATTGCAGGTTGCAGTTGCCATTATTTTTAGACTATAAAATGACAGTTACAATTAGAAGCAGCAACCAATTTACCTGATTATACATGGAACCCTATTTCAGATATAACATGGATCTTTATCATACTATAAAATTCTAATTCTTTTTATCAAAATGCAACCCAAGTGATGGCAACGATGTATGGAACATTTTCATAATTTGTCTACAAACAAAAAGGAAAAAGTTAGATATATTTGATTTCATTTTGCATGTTTTTCTCTTTTTTGTATGCATTCCTCAAATTACATTTGATTTTAAAAAGGGAAAGCAACATTGTGTGATAGGATTTAAAAGAAATGTTTGTTTTGTACATTTAACCCATTGTGGCCTTCAAATATCGGATAACTAGTGAGTGTTATGGCTGAATTTATACACATCATTAACATAAAAACCATTTGTGACATATAATGTAGGACAAATCAGAATTAAATGTTTGTTATAAATATGTAATTCATTAAGTTGACTGCTGGTGTGATATACACAAAAATGCAAAGGCTTAATGAAGGTACAGTGTCTGCATCATTAGATTTTTCAATACAGGTCATTTGCATTACATATGCAATTATAAAGTATGTTTAGGGTGAATTTGATTGCATCTGATCGTTTGTGTCGAATTTCTACAGGTCTACACTGTCAATGCAGTTTTGAAAAGGAACCCAACATCCAGTCATATCATGATGTACTGTGGGGCAGTCAGTATTGGCAGATAAAGGGGCACATTTAAAACTGGTAACAAGGCAGCATGTAGATGTCAACTAAGAGTGTTATAATTACATTACTGTTTCAAGTCTATAATTATGTCACTTCACCATAAAAGTATCTTAAAAGCATGTCATTACAATACATTGCATTATTCACTTAAATTAGTAAGAAAGTACACATGATGGAGATAAAAGGGTAATTGAACAAAAAGATAATTGAAAGAAATAATTGAGGATGCTTCCTGTAACTGTCGAAAAGATCAGGATTATTTTTTTCTTTAAGCTCTGAGGATTCACCTGCCTAGACTGCAGGAATATGTCCATATGTGACCGTTGGCCTTTGAGTCCTGTCTCATACAAATACGGCATGCTCGGGGGAAAAAAAATCCCTCCTTTAATATCAACATAAACATCTGAAACGACCCAATTACATAGCTAGCCCCCGCAGGTTCACACACTGTCAGTCAGTCCCTGTCCATAAAGTGCACTCTCCATCCTGCAGTACAGCTTGGACGTCAAAAAAAATAAGAAGAAAAAAGTTTGTGAGAGAGGGTGAGTCGGGGTCCTCTGAATGACAAAGTATTTTCCCCCGCTCGTAGCCACTGTGAAGTACATTGCAGTTCGGCGGCTTGGGGCTTTACGTTAATAAACGTAGCCCTCGTTGTACGGGTGTGGTGGGTTGCAGTAGGGCCCCGCCTCCTGCACGTAGGCCATGTTCTCGTCAAAGTGTGACAGCGGCACTGTGTCCTCCTCGTTGATCTGCCGCTCGATGTCCGTCTTCAGCACGGGCCGCTGATTGTCAGGGAAGGCCATGGAGAACAGAGCCTCGGGGTCGCACACAAATTTGTACACGTATCTCTCCCCTGCCACCTGGAGATAAGATAAGATTAGATGAGATAAAATGAGATTAACTTTATTGTCCCCAAAGGGACATTTGTCAGAGCACATGGTTGACTATGGAGAAGAAGGTATTACAGCTAATCAAACGCAGAAACATCGTCATATGTCTCTTGTCAGGGTGCAGCCTTAGGCCTATTTTACCTTCTGCATAATGCCTTTTTCGTAGTAATAGCGTAACGATCGGCTGAGTTTGTCATAGTTCATAGCTGGTCGATTCTTCTGGATTCCCCATCGACGTGCAACCTTTGTTACACACACACACATTAACAGACAGACACAAAGGGGAAATGGTCATGGTGTTCATTAATAGAACCAAAATGTCATAGAAATATCACATTTATTATGTTTTGTACAGATTTGTGGCATTAGTCTTGTAAAATATTCCTTATCCATAATAAGAGCTGACAACATAACACACTTCCTGTTACAGAACTTCCCAGTAAGAATGCAATGACGTTGTCTAAATGTCAAAGCTTACTAATCCATATTTCCTAATAACAGCAATTAGAGTGGATCCAGACTCCACACCCCTTAACAGAGATGTGTTCATTAGGAACTTGTCACCCACCCAGTGGAGCAGGCAGCAGATGTTACAGCACCTGTCTACCAGACCACACACCCTCACATCCTCCATTCCAAAGGCTCTCTCTCTCTGTCTCTCTCTCTCTCTCTCTCTCTCTCTCTCTCTCTCTCTCTAACCCTCTCTCTCTCTCTCTATTTTGCTCTCTCTCTCTCTCTGCCTGGACCCAACACTAAAAACGTTGCACTCCCTTTCATGTCCTCATGCTCATTCATGTGATACACCTGCCCGGGCCAAAGGCAGAATTTACGGCCACCCAAAGCCCAAAGTAAGCGCTTTTGGTCACCTGATGGTATGAATGGCCCCCCTGTTTGCTGCAGCTGGCTGGTCCCACTGAGTTGGGCCATGTGGACCGATGCCAAGTTACCCCCCCAATACACACACACACACACTCCTCTAACTATTACCCTACCAACACACCGGACATTGACCGTGCCTCTCTGTCTGCTATGTAAGTGCACAAACCCAGACCTGTTCCATTTCAAAGGGCCGAACCGTCAACACTGTTTATATTTTTAGGAACAGGTTCATTTAAATATTTAGTAGGCCACTCTCCGGTTGACAGTGTGTTTGATTTGATCAGATTACATACTTTTAGCACGTGGTGAGGCAATAAAAAAGGAACTTCAGTACGGTACATTGCTTCGTTCAAACATTTCCTAACACGTTATTCTGACCCTTTGAAGAGCAGATTTCACCTCAAATTCACATCAATGATCAGAATAATCTGGTCTGTTGCTTTAAGGGACTAATTTACATTTACGTCATTTAGCAGACGCTCTTATCCAGAGCGACTTATAAATTGGTGCATTCACCTTATAGCCAGTGGGATAACCACTTTACCATATGTTTTTTTTCTTTCTTTCTTTGGGGTGGGGTAAGGGGGGGTAGAAGGATTACTTTATCCTATCCCATGTATTCCTTAAAGAGGTGGGGTTTCAAGTGTCTCCGGAAGGTGGTGAGTGACTCCGCTGTCCTGGCGTCGTTAGGGAGCTTGTTCCACCATTGGGGTGCCAGAGCAGCGAACAGTTTTGACTGGGCTAAGCGGGAACTGTGCTTCTGCAGAGGTAGGGGGGCCAGCAGGCCAGAGGTGGATGAACGCAATGCCCTCGTTTGGGTGTAGGGACTGATCAGAGCCTGAAGGTACGGAGGTGCCGTTCCCCTCACAGCTCCGTAGGCAAGCACCATGGCCTTGTAGCAGATGTGAGCTTCAACTGGAAGCCAGTGGAGTGTGACAGGGAGAGACTAAGATACTCTATGTGGAATATGATGAGACAGACATGCTCTCACCTCCTCTGGCTCGATGAGTTTGAACTCCATACCCCGGCCGGTCCAGGCGATAAAGTGAGAGTTGGACGGGTCGTCCAGGAGTGCCACCAGGAATTGCCAGAGCTGCAGAGATCCTCGGCGCTGGTAGGTTGGACCTTCACGGTACAGACCTGACTCCTGTTTTATATCACCTAAAGGAGGGATGGAGGGACGGGGGGATGGAGGGAGGAGGTTGTCATTTCACGTTTCAATTACTTAAAATGTCTTTGATTGAAATTACAAATGAAAGCAGCAGTTTAGGTTTATGTGACGACTCTTGGACGACTCACTTTCGACCTTTTCGGGGACCACGCAGGTGTCGTCGTAGAAATGTCTCGCGACTTTATCGAACATGCAGCCTGAGAGACGAGACAGTGTTGAGAAAATCACATTAGGAAAACGGCAACATGAACAGGATGAATAACCCAACCAACATGCATATCTCCAAGTGTCATCCCTCACCTTCAGTCCTGCTGGTGTGAGCCAGATAGCCGTCTTGCCTCAGGTAGACAGAATGGCAGCTAGGCACTTCTGCTGGAGACAGGGAAGAATGGGTGTTAGAAGCCCTTAAGGGAGCATTAGGACAGTATCAGCTATCTGAGAGCAGTCAGTTACTGCTCACTCACTGCACCACTGCCCCTGATTAAAGAACATGTCTTCTAGCGTCACACTGGAGCTCAGCCAACAGTAAGTGTATAATATTACACTAGTACTGAACAGTGTAATATCACAGTCTAGGCTAAACTCAGGATAACCTATTAGCAGCATTGGAGTAAATGTAGCATAAAATGTTGGGCATGTTTTCTGCTTGTTCTGTTTCTTCAGCAGTGAAGCATGATGGCTGTGATGGCTTTGTTTCACTGGTACTATTTACAACAGTATAATACTATACTGTATATGTCTGGGCCTACTACAACATTACAGCTGCTGGTTACAATCAAAGGGCAGAAACAGTTACAAAGTGAATGTTCAATAAAATGACTAACCCCGTTAATTTAGGGCCATCAACATTTCTCTGAACTTCATCAAAGTAATGGACTTGTGGAGGAAATTACTTCTAATAAAATTATCAGGCTCCCCTCCCATCCTCTCAACAGGCCTGTTCTAGTAAACAACCTGCAGAATGACTGCTAATAAATTCCCCTAAATGGTCAATCTGGTATAGAAAAGATGCTGGAAAAGGCCTCCTCCCTCAGTTCATCCATGCCATTGAGATACATGGAAACCTGGGTAAATGTTTGCAGGGTAGTGTTCATTAAGCACCAAACTGAAGAAAACAGACTGAAATAAACTGTCCAGTGTGGCTCAGTTGGTAGAGCATGGTGCTTGCAACACCAGGGTTGTGGGTTCCATTCCACCGGGGACCAGTATTGGAAATGTATGCACTCACTACTGTAAGTCACTCTGGATAAGAGAGTCTGCTGAATAACTAAAATGTAAATAGTGAGGACTACCTGGATATAGAAACATTTGTTTTCTGTTGCAAATGTTTTCTCTTGCGTGCTCTTATGAACATGTCCCTGTTGAAAAGGGCTCATGTTACAGAGAGAAGTCCAACTCAAAGGGAGCTCAGTGCTGTTTATATTGAAATCTTTCTCTGCAGGAGGCAGCAGAGTGGACGCCACATTCCACTCTGACTGGGCACACTATTACACCACTCCACAGTAATCTCTCCTTGGCTCTATCTTATGAATGAAGCCAGCAGTCCAGTGCAGGTTCATTCATTCATGCCCCGGCATGGCCTCAGGCCTCCGGCCTCTGGGACCCGGATTAGAACCCCCCCACCACCCCTTCTGCGGGGGCGGACTGTGACCAGGCACAGACATTAGAGCACCACAGGAAATGGAGCCCGGCACAGACACCCAAACCAGAAACCCCTGCGCTAATAATGGGTTAATCCAATCAACAGGCTCATTCCTCAAATGACAACTATCTGGTTTGATTAAAAAGAGGGTGGCTTGATGCTGTGGTGGTTCCAAATGCACAAGTATTTGGTTATGTTATTGAGTGAAAATAGTGTTCTTTGGTCGAATTTGTCATATTTCTCTAATGGTGGACACTAAAATATAAATATACAGTAGGCTACATTTCTCTACAGTCCTTACCCTAGTTATAGATTCAATGGTTGTAAAGATGGGGAGAGGTCTGTCCGTAATAAAGAGATTTTCTGCTTTTTTGACACCACACTCCACAAAGCAAGTCCTGCAGGCTGTATGTTTTGATATGTAGACTATGTATGTAGTTCTGTCCTTGAGCTGTTCTTGTCTATTAATGTTCTGTATTATGTCATGTTTCATGTTTTGTGTGGACCCCAGGAAGAGTAGCTGCTGCTTTCGCAACAGCTAATGGGGATCCTAATAAAATACCAAATACCAAATACCAGTTACAATGACATCACAATATTAAACACAACATATTTTACTGTATCTCTCTAACAACCACCTCCTCCCCCCAAAAAGAAGAGGACACCCAACACACCCACTCACCTGAGTCATAGGTGAAATCCCTGGGCTCTTGTTTGATCATCATGGAGGCGGGGTACGTGTGGGGGATGGGGGCCCCCACCATGGCAGGGTGCTCAAACAGGGGGTCAGGGTACTCCTGCTTGAAGCCTTGTGGGGGGAATGGGATGTTGGGCTCAGACATCTGTCTGTGGTACATGGGTCTTCCATCCCGAGACATCGCCGGTGGGGAAGGGAACGAGTGGCAGGGCTCCGACAGCTGACGTCGAAATCTGTCACAAATATTTTCACTCATTTTCATGATAACTGATTGAGACAGACGGACTGACAGAAAGGCACATTTTTAAACCTTAACAATGTATACAACCCGTTGTGTCTAATTAGAATGGTACATCTAGATTCTGGTAAACTGTACTGAATGTACTAAAATGATCAAATAAACGTCAAATGTGCACTTGAAACTATGTCAATAATGTTTTGTTAGTGACATTTTAAAGAGGATGTAGTGGTAGCCTACAGTATACAGTAACTGTGTAGTACAGTACCTGTGGTCCATGGAGTAGGCGCTGTCCGGGAGGGGCTGGGAGGGCTGGAGGTGGGGGTACGTCCTATCTGGTTTAGGGGTGGGGACGGCCGTGGGGGAGCCATGATGAAGGGGGGACACGGGGGTGCTGCAGGGGGGTGTCGCTGGGCTGGAGGGCTTCATGCCTGTGGGGTGTTTGTGCTGCTGGTAGGCACTGAGAGACACACGGGGTGGAGGGATCAGTCTCTTGTTGTTTTTAGATTATATCCATGCATGTCATTTGACAGAAGCCATTGTAGTGTGGCCTAGTATTTGAACGCTGTCAATCTTTTTTTATTTAATAGTTATTGTCAAAATGACAGTTTGAAAACTTTTTTGACATAGGCTCAGAATACATTTTGACCAAAAGCTTGACGAATTTGAATTCTGACACATTTTCCTTCTTTAAAAAAATATATATTTTTGCGTATGTTGAGGGTTTCAAATAGTCTTGTGTCACCTCTTCTAGAATACTTCTTCAAGATGATCCTTGACGTACATGGTACTGTAATATCATAAGCGTATATCACAATGTCATATATCACAAGTCAAATAAATTCAAGATTTAATGTAACTAGGCAACTCTTGTGCCATGGGCATTTTGGTTCATTTGAAAAAAGCAGTTCATTGAATTTAATTGAACGTGCACCTTAGGTAGACAGTATATTATCGTAGATCTATTCCCCAAGTCAAGTGCATCCCACTTGAAACATTTAGCACAGCACCTGGCCTTTTGTTTCATAGGGAATGGCTGCAATTCCAATGTCTTGAATTCTCAAAATGGAAGGTAGTAATACAACATTGAAAACAGAGTGGGAAGCCAGAAGTACTGTAGTTTATCAAGCAATGATAATGAAGTAGTCATTATCCATCCAACAGTGTGGAGATATATTAGACAGCCCGTGGAGATGAAAAAAGACTGTACAAAGTGTTTTTTTTTTTTTTTTTTCATCAAACCACATTTACCTGCAGAATCCTTGTGAGTGTCACTACAGGTAAAATAAATACTACAATATCCCACAGGATATTTTCCAAACCACCAAAACCTATGGTGTTCATTTTTGGGTGTTAGTCTATTTCTTTGTGTGCAATCTGGCACTGTTGGTTCCAGACAGGGAAAAATGGAACCGCATCTGATATCATACTGGCTGATGCAGAGAACTCTGATGTTTTCAACCTGTTAATACTTATTTTATCAAGCTGAGGCTGGTGCTGTGGCTTACCTACCTGATGTTGTACAGGCACTTCTCCCCATAGTGGAGTTTGAAGGGCCGCTCCTGGTTACAGGTGGAGCCCAGCTCGGAGCAGGGGCTGTGGGGCTCTTTCTTGATCTTCAGCTGCAGTCCGTGGAATGCCACTACGAGATGTATGTGTGAGAAGGAGGGAGGGAGGGAGGGAGGGAGGGAGGGAGGGAGGGGAGACAGGTGGAAAGGTACATTAGAATGGTGATGTTGAAACATTTATTCAGTAACTAATTCATTATTTATCAGTACTCTATATGTCCAAATGTACAATAGTCATATCACCATGGAAAGTAAACCTATTCTGTAGGCCCTTCCACCAAATAAAAAATCCTTATTCCACACTTGGGTAATAGGTATACATAAAAGCATGTCCAGCACTTCATCATACTCCACTGCTGTCCCTAAGGACAGGGCCAGGAATATCTAGTCCAGAATCCCAGTCGTCATCACTCACTGTAACTCACTTCTCGCAGTTACACAATGGGAATCTCTTCCTTCCTGAAATATGACAATCTCAAAGCAGGTCTAGACTCCACTAAATCCCTATCATGTTTCAGCTAACTGCCAATACTGTCCAGACAACAACAACAAGGCCCATTGATCTGAGCCCACTCGCTGTACCTATGCCCAGTTGCCCCCAGTGGCCTGTGCATTTAAGAAGCTGTTAAGTGCCAAATCAGTCCTGATTAACGTCCCATCATCTTGAGTCATGATCAACACTAATTCAATTGGCCACGCTGATGAAAACCAAGTCAGTCAGGATCAAGTCAGTCCCGGGTACCTGGAGAGCTAGCGTGTCACCGCTAATAAAGACACATAGGCTATGAACGTGCACGAACATGCACACACAGTTGCACCAGGCACACGCACAACTACTGAGAAGAGTATAAACCCAAAGTGCTTTACTTATGCAGAGAACAGGGCACAATCATTTCCTCGTTACAGTTGACAGGAAGAGGTGTGTCAATTTTCATTTCAAAATCCGCATCAGACACACTGTCACGTCAAAACAAATTAGATACCGATCTTGAAGGGAAGTGAAAATCAATCAACCTAAACAAAAAACTAAAATTGCTTGTCTTTTCTCTGGTTATTTAGGGCTAGAACCATGCTCAAATGTCTACCTGGGGGATTGCCAGCCCAGTGTATGTTTTTCTTGAATGGGCTTTGTAAAACAAGTCCATTCCGGGGCTGATGACTGAGGAAGTAGTTTAGGGGTTGAGGAGCTGAGAGAAGCGGATGTTTTGAGTATCTCACTGCTGACTGACAGCTTGCCCTGTGTGACAGTGTCACAGTCTCTCTGTGTGGAGGAGTCGATCTGTCAACACCCCATCTGACGCCTGGGTCCCCGGGGTACGTTGTGGCAAAGCACAGGGGATGTTCACAGGTCTCGCTGGCCTCAGTGGGGCGCGACCTTTACGGGTCATCGATCGGAGGTCAAAGTGGTACTTCCTGAGGGAGACCTTTGACGAGGTCGAACGGCGTCACAGGCGTCGCAGACACAGAGGCTGCAGCCTTATCTGGCTAATTAAAGGCTTATGACAAGAGGGACAATAAGCAGCAGAGACTTATAGTGATGATTGTGTCTGTTCATTTCGCTATCGAGAAGCTAAAGGTATAAGTTGTTTACTGTTTTGTGATGTACATGTATTTCTCAATGGACATACACTGAACATAAATATAAATGCAGCATGTAAAGTGTTGGCCCCATGTTTCATGAGCTGAAATAAAAAAATCCCAGAAATCTCTCACATTTTGTTTACATCCCTGTTAGTGACCATTTCTCCTTTGCCAAGATAATCCATCCACCTGACATGTGTGGCATATCAAGAAGCTGATTAAACAGCATGATCATTACACAAGTGCACCTTGTGCTGGGGACAATAAAAGGCCACTTTAAAATGTGCAGTTTGGTCACACAGCACAATGCTACAGATGCCTCAAGTTTTGAGGGAGCGTGCAATTGGCATGCTGACTGCAAGAATGTCCACCAGAGCTGTTGCCAGAGAATTGAATGTTCATTTCTCTACCATAAGCTGCCTCCAACGTCGTTTCAGAGAATTTGGCAGTACGTCCAACCGGCCTCACAACCGCAGAACGCCAGCCCAGGACCTCCACATCCGGCTTCTTCACCTGCGGGATTGACTGAGGTGGGGTGGGGCCTGGCTGCCAAGTGGATGGCCTATGCCCTCCAAGGCCCACCCATGGCTGCACCCCTGCCCAGTCATGTGAAATACATAGATTAGGGCCTGATTAATTTATTTCAATTGACTGATTTCCTTATATGAACTGTAACTCAGTAAAATCTTTGAAATTGTTGCATGTTGCGTTTATATTTTGTTCAGCATAATTATGCTTTATGAAATTATGTATTTGTTACACAACATAGTAAGTTAATATGTACATGAACTGAATGAGCTACAATGTTAAGAATAGCTCATGCGCTCTAAGATAGGTACCTAAAATAGAGATGGAAATGTCACAATTGATTTATCAGTTGGGTGCCAAGGTACACCAATCAATAGGGAAGACATCGCTTGTAACTAGAACAGATGCATCCCTTTTTAGAATGTCAGGTCCATCAATGTTAAATTGCTGTGATTATCTACAGATTGATTTATCTAAATGACTGTGTTTTTTAAGAACAAGCATTTATGACAGTTAATTACATCATTTTTAATGGATTTCATTTGAATTTCTCCAACTTCTTTGGCTGGTTTTCTGTACACAAATGAATATGTGTTATGCTTGCCCACATTAATTGCATTTTGATAACAAATGACTAGTGTTTGTTTTTGCGCTATTCCTTATTTAGAAACCAAAGCATACATTTGGTTCAAAACAACCATTTGATCATTGTTTTATATAAATACAGATTTTAGTTTATTTGCATTTTGTCTCTGACTTTATGCTTTGCAGTGCACAAAGTAAGTGCACACACTCTCTTTCATTGATTATTTCGGTTCCCTTATTTAAATAATATTTCAAATACCCCCCAACCAGCTATGCCATTCACAGTGAATTTTCTCAATACAGCCACTATATTAGCTGCAAGCTAAAAAATGTCATTTTGGTTCCAATCATTCCTAATTACCACAAAACACCCTTGAGGGCAACAGTGGTGTGTGTTGGGTTGCAAACTGTGTATTTTGCCATTTACAGTGAAGTCTACTTTTGGCAGATATTTCTCCAGTCCATTCATAAAATATCAGTTTTTTGGCAACCCTGCGAATTATCACAAACTGTAAGTGCTTGCCATTACTGTTAATGTTAAATGTTAGTAGCTCTTATCCGCTGATTACGTGGTCTCATTTTACACCATCTACAGTACTTCTTCGTACCCTGCTAAATTATGCTAATGAGAGCTTGGAAACAGCTAGCATTGAAGGTATTTGACAAAGAAAATATTTCCTCCATGTGCACAGCCTGAAGATTCAATGGCTGGTGTGTGGAAGTTTCCCCTTCAAATTTGATGTTAAGTATGGTCGATGGACCTGGAAAAATTGTCCACAAGTGAGGTGATAAAGTGAGGACATAAATGCTTCTTTCATCTCTATGAAGCGCAAGAGAATATGTCAAAAATATCTGCTTATATTAACAGTGTTCTCAAAGTCTATTTCCATGTTTCCACCTATTCTCAATGTCTATTTCCTCTTACTGTAAGTGACTGTCATACACCTCGTTCTACCTCTATTGACCTCTAAACAATCCCACCATCCTCTCTCTCTCTCTCTCTCTCTCTCTCTCTCTCTCTCTCTCCTTGGTGAAACCC
>NC_139990.1:65707915-65992915 GCF_964263955.1 Coregonus lavaretus
TGGGCCATGGATGGCTTTGAAGGACATGGGGACGGTTTCTGTGACCTCAAGACCTTATGGATGTTACTGTGCAACCATTTTGGATCCTATAGTGGATATGTACCACACTGTGGTTCCTCAAAGCCAAACAGTTCCTTGAGACAAATGTAGAAATAAAAGTAGTGAAATGAATAAAATATTCTGAAGTGAATATCAAACATGTGAGTGATAGAGGGAGGTAATGGTTATTATAGACAGATAGAGCACTAAGGGCGTGGACACAGTTTCCTGCTTTCTCACTGTTGCATAGGCCTTTTGTCTCATCTAAAAGACATGTGCTAGCACTGGATCCCACTGAGCTCCACTCACTCCAGTTCTGTCTACACGCTGTCTGACTTCCTTCATAACCACATTGTGCCAACAGCCTCGTCTCCACTCACTTTAAAGGCTCATTGTACTGTACCACCAAGTGCATTATAATGTATAATGAATACATTTAAGTACCGATGTATTACGATTTTTTTCCAGTATAACCATCACAACAAATACTGACAGTTACAAAGATGTCTTTGTTTCAGATTATAAAAACCTGTTGGAAAATATTGAGTTTGAGAAAAAAAAAAAAAGAGAAAAAAATTAAACACTATCTGATTATTATCACTCATTGCAAATTACTCCAAATATTTGTATGTTTTCCTACATAAATAAACCCCAGTGCTATAATATCACAGCTACCTCTTCCACCCCCTCTCTTCTGCACCTGTCTGCCAACCCGCAAGACTAGCTCTCTGGAGAGCACATGTGAGAGTGAATGTGGGGGTACTGAGAGACATGGAAAAACACACACACTCACACATACACACACAAGTTCAAACACACACACACACACAAACACAGACTCACACATGCATACACAAATACAATAACATTGTGGCATCATATACTCACAGTTTTCAGTCTGGAAGTCTGGGACAAACTGCTCGTCATTGTCGGGAACTTGAGCTAGAGAAAGAAGCAGAGAGGAGAGGAAAATGTGATTTTCATGCCGATGGACAACACCAAACAATGATATCCAGTCTAACCGTCTCAATCCTTTCCTTTGGCGAAAAGCCTCTAAAGACATACAAAATCTCTTTATGGACATGTATCTATTCATGAACAAAGCAATGTAACTGTAGAATCCTCCCAATGTTTATCTAATGTATAATGCACCGATGGACAAATAGAATGCAAATGGAGCAGCTAAAAGCTAAAATAATGGTCTCTAGGGAGAAAGAATGTATTGGTTGTCTAGTCTGTTTTTTGATTAGGCTGTAGCTTCAGGAGGAGTTTGCTATCTCCACGCCGATAGCAATAACACCAATTGTTAACAGTAGCTAATTGGGCTCCTCCCCACTGCTGAATCCACCTGTACCTGCCGAGTTAGCTCTATTCCAATCCAGAGTGTTTCACCTATCATTCACACTCCTGTGCTTTCGGCTAATGCTAAGATAATGAAGGCTCTGCACAGGGTCCAATTAGGCATGTACATATTTATATCACACATATTTGCACTTTTTAGGTCCCTGAGGTTTGACGAGTTTGGAGAATTGTGGCAAACGGCAATATGAGAGATTTAAATGTGTCATTAGCGCGTCTATTTTTAAGCACAAAGAGGTGGATTCTCATTATCACTGAATCAGTAACATGTTGAGGCAGGTCTGTATGACATGATCAAATTCTGTATTTTCACTTTCAAAATGATCTTGACGTTTTTTTTTATCTGGTGTGAAATGACGAGAGAGAACAAACAATCCAAGAAAATAGAAAAATAAGTGGTGTAAAAACAACTGAAAAACTATTACATCAAGCCTTGTGTGAACTAATGTTCACTGTAAACAAGTGTCAATACAGTACACTGTTCTGATACACACTAGGAAATATGAATTATATTGTATGGTGCAATACTGTATAGTGATAAATATCAACATAACAGCAACTGAAGTATAATTGTAAAACCCTGTGCACCTGCTGACTTCAACTCTTTGTGCCAGCCAAGCCCCCTCTTGAGGGTGTGTGGTGTGCACTGTGATTTCTGCATCAATATGGCCATTGTAAGAACTTGAACCGCTTCATACAAAGCACCCTTTAGTGAAAAATAACGTCATACCTAGCCACTATATATAATTACAGACCATAACTTTCTCTCAATTCAAAAGACTGGCTCCACCACAAGACCATGACTGGCAAACATTCACCCAGTGCAAGCCTGACCACTCAAAGAAAATAAAACAACAACGTCTCCACCACAACCATGTACAACTTCTTTCTACCTCAAGTTTGCTAGCACTGTGTAACACACGCGCACTGCAGACATTACAAAGTCGCAAGGTTCAAAGCGAGAGGGGAAGAAGAATGGAGACGGACAGGCGGAAACGAAAGGAGAGGGGGAGAAAAGTGATATTGCAGCCAGAAGGAGCTGCAGCAGGATGTATGAGTCACTGGACCCAGTCTGTGAATGGGCCAGCTGATCCCTGCAACAATTCCTGGGGAGAGCACCAAAAGTGGAACTCTGCCGCCATTCACAAAAAGAGAGAGAGGGAGAGAGAAAAAAGAGAGAAAAGAAAAACAGCAAAGCCCCATACACAGGCCCTGAGTAGTAGTGGCACATCCTTTGTCTTTTCCTCAACCCGTTCTTTTCATCTCAGCCCTGTTGTTGGCGCGCTAGCTAGATTTGTTTGAAACCCAACACCATCGGCCTCCTGTACCTACAAGTGCTGTGTGTCTGATGGTGTTGGGTTTCAAACAAATCTAGCTAGTGCGCCAACAACAGGGCTGAGATGAAAAGAACGGGTTGAGGAAAAGATTTACAGTCTCCTTATAAAACGTTGAATTCAATAGACCAGACTACAAAAAATTACAGTATTCTAAAATTGTGGTAACCTCACTGAATAGATCTCAAAGTCAAATTGATACTTGAAGAGCTCCCAAAAAGAGAGAAAAAAAGCCAGGTTAAGGACCCTTCAACCTCTCAGTTTGTGATGTCGGAAATTCAGTCCGTCTCCCATAATTCCTCCTCTTATTTCCAATTACCTGAATTAATAAATCTTTGAAATAGGTAGCTAGGTATTCCTTTTTATCTTAAATGGACAGGAAGTCATTTATTAAATCTACTTAAATCTTGAGATGTACATCACATTGATCCACGACAGGCAGAACTGTACTCCTTACAGTAATATCTATATCAGGAACCAAGGGCTTTTTTCTCTCACTTAAATATTAAAACGATGTCTTATTCTTTTACAAGCCCTGCGGTATATACTTCATAATCTAACTGGCAGAGAGTAGCTGGTAAAGTATTCCAATATCTATTTCAAAGCATACTTCTCATTTTTAAAACCACTAAATTACACTGCAAGCATTTTTAAATGTATTAAAGAATAGATGAATCTCATCAATGATTAAGTTGCCTATCCACCTGTGCAAAGCATTGAGCAATATTTTTCTACCTCTTTGGAAAATGTATTAAGATAACCTCAAAAAACTTACCAGAAAAACATTCAAGTTGATAGAGTATAATAAAATTAGTATATTATTAGTTAAGGATCTGCTGTACACTTAACATTACAACTATAATCATCTGCCAGTAAAGACTAAGGCCTACTGGATAAATAAGCAGGTTGTCTTGTTCAATTCTAATATAGTGCAACAGTAGAGCCGAAGAAAATATTCAAAAAAATGTATGATAACTACACATTTTTCTATATGAATTTGAAATATGTGGTCTGAATATAAATAATCAAAATGTCAACCTGTAATCAAACATTGATTCCCCTCAAAGCTTGAGAGACCAACAAAGGAAAAAAGCCATGACACTGACATAGATTGAACAACAAAAGAATGATGTCATTACTGATACCAAATGTAGCATAATTCTAATCAAAACAATATTTGTTTTAAACAGTTAGCTGACACAAGATGTTGGCATGTTTTTATCTTCCATAATGCAGTCCACATAAATCAACTATGTGTTGAGCATATAAGGGGAAAAGTAAATATGCAGTGCATTGAGAAGGATGTCCCACATACAGAGATAAACGCTGTTATACTATGTGTAGAAAGGGAACTCATGGTACATTTACAATACGAGTTAAGGTGATGGGCCCAAATTATACAGCACAAAATGTTGTGGGCTTGTTTTGGTCCCTAAGCAGGCAGCAAGTACAAATGTCAAGAATTGTCATGCATGCATACAATCATATTGACATTGGAAATTATAATGATTAAAAAGTAATGCGGATTACTTTTATAGAACCTACAAAGAACTCACACGTTGAATCCACATCCTACTTCATATTTACACCACTATTTACTCAGTCAGAACATTTGTGATTTAATGTTTTGAAACCTAATGTCACGGTTTCGGCCGAGGCTGCCTCTCTCCCTTGTTCGGGCAGGCTTCGGCGTTCGTCGTCTCCGGAATTCTAGCTGCCACCGATTTATGTTTTCATGTTCGTTTGCTTTTGTCTGTTTGTATCACACCTGTTTCTGTTTTACGTGATTAGTATCCTATAAGTTTCTCGTTGTGTTTGTCTTGTGTTGTGTGTGATTGGTTTCGTCAGTGTTGTGTTTGCTCGGTTGAGCATATTTCTCTCCACTGCGCTGGAGCTCGTTTGCACTTGTTTCGTGCACTACATATTTTGTCGCACCTGTTTTGTGCGCATTTTGCCTACACGCCTTTGGCGTAGTTTAGCTGTTGGGCTTTGTTGCCCTGTTGCCTGTGTTTGGGTCGGAATACAGCTTTTGGAACCTACCGTCTGCGTCCTGCATCTGATTTCCTACACCACACCTACACACGCCCTGACACCTAATGCCAATAACATAGATTGGACATGTATATTATAATTTATAGGTCACTCTAAATGTAACCAAAGCAATAATAACATCCAGAAATGTAGCAACAAAAGTTTTAAAGAATAAAAGGCCATGTTTTTCTGTTAACGCATATTGCAGCTTATTAGCAATCAATTGTAAGGAAGAAACATTGCAAACTAATAAAAATGTCCCATGCGAAGGAAAGCATTTTCAATATGTAAATGGTATTCAAGAGAAGATGAACAAACGTAGATACAAATAGCAGAATAATACGTTTACAAACTTAGACATGCACAAACACATGAAACATGCATCTTACGTAAATGTTACAGGCATAATATGATCAATATTCTTTACTAACCAAAACTCCTGTGCTGCAAACAGGGCGGAAAGAAGACACCCGCGCTTAAATCCTGAAGCATCACGTCTGAGTTATACCACACAGAGCAAGTCTTGCCATTAGAAAAAAAATGATTAAATAAACAAATAAATAAATAAACTCTCAAAAAAAATCTCTGTTGCTGATCACAGACCAACTGATTTTTCTAAGTAAAAAGTAAATCCGTTATTTTTCTTCCAAAAGAAAAATAAAGAAATGGAAAGGACAGCTGATACTATAGCTATAGCGGATGATCTTTAGAGAGAGATGCACTGAGAGGAAAATAAAGAGATTGAGTGAGGGAGTGTGAGAGAGAGGGAGCAAGAAAGAGAGAGAGATAGAGAGTGAGTGAGAGAGAGGAGATGGTAGAGGACCGGTGGAGGTGGTGCGGTGGTGGCGGCTTGCGTGCGTTAGCTCTTGCCAAAAGCAGAAGAGACAGTGAGCAGCGGAGAGCTTTCTCCTGGTAATTTGTGATGACACTCTGGGTAGAGCTTCCTCAGTCTCCCTCAAGACCACGCTCATCACAGTCTCTAATGTATGCATGACACACAAGGTGCCTCTTCCACACAAGCTTTAATTGGACTGCACGTTAGTAGGAATGTAACTTGGGGCCGATTTTTTCTACATCTCTACCGTTCCCTTTCCCTCTCTCCAATTATCTTACTCTGTCTTTCAAACCAAGTGAGCTTGTTGACCTTCGACACTACAGTAAATGGGTAAACACTTACCTTCCGCCAGCCAGGTCTCTTGCAGTTGACTGAGGTCCTGGAAGAGTTCTAGGAGAATAAAACAATGGAGGACAATCATGGAGGGGAAGAAAAAACACGACAAAAAAGCTTCAGACACAATTCCTTCCACTATGACAGGCTGATAGGCTTAGAGTGCCATTGGAGGCTTGGCTAGATGATTCAGAGGCACGTGTGTAGCTAATAACAACTCAATTTGTGTCTGTAGCCACTGATAGATGCTATTCGCAATCTTCACAGGTGAGTGTGTTGTAATTTAGATTTTGCTTAAGAGTGCAGGTGGCCACAAACCAATTGAATTTTGCTAAATGTTAAGAAGCCGTGAAATTAACTTTTCCCTCCCCTCCGCTCTACCTACCTTCAGTGTCCAGGGCCAGGTCAGAGATAATGAATTTTCTTTTTCTGTCATTTGCTGGTCTCTCGCTGCAAGACGTCTTCCCTTGTGGCTTCTAAAAGGGAGGAAACAAATCAATTTTTCCCACTGGAGTGATTCTGTTGTGTACTAGCACACTTACACAGAAGACAGCTGAGAGAGCAATATATGGCCATCAATCACACAGCTCACACACTTTTAAACTTGACCATGTCCCCTTTCTTTACCTATAACTACAGTGGGAATGCAACACTTCAGTGATAACTAGTAATCACATTATTACAATATTTCTTAGAATATATAACATCATGTCTTACACAGTAATAGTTAAAATATTAGGCTATCCGTTCAAACATCTGCACATGGAGGATGTGACTGAGTGACCAACTGAGTGACCAGCTGAGTGACCAACTGAGTGACCAGCTAGTGACCAACTGAGTGACCAGCTTGCAGGTTTTACATCAACTTAATAAAAACAATGTTGAATAACAATTTCCTGATATCTAAGTGCTGTTTATTTGTTATTTGGTCTTGGGTTATACTCACATTGGATTTAATATAAGGCACTTGTTGGTCTTGAATCCCATCCATTCTGCAACGCTAGTGCTCTACTTTAATTGATAAGCAACTAGCCAGAATTGTCCGCCGAGTGTGCCGTCTGACCACCCTATATCAAGATGAATTGGGGGAAGAAAAACATGAATGGACCGTCTAAACCTGCCGAGGTAACCGACCTAAAACAGTTTCATTCATAAAGGAACTTGTACTACGATTAGCCCACTACAAAAGTAAATAAATGATATATTAGCTGCATAGCTCACAATGAGTTGTGTTTACTAACCTTTGTAAAGAGGTAGGCTACGCAGAAGGTTGTTTACTAACGGTCCACTTCTAGCTATAGGCTGTGCGCACGGATGGCGATAAATATTGAGAACAACCACCTAACGTGACCAAAAGCTCTCCTAAATAATATTCTAAGGCATGTTGTAAACACAAAATAGAAAATAAAAGGATAGGATAGGGACACTCACCTAATTAATATACGACGCATTCATTCACGGGTTTCTGTCTGTACTTAGTAAGAAACAAAAGTCAGCGATGTGAAGCCCACTGCTGAATCGCCCGGCTGAAGCTCGCGCACACTCAGCTCTGGTGTTGCTTTCGCGCGGCTTGGCTTCTCCTCCTGGGGCCTCCCATGGAAAAAGAAGGCGCTCCGTTTCCTATTGGTTGTCAATGTCTTTCACTGGATCAGATTTCCACCCTTCAATCAGACACAGTTTTAATCATGTGTGTTGAACTTCTAAAGAGAACAACTTGTGAAGAACAGTGTCACAACTGTGTGTGTGTGTCTGTCTGTCTGTGTGTATGTGTGTGTGCGTGCGCATGTGCGTTTTAAACTTTTATCACTTTGCACAATGTTTCTCAAAAATGGCATGGGGCTTTTAAAAAGCCACTTTTTATACATTTACTTGATGCTACATTTGAAAGAAGGAAATAGGCTACCTGTGTACAGAACCTGTTTTGTTTTGTTTGAGAGCATGTTTCTCAGAGCACATTCTTGATCACACACACTCTCTCTCTCACACACACACACACACACACACACACACACACACACACACACACACACACACACACATTTATGTTCTTCTATTTTCCCTAACCCCTAACCCTAAACCTAAACCTAACCCTTACCTTAACCCTAACCTTAACCCGTAACCCAAAACCTAACTCCAAACCCTAAACCTAACCCCTTACCCTAAACCTAATTGTAACCCTAATTGTAACTCTAACCCTAAACCTTAAACTTAAAATAGCCTTTGTCCTCATGGGACATGTTCCTGTCACGATCGTTTACAGACAGGTCAGACCAAGGCACAGCGTGATATGCATACATGTTTATTTAAACTTAATAAACACAACGACAAAACAATAAACGAAACGAAAAGTCCAAGGTAGACACAAACAACATACCTTTCACGGAACAAGATCCCACAACCCACTAGTGCCAATAGGCTGCCTAAGTATTGTCCCCAATCAGAGACAACGAGCGACAGCTGCCTCTGATTGGGAACACACACAATAGACATACTAGATTCTACAACATAGAACTAACACAACAAGGAATACACACACCCTGACTCAACATATAAGCGTCCCCTGAGTCAGGGCGTGACAGTACCCCCCCCCCCCCCCCCCCCCCCAAAGGTGCGGACTCCGACCGTGCAACATAAACATAACAGGGTAGGGGCCGGGTGGGCATTCCGCCTCGGAGGCGGATCCGGCTCCGGGCGTGACCACTACCTATCCTCCGCCTCCCTGTTGCGCCCCTGGTCTGGTCTGGACCTCGGCGCGCTGCTTGCCCTCTCCTTCCTCCCACGAAGTACCAAGCCCTGTCTGGACCTTGGTGTGGGAGACCCCGAACCTGGAGAGGGGCTGACGTCTGGGTCTGGACTGGAACCGCTGACTGGAGCTGAACCCGACGACGGTGGAGCGGACTACTCAGGCTCCGGACTGGAGCCGCTGACCGGAGCTGGATTGGGCACCGGTGGAGCGGACTGCTCTGGCTCCGGAGTGGAGCCGCTGACCGGATCTGGACTGAACCACGGTGGAGCGGACTGCTCTGGCTCCGGAGTGGAGCCGCTGACCGGAGCTGGACTGGACCCCGGTGGAGTGGACTACTCTGGCTCCGGAGTGGAGCAGCTGACCGGAGCTGGATCAGGCACCGGTGGAGCGGACTGCTCTGGCTCCGGAGTGGAGCCGCTGACCGGAGCTGGACTGGACCCCGGTGAAGCGGATTGCTCTGGCTCCGGAGTGGAGCAGCTGACCGGAGCTGAACTGGGCACCGGTGGAGCGGACTACTCTGGCTCCGGAGTGGAGCCGCTGACCGGATCTGGACTGGACCACGGTGGAGCGGACTGCTCTGGCTCCGGAGTGGAGCCGCTGACCGGAGCTGGACTAGACCCTGGTGGAGTGGACTGCTCTGGCTCCGGAGTGGAGCAGCTGACCGGAGCTGGATCAAGCACCGGTGGAGCGGACTGCTCTGGCTCCGGAGTGGAGCCGCTGACCGGAGCTGGACTGGACCCCGGTGAAGCGGATTGCTCTGGCTCCGGAGTGGAGCAGCTGACCGGAGCTGAACTGGGCACCGGTGGAGCGGACTGCTCCGGAGTGGAGCCGCTGACCGGTGCCGGACCAGGCAGCGGTGGAACAGGCACGGGCCGTGCCGGACTGGACACACGCACCACTGGCTTGGTGCGGGGAGCAGGAACAGGCCGGGCCGGGCTGGCGACGCGCACCACTGGCTTGGTGCGAGGGGCAGGAACAGGCCGGGCCGGGCTGGCGACGCGCACCACTGGCTTGGTGCGAGGGACAGGAACAGGCCGGACCGGGCTGGCGACGCGCACCACTGGCTTGGTGCGAGGGACAGGAACAGGCCGGACCGGGCTGGCGACGCACACCACTGGCTTGGTGCGAGGGGGAGGAACAGGCCGGACCGGACTGCGAAGGCGGACTGGAGGGGAGAGCTGGCACAACCCGTCCTGGCTGGCTGCCCACTTTCGCACTACACTTGCGGGGCGCTGGCACAGGACGCACTGGGCTGTGCACGCGCACTGGCGATACAGCTCGTAGAACTGGCGCAGGATACGCGGGACCGAGGAGGCGTACTGGAGACCAGGAGCGTTGAGCCGGCACACCCCGTCCTGGCTGAATGCCCATCTTCGCACGGCACGTGGTGCAAGCACAGGACGTACAGGACTGTGCCGACACACTGGCGACACAGTACGTAGCTCCGCATAACATGGAGCTTGCCCAGTCATACGCCTTCTCGCGTGAGTACGGGGAGTTGGCTCTGCTCTAACCCTAGGCTCCGCCAACCACCCTCTTAGCCCCCCCCCCAAAAAAATATATTGGGGCTGTCTCTCGGGCTTCTTCCTCGACCGGCTTCCTCTGTGCTGCCGTTGCTCCTCTCCTGCCTGGGCATCTACCTTTGCCCATGGCACCCACCCGTAGTCTGCGCTCCAGCAGGTATATCTCACTGGTCATTCCCAAAGCCAACACCTCCTTTGGCCGCCATTCCTTCCAGTTCTCTGCTGCCAATGACTGGAACGAATTGCAAAAATCTCTGAAGCTGGAGACTCTTATCTCCCTCACTAACTTTAAGCATCAGTTGTCAGAGCACCTTACCGATCACTGCACCTGTACACAGCCCATCTGAAATTAGCCCACCCAACTACCTCATCCCTATATTGTTATTTATTTTGCTCTTTTGCACCCCAGTATCTCTATTTGCACATAATCTCTTGCACATCTAGCATTCCAGTGTTAATACTATTGTAATTATTTTGCACTATAGCCTATTTATTGCCTTACCTCCATAACTTGCTACATTTGCACACACTGTATATATATTTTCTGTTGTATTTTTGACTTTATGTTTTTTACCCCATATGTAACTCTGTGTTGTTTTTATCGCACTGCTTTGCTTTATCTTGGCCAGGTCGCAGTTGTAAATGAGAACTTGTTCTCAACTGGCTTACCTGGTTAAATAAAGGTGAAATAAAAAAATAATAAATAAAAAAATCCCCGCAAATATCTCCTCCCATGACCACCATTTGCCCACCTGTGACCTGGCAATTCGCTCTTCCTGGGCACGCTGCTTGGTCCTCGTTTGGTGGGATCTTCTGTCACGATCGTTTACAGACGGGTCAGACCAAGGCGCAGCGTGATATGCATAAATGTTTATTAAAACTTAATAAACACAACGACAAAACAATAAACGAAACGAAACGTGAAGTCCAAGGTAGACACAAACAACATACCTTTCACGGAACAAGATCCCACAACCCACTAGTGCCAATAGGCTGCCTAAGTATGGTCCCCAATCAGAGACAACGAGCGACAGCTGCCTCTGATTGGGAACCACACCGGCCAACATAGAAATAGACATACTAGATTCTACAACATAGAACTAACACAACAAGGAATACACACACCCTGACTCAACATATAAGCGTCCCCTGAGTCAGGGCGTGACAGTTCCCACGAGGAAAAATCCTTGTTTTACTATCCTTGTGATTTTAGGTCCCCACAAGGATAGAAGAACCAACCCCCCCACACACACAGACACACACACAGACACACAGACACAGACACACACACACACACACACACACACACAGACACACACACACACACACACACACACTGTCACGGTTCAGACAGACGACCAGAGGACCACAATTGCGTCACACCAGAAAGTTTATTAAACTTAAGGGAAAAGGGAAGTAGGGAGTGAATGAAGGCTCCAGGGGTAACAGGGATCCCGTCCAATGTGCTGGGTCTGTGCCCCCCCCAGTGGCAGCGATGCGTCCTATGAAGCCGGTGGTGGGTGGTCCAGAAGTCCTGGGGGGGGGGAGACACAGACACAACAGGGCGGAAATGAAACAAGGCAGCAGTACAGTTCAAGGGAAATCCAAAATACGTAGTAGCAAGGCAGAAGGCTGGTCAGAGTTACCGGGATTGAAGAGTAGTCAGGAGTCGTAATGGCAGAAGCAGGTCTGGATCTCCTGAGGCAGAAGAGTATCCAAAAAACAGGCAGGTCCGGGGTCACAAAACCAGGGTGAGCCAGAAGCGCGAGCAAACAGGTTCCGGGTGTGAGCTTTGCAGACGATCTGACACCGGAGAGCTGAAAGACAGGGCCTTAAATACTGGGAGAGGTAGTGGGTAATGCAGCGCAGCTGGCAGAGTAATTAGAGCAGAGCAGAGCAGGGACAGGTGGAGCTAGTTAGGCTGAGTAGAGAGAGTGGTGAGCAGAGTGGAAGAAAATTAAGGTGGTAACCCGGTGGAGTGAGAGGCCCATGACAGAACCCCCCCCCCAAGGGACGGCCCCAGAAGTCCCAAGAGCAACACCACGCCGGGCGGGAGGAGGGGAGCCGGAGGAGGGCTAGAACTCCTCCGAACGGTCCGAGTGAACGTCCTCATCCTCGGAGGAAGCCGGAGGGCCGTGGTCGGGAGATGGGACAGGTCCCGAGACAGGATCAGGCACAGGACAGGAAGCCGAGCGGGCAGGACGGTTAGGGACCCCTCTGGGGCGGCCCCTACGGATTGCAGGTTGATCAGGATGCCGTTGGTGGAAAGCGGTGATGAGAGTCCTATCCACAATCCGACTAGCTGGCACCCAGGTCCTTTCCTCAGGTCCATAGCCCTCCCAGTCAATGAGGTACTGGAGACCCCTACCCCTCCGTCTGGACCGAAGCAGGCGGCGGACGGTGTAAACCAGACCACCATCGACGAGCCGTGGAGGAGGAGGACCAGGCGCAGCAGGGACCAGCGGACTCTCATGGATGGGCTTAATCTTAGACACATGGAAAGTGGGGTGCACCCTCAGGGAACTAGGCAGTTGGAGCCGGACAGCAGTTGGGCTAATCACTCTTATGATAGGGAATGGGCCAATGAACCGAGGTGCCAGCTTCTGCGACTCCACCCTGAGTGGCAGGTTCTTCGATGACAACCACACCCTTTGACCAACCTGGTAGGTGGGAGCAGGAATTCTCCGACGGTTGGCCCCGGTAGTGTAGCTGGCAACGGATCTGAGGAGTGTGGCTCGGGCTTGTGACCAGGTGCGGCGACATCGACGGGCAAAAGCAAGTGCAGATGGGCAAGTAACCTCCTCTTCCTGGCTGGCAAATAGAGGAGGCTGGTATCCATAAACACATTGGAAAGGGGACATACCGATGGCAGAGCAAGTCAGAGAATTGTGTGCGTACTCCACCCATGTCAATTGCTGCGACCAGGAGTGGGGGTTGCGTGAAGTCATGCATCGCAGTGCCTTCTCGAGCTCCTGATTAGCCCGCTCTGACTGCCCATTGGATTGGGGATGGAATCCGGAAGTCAGACTGACTGTGGCTCCCAGCAGGTGACAGAACTCCTTCCAAAAAGCGGAGGAGAATTGTGGACCACGGTCAGAAACTACATCCCTTGGCAGTCCGTGGATCCGGAAGACGTGTTCCAGGACCACCTGGGCGGTCTCCTTGGCGGTTGGGAGCTTGGGGAGGGGAATGAAGTGTGCCATCTTGCTGAAACGGTCAACGATGGTGAGAATGACGGTCATGCCACTTGAAGGGGGCAGCCCCGTGACAAAGTCAAGGGCGATGTGAGACCAGGGACGTCTGGGCACAGGCAGGGGCTGCAGCAATCCGGCTGGGGGCTGGCAGGACGACTTGTGTTGGTTGCAGATGGGGCAGGCTTGGACGAATTCCCGTACATCCTTCCTCAGAGAGGGCCACCAGAACCTCTGGGCGAGCAGGTTGTAAGTGCGGGTGGAGCCAGGGTGACAAGCTAGGCGGGAGTCATGTCCCCACTGAACGACCTGGGACCTCAGGTCTTCGGGGACAAAAAGGCGGTCAGCTGGGCAAGTGCTGGGACCTGGCTGGTTACGGAGAGCCTCCAGCACCTGTTCCTCAACAGCCCAGGTCAGAGCTGCAACGATGCAGGGACTTGGCAGAATCGACACAGGGTCCTTGGAGGGGGTGTCATCCTTCTGGAATTGACGGGAGAGGGCGTCTGGCTTGGTGTTGCGTGATCCAGGCCGGTATGACAGAGTGAAATTAAACCTGGTGAAGAACAGGGCCCAGCGGGACTGCCTGGAGTTCAACCGTTTGGCCGTGCGGATGTACTCCAAGTTCTTATGATCGGTCCAAACGAGAAATGGAATGGTGGACCCCTCCAGCCAGTGACGCCACTCCTCCAAGGCAAGCTTCACAGCCAGCAGCTCACGGTTCCCTATGTCGTAATTGCACTCAGAGGGGGACAACCGACGTGAGAAAAAGGCACAGGGATGGAGCTTCCTATCCTCCGCAGCCCACTGAGAAATCACAGCACCAACTCCCACATCCGAGGCGTCCACCTCCACAATGAATTGCCGGTCCACATCAGGCATCTGGAGGATGGGAGCGGAGGTGAACCTCACCTTGAGGGTACTGAAGGCTTTGTCGGCTGCTGGGGTCCAGGTGAAGGGTTGCTTGGTGCTGGTTAGAGCAGTGAGAGGGGCAGCAACGGTACTGTAGTTCCGGATAAACTTCCTATAGAAGTTAGCAAACCCCAGAAACTGTTGCAGCTTCTTTCTGTTCTCCGGAACTGGCCATGAAGTGACTGCTGATACTTTGGCAGGATCCATTTGGATACTTCCCTCTGCCACTATGTACCCCAGGAAGGCCACTGTCTTGACGTGAAACTCACATTTCTCTGCCTTGGCGTAGAGGGAATTCTCCAGAAGACGATGAAGGACTTGCTGGACATGGCGGGTGTGTTCAGACAGGTTTCTGGAGTAGATTAAGATGTCATCCAGGTAAACGAAGACAAACTTGTTTAACATGTCCCGCAGTACATCATTCACTAGAGCCTGGAACACAGCAGGAGCATTGGTGAGGCCAAAAGGCATAACCAGATACTCGTAGTGGCCTGTTGGTGTATTGAATGCGGTTTTCCATTCATCTCCCTCCCGGATCCGCACTAGGTGGTAAGCGTTTCTGAGATCCAACTTGGTAAAAACAGTGGCTCCCTGGAGCAACTCAAAAGCAGAGGTGAGCAGAGGCAGAGGGTAACGGTTTTTCACTGTGATGTCGTTGAGTCCCCTGTAGTCGATGCAGGGGCGAAGAGATCCGTCCTTCTTCCCCACAAAGAAGAAGCCAGCACCAGCAGGAGAGGAAGATGAACGGATTAATCCTGCGGACAGAGAGCCATTGATGTAGTCCTCCATGGACTTTCTTTCAGGAGCAGACAACGAATAAAGACGACCCTTTGGAGGAGCTGTTCCAGGGAGGAGGTCGATGGCACAGTCGTACGGTCGGTGAGGGGGCAGAGATGTGGCTCTTGCTTTGTTAAACACCTCTCTGAGACCATGGTAGCATTCTGGGACATTGGAGAGGTCAGGAGCGGAGTTAGTAGGTACTGGCCGAGGGGGTAGTGCGGCAGCAAGCAGGCAGGTTCGGTGGCAGTCCTCTCCCCACTCCCTGATCACCCCGGTCACCCAGTCGAGCTGAGGGTTGTGCCGGCGGAGCCATGGGTAACCCAGGATGAGGGGTTGGCCTGGAGAGGGGAGCAGGTGAAACTGGATAGTTTCTTGATGGTTTCCGGACAGACCCATCGAGACCGGGGCCGTGACATGAGTGACCGATCCGAGTAAGTGTCCGTCCAGTGCCCGGGCAGGAATAGGAGGTGTCAAACGGAGGTTCTCCAGTCCCAGTTGGCGTGCCAGCTTGATGTCCATTATGTTGGCTTCGGCGCCAGAATCCACCAGAGCAGCCAGGGTGTGAGTTGAGTCAGAGAGGCGGAGGTGAACTTGCAGCAGGGGTTTGCGGTCGGAGGACTGGATGGTCATTGAACTCAACCGGACTCCCCCTATGCCCGGTGAGCTTCGGCCCTTTAAAGGGCAGGTTACCACACGATGTCCATCACCTCCACAATAGAGGCAGAGGTTTGAGGTGAAGCGGCGCTGGCGCTCTGCAGGAGTGAGAGAGGCTCGCCCAATCTCCATAGGCTCAGACTGATCAAGCTGACCTGGGTGAGTGGCAGTAGATGACAGGAGCCCAGTCGGATCTCTCCGAATGCCGGTAGTAGGTGGACCTTGGCGCCCCCTCTCACGACGACGGGTCTGTATCCTTCTGTCGATCCTGACAGTCAGTGCGATGGCTTCATCAAGAGTGGAAGGCAGTTCATGGGAGACCAACTCGTCCTTGATATAGTCAGCCAAACTATGGAAGAACGCGTCCACCAACGATGGTGTGTTCCAAGAACTTCGTCTAGCCAGGGTTCGGAAGTCGATGGAATGGTCTGCGACTGTACGTCTGCCTTGTCGAATACTGAACAGTTCACGAGACGCCTCTGCGGTGGGTGAATCCAGGTCAAACACCTTCAGCATCTCCTCAGCAAACAGGTCGAAGGTTGCACATGCGGGGGTTTGACGTTCGAACTCTGCTGTTCCCCAGAGTCGAGCTCGGCCCGTCAGGTGAGTGATGGCATACCCAACTTTAGCCCCCTCCGTGGCGAAGGTCCTTGGCTGCAAGGAGAACTGAAGTCGGCAGCTAGTCAGGAATGGCCGGACCTGGGTTGAATCGCCGTTGAACCGCTCGAGGTTTCCAATCTTGGGTTCCGGAGCAGCGGCTGCAATGACCGGGGCAGGTAACTCGGGGGCAGGGCTGGTGGGCAGACTGGCTGGGGTAAGGTTGGTGAGGAGTTGAATGATCATGGCGAGTTGTTGTTGCTGCTGCTGGAACTGCTGCTCATGCTCATCGGTTTCCATGTCGGGGAAAGTGTGCGCTGAGTCCATAATGGTCAGATCGTACTGTCACGGTTCAGACAGACGACCAGAGGACCACAATTGCGTCACACCAGAAAGTTTATTAAACTTAAGGGAAAAGGGAAGTAGGGAGTGAATGAAGGCTCCAGGGGTAACAGGGATCCCGTCCAATGTGCTGGGTCTGTGCCCCCCCCAGTGGCAGCGATGCGTCCTATGAAGCCGGTGGTGGGTGGTCCAGAAGTCCTGGGGGGGGGGAGACACAGACACAACAGGGCGGAAATGAAACAAGGCAGCAGTACAGTTCAAGGGAAATCCAAAATACGTAGTAGCAAGGCAGAAGGCTGGTCAGAGTTACCGGGATTGAAGAGTAGTCAGGAGTCGTAATGGCAGAAGCAGGTCTGGATCTCCTGAGGCAGAAGAGTATCCAAAAAACAGGCAGGTCCGGGGTCACAAAACCAGGGTGAGCCAGAAGCGCGAGCAAACAGGTTCCGGGTGTGAGCTTTGCAGACGATCTGACACCGGAGAGCTGAAAGACAGGGCCTTAAATACTGGGAGAGGTAGTGGGTAATGCAGCGCAGCTGGCAGAGTAATTAGAGCAGAGCAGAGCAGGGACAGGTGGAGCTAGTTAGGCTGAGTAGAGAGAGTGGTGAGCAGAGTGGAAGAAAATTAAGGTGGTAACCCGGTGGAGTGAGAGGCCCATGACACACACACACTCTCTCACCTGGACCCTTAGCATTAACCCAAAAACCTAAACTTAACCCTAACCCTAAACCTAACCCTAGCTCCTAACCCTAAAACTAACCCTAGCTCCTAACCCTAAACCCAATTCTAACCCTAACACTAATTCTAACCTTAACCCTAAACCCCTAAGAAATAGCATTTGACCATGTGGGGACTAACAAAATGACCCCAGTTGGTCAAATTTCTGTCCCCACAAGTATAGTTAAACATGTCCACACACTCATACTCACTATCTCGCACACAAACACACACTCCCTCTGTCCTTCTTTCTCATTCAGAAGCAACACACACACGTGAACACACACACTTTGTGACCATGGAAACAGTGTTTTGAAGTGTTTCCAGAGGGACTTGCTAAAGCTGCAGCTCTCCCCTAATGTAAGGGATAAATTGTTGAGTGTGCCTCAGACCTGCAGAAGGCACTGACCTGTAAGTAAATCACAGGTCACTGGGCAATTGAGGACAGGTTTGCGCACCGACAATGGGACACTAACACCCCCCCCCCCCCCCCCCCCCCCCCCCTTAATAGCGCTGACTTTGCTGATAGCTAGAGTTGAAGTCGGAAGTTTACATACACCTTAGCCAAATACATTTAAACTCAGTTTTTCACAATTCCTGACATTTAATCCTAGTAAAAATTCCCTGTCTTAGGTCAGTTAGGATCACCACTTTATTTTAAGAATGTGAAATGTCAGAATAATAGTAGAGAGAATGATTTATTTCAGCTTTTATTTCTTTCATCACATTCCCAGTGGGTCAGAAGTTTACATACACTCAATTAGTACCGTATTTTCCGCACTATAAGGCGCACCGGAGTATAAGCCGCAGCAGCTAAATTGAATGATATTGAATGATGTGTACATATATAAGCCGCACTGGACTATAAGCCACAGGTGTTTTAATGTTTAATTACCATATGTAAGGGTTCGTGCACAAAGGGGATTGTCGGGAAAGAGACAAACTGTCTCGCTCTCGTAATGTCTGTCTGTCTTGCTCTCGTTCTGTCTCTCATTCTGTCTCTCGTACCACTCTCGGTTCCACTTTTACTTTTGCACGCTACCTGTCTCACTCTTTTCCGGCCTCCAGCTTTTCCTGCTGGAGCCCGCCGCTTAAAGGTGGGGGGCGCGGACCGGTCATAGAGCCCATAGAGTTAAAGTTAGTGGACTGTAACCTGTAAAATCCATAGATTTAGGAGGTCTTCTAGTGGCCGTTAGCTGTAAAAATCCATAGATTAGCCGCACCGTTATATAAGCCGCAGGGTCGAAAAATGGGAAAAAAGGCGCGGCTTATAGTCCGAAAATTACGGTATTTGGTAGCATTGCCTTTAAATTGTTTAACTTGGGTCAAACGTTTCGTGTAGCCTTCCACAAGCTTCCCACAATAAATTGGGTGAATTTTGTCCCATTCCTCCTGACAGAGCTGGTGTAACTGAGTCAGGTTTGTAGGCCTCCTTGCTCACACATGCTTTTTCAGTTATGCCCACAAATGTTCTATATGATTGAGGTCAGGGCCACTCCAATACATTTACATTTACATCATCCAGAGCGACTTACAAATTGGTGCATTCAACTTATGATAGCCAGTGGGACAACCACTTTATTTTTTTTATTTTTTATGGGGGGTGGGGGAGGGAGGGGTGGAAGGATTACTTTTATACTATTCCAGGTATTCCTTAAAGAGGTAGGGTTTCAAGTGTCTCCGGAAGGTGGTCAGTGACTCCGCTGTCCTGGCGTCATGGGGGAGCTTGTTCCACCATTGGGGTGCCAGAGCAGCGAATAGCTTTGACTGGGCTGAGCGGGAACTGTGCTTCCGTAGAGGTAGGGGGGCTAGCAGGCCAGAGGTGGATGAACGTAGTGCCCTCGTTTGGGTGTAGGGTCTGATCAGAGCCTGAAGGTAAGGAGGTGCCGTTCCCCTCACAGCTCCGTAGGCAAGCACCATGGTCTTGTAGTAGATGCGAGCCTCAACTGGAAGCCAGTGGAGTGTGCGGAGGAGCAGGGTGACATGAGAGAACTTGGGAAGGTTGAACACCAGACGGGCTGCAGCGTTCTGGATAAGTTGTAGGGGTTTAATGGCACAGGCAGGGAGCCCAGCCAACAGCGAGTTGCAGTAATCCAGACGGGAGATGACAAGTGCCTGGATTAGGACCTGTGCCGCTTTCTGTGTGAGGTAGGGTCGTACTCTGCGAATGTTGTAGAGCATGAACCTGCAGGATCGGGTCACCGCTTTGATGTTAGCGGAGAACGACAGGGTGTTGTCCAGGGTCACGCCAAGGTTCTTTGCACTCTGGGAGGAGGACACAATGGAGTTGTCAATTGTGATGGCGAGGTCATGGAGCGGGCAGTCCTTCCCCGGGAGGAAGAGCAGCTCCGTCTTGCCGAGGTTCAGCTTGAGGTGGTGATCCGACATCCACACTGATATGACTGCCAGACATGCAGAGATGTGATTCGCCACCTGGTTATCAGAAGGGGGAAAGGAGAAAATGAATTGTGTGTCGTCTGCGTAGCAATGATAGGAGAGACCATGTGAGGATATGACAGAGCCAAGTGACTTGGTGTATAGAGAGAATAGGAGAGGGCCTAGAACTGAGCCCTGGGGGACACCAGTGGTGAGAGCACGTGGTGCAGAGACAGATTCTCGCCACACCTCCTGGTAGGAGCGACCTGTCAGGTAGAACGCAATCCAAGAGTGAGCAGCGCCGGAGATGCCCAACTCGGAGAGGGTGGAGAGGAGGATATGATGGTTCACAGTATCAAAGGCAGCAGATAGGTCTAGAAGGATAAGAGCAGAGGAGAGAGAGTTAGCTTTAGCAGTGCGGAGAGCCTCCGTGACACAGAGAAGAGCAGTCTCAGTTGAATGACCATTCTTGAAATCAGACTGGTTTGGATCAAGAAGGTCATTCTGAGAGAGATAGCAAGAGAGTTGGCTAGAGACGGCACGCTCAAGAGTTTTGGAGAGAAAAGAAAGAAGGGATACTGGTCTGTAGTTGTTGACATCGGAGGGATCGAATGTAGGTTTTTTGAGGAGGGGTGCAACTCTTGCTCTCTTGAAGACGGAAGGGACATGGCCAGAGGTCAAGGATGAGTTGATGAGCGAGGTGAGGTAAGGGAGAAGGTCTCCGGAAATGGTCTGGAGAAGAGAGGAGGGGATAGGGTCAAGCGGGCAGAATGTTGGGCGGCCGGCCGTCACAAGTCGCAAGATTTCAACTGGAGAGAGAGGGGAGAAAGAAGTCAAAGCATAGGGTAGGGCAGTGTGAGCAGGACCAGCGTTGTCATTTGACTTAATAAATGAGGATCGGATGTCGTCAACCTTCTTTTCAAAATTGTTGACAAAGTCATCCACAGAGAGGGAGGAGGGAGGGGGAGGAGGAGGAGGATTCAGCAGGAAGGAGAAGGTGGCAAAGAGCTTCCTAGGGTTAGAGGCAGAGGCTTGAAATTTAGAGTGGTAGAAAGTGGCTTTAGCAGCGGAAACAGAGGAAGAGAATGTAGAGAGGAGGGAGTGAAAAGATGACAGATCCGCAGGGAGTCTAGTTTTCCTAAATTTCCGCTCGGCTGCCCGGAGCCCTCTTCTGTGAGCTCGCAATGAGTTGTCAAGCCACGGAGTGAGTAGTGTTGGAGGAGAGCGAGAGAGAAAAGGATACCTTGACTTTGTTGTCCATAAGCCATTTTGCCACAACTTTGGAAGTATGCTTGGGGTCATTGTCCATTTGGAAGACTCATTTGCGACCAAGCTTTAACTTCCTGACTGATGTCTTGAGATGTTGCTTCAATTTATCCACATCATTTTCCTTCCTCATGATGCCATCTATTTTGTGAAGTGCACCAGTCCCTCCTGCAGCAAAGCACCCCCACAGCATGATGCTGCCACCCCCGTGCTTCACAGTTGGGATGGTGTTCTTTGGCTTGCAAGCCTTCCCCTTTTTCCTCCAAACATAACAATGGTCATTATGGCCAAACAGTTATATTTTTGTTTCATCAGACCAGAGGACATTTCTCCAAAAAGTACGATCTTTGTCCCCATGTGCAGTTGCAAACCGTAGTCTGGCTTTTTTATGGCGGTTTTGGAGAAATGGCTTCTTCCTTGCTGAGCGGCCTTTCAGGTTATGTCGATATAGGACTCGTTTTACTGTGGATATAGATACTTTTGTACCTGTTTCCTCCAGCATCTTCACAAGGTCCTTTGCTGTTGTTCTGGGAATGATTTGCACATTTCGCACCAAAGTACGTTAATCTCTAGGAGACAGAACGCGTCTCCTTCCTGAGCAGTATGAAGGCTGCGTGGTCCCATGGTGTTTATACTTGCATACTATTGTTTGTACAGGAGTTTGGAAATTGCTCCCAAGGATGAACCAGACTTTTGGAGGTCTACAATTTATTTACTGAGGTCTTGGCTGATTTCTTTTGATTTTCCCATGATGTCAAGCAAAGAGGCACTGAGTTTGAAGGTAGGCCTTGAAATACATCCACAGGTACATCTCCAATTGACTCAAATGATGTCAATTAGCCTATCAGAAGCTTCTAAAGCCATGACATCATTTTCTGGAATTTTCCAAGCTGTTTAAAGGCACAGTGAATTATAAGTGAAATAATCTGTCTGTAAACAATTGTTGGAAAAATGACTTGTGTCATGCATAAAGTAGATGTCCTAACCGACTTGCCAAAATTATAGTTTGTTAACAAGAAATTTGTGGAGTGGTTGAAAAACGAGGTTTAATGACTCCAACCTAAGTGTATGTAAACTTCTGACTTCAACTGTACTTTATTGAGGAAAAAAGTACTTGCTATGTGATATGAGGTTGTCCTACCTAGCTATGAATGCACTAAATTAATGCACTATCTGTAAGCGTCTGCTAAATGACTAAAATGTAAATGTCAAATATCAAAATCAAATGATTTATGGGAAATTCTAAACAGTTATTCCTAATATTATACAAATTGGTTATTACATTAATCAATACACTTGCATGGCTGATGAAAATACCACAGAAACACATGTAATGTTCAGTTGAAAGGGTGCTATATGTCAGTAGCAATCTTGAAGCCATCCTATGGACATTATTTAAAAGAAAGGTAAAATATGTTTTATTGTGACATACACTGGATAGGTGCAGTGAAATGTGTTGTTTTACAGGGTCAGCCATAGAAGTACGGCGCCCCTGGAGCAAATTAGGGCTAAGTTCTTTGCTCAAGGGCACATCGACAGATTTTTCACCTTGTCGGCTCGGGTATTCAAACCAGCGACCTTTCGGTTACTGGCACAATGCTCTAACTGCTAGGCTACCTGCTGCCTAAGATGTTGATGGGGATAGGAAGTGAAGTATCATGTCACTCCAGTGGAATCCTCCAGAGGCCTGAGAAACACAGGTCAAGCGTAGGTGTCCTGTCCATCTGACACCAAGCGAAGAGGTAAACACTAATGCAACACTCATTTGCAACATCCCTAGAGAGTTAGGAAAACAATCATTAGCTGTGTGTTCCAGTTGATATTTTACATTTTATTGAATGAGTAGCAATACCATGTAGTTACTTAGTGCAGAAGGCATTCGTTTTTTTATGTATAACATAAGCCCACAGTAAAAATATAAAAGAGATCATAATGAATGAGGAGTTAGGAATGAAATTATGTAATCTAATCAAGATTCTTCTCATTATTTTAAAAGTAGTATAGGCTAAGGGAAATTATTAGATTTGGTAAGGGACATTTCTGACTAATCATATATCGATTTAGTTGAATCAAGCAACAACAAAAAAAGCATGTTAAAGGGTCATTGAAGGGTCATCGCAGGGTCAGGGTGTAAACTGTACACAGCACTGTCAAGTGTGACATACCATAAGACAGTTTGACAAGCATCTCTCGTGGCTTGAGTGTATCCACTGTATAAATAGCTTTAGAGCAGGTGTAAGAACACTAACAGGATAGTGAGTGTCCTGTCGGTGACAGTCAACCCGTCTCAGGTGACATTGAGTGACAGGGTTAAAGGTAAAAACAAATGTAGGCGAGCATGTCAAACGACAACAACATTTTATTATTTTCATGTTTCTCAGTCAAAATAGGCAGGCTCCTTTTGAACAGAACAACATATTGGCGTGATTTACAGAGAAGAGCAATGCGTTATGCAGAAAAATAACATTGTGTACAAAAATACAACTTCACTGTACTAAGCAAACACTGCACTTACAAAGCAAAGTAATGGAAAACTTGGCGGAACCAAATCTTCCATAAGCAGGATGGCACTTTGAACAGAGACAGAAATCCAATACAGTAATCTTCTATCCTTGAATTGTACTTAGAAAACATGCAGGAATGCATTTCAGTTGAAAACATGTATCTATTCATGTACTGTATGGGTGTCATTCATGTGTAACAGATTTGAAGAATTTCAAACAGTGTATGGATCTGATCTGAATATGGCCTTTTGTTCTGTTTATCTTTGGTAGTATATTATATTGAGGTAAAATGGGTCAGTAGTTTAGGTGAAAACTGGAGGAATTATGTCAATATAATAAAAAGTCACTATAGATTTCTGAAATAAAAAATAAAAAATACTGTTCAGAAAAGGTTCACAATATCAGGACCTTCTTATAGTTAGTCTTATATGCACATCATGTGCAAGACCAAATAGCCTCTACAGATATCTAGAGGCAGGACACAGAGCTTATTCTTGTCTCTGAATAACCCAGTCATGCAAATTGATTAGACTGATTCTCAAGATGGATCTTCAATTCCAGCTCAATAGTAATTTGACATTTGGACTTGAGTTGTAATTGGTTAATGTATGCATGTATGAGTGATGTATTGTAAACATGCTCAATGGCAAACAGCTAAAAAAGACTGAACAAATCAATGACCTAAGGAGGTCAAAACCTGCTCTGGAGTCTCGACTGTGCTAATTGTACTACATTTAAATTACATTTGAGTCATTTAGCAGACGCTCTTATCCAGAGCGACTTACAGTTAGTGAGTGCATACATTTTTTCATACTGGTCCCCCGTGGGAATCGAACCCACAACCCTGGCGTTGCAAGCGCCATGCTCTACCAACTAAGCTACACGGGACTACTACATGGTGTACTCAATTCTATTCTTTGAAAGGTTTTTGTATAATAATAGTTATTGTTTAAACCTTTGAGCAAGATTATATCTTTAAAATACCTGAGTACCTGCCCTTGAAAAACAGGACTCCCTGACCACAAAAGGTTGATTTCAGGTTGATATGATTTCATATAGTGTGAGAGAAAGGCAGTAGTTGAACCCTGACAAAGTGTTTTACTTTCAAAATGACCAACACAGTACAATTCCACAGGTTCAAAAATAGATCTTGGTTATCCATGCAACTCAAGATGTGCACAGCACAATTAGAAGAAATTGTCTGGATATCCCGTGCAATATAGAAAAAGTGTATATGTCATGTGACATGTGTCATGCATTTGTTACCAATTAATATTCCTTCATTGTTCTATGATCCTTAATATAAATAGTTTATATGATCCAGCTGCAAGACATTTGAGCATCAACCTGTCAAACATGTTTAGTGGGAAACCTAACAAAGCCTTTAAGATTCTTAAATCCATTCTCTGATAAAGTCAACATTGAAGAGAAAGTCAGTGCCCGAAGAATTGCGAAGCAAATAACCTGAAACTTTACCTTAGACCAAACACTTATACTATACGTCAACTCAATGTCATCACTGTCCTTATGCACCCTGAAAGATATGTTCACCCCATAAACAGTAATCCAAAGTCCATCATGCATTGGGGTGTTCAAATGCAAACACATTAAAAACATTGATGCAGCATAAATCAATACCTTCTCATACAAATGACTTTCAATGATTGACAGAAATGTGTCGCACATGGCACGTTGCACAAGACCTCTCTAAAAATGACATTTCGAAAAAACATGCCATCGTAACGGTATAAAGTTGTAATCTGGGAAGGTAAAAAACTGTTCCAGTGGGACAATGCCACTGCGTTGGCATTGTGGAGTGGCACCACATCATGAACCAAAGCCTCTGTTCCTCACTCTAATTAAGTAAGGGGGGCACTGACATTTCCATGGCAGCTGTAGCATGCACAGCTACAGTATGCTATTGAATGGAGCTAGGCTAAGAAATTGGAATCCTAGCATCATAACGTAGTGACCCAAATGGAGCTAGGCTAACAAATTAGCATCCTAGCATCAAACCTAGCGACCCAAATGGAGCTAGGCTAACAAATTAGCATCCTAGCATCAAACCTAGCGACCTCCATGGGTAAGAGGGCTTGTTTCTCTGGAGAAGAGGCCGAAGGCTAAGTCTCTCTCTCAGTCTTTGCTCTCGCTGCATGTTCGTCGGATCACAGAGGAGAAGAAGCTGTTGCCTTGTGGGGGACCCATCAACATCGGGGCCTGGTTCTTATGCACTATTTCAATCTGGTGTGGACAGAGAGTGAGGGAAACAGGATAGAGTTACATGGTGGTATGGTATGGTATGGTATGGTTGGCTAAATGCTTTCAAAACATGGAGCACACACATTTTTATGGACCCACTGAACATACACTGTACAGCAAGGGAGGTCATGGTCTATGTGTAATAATGTAACCATGCCATTCCAATAAGCGACCACAGAGAAAAGCTTGATGCTTGAATTCTATGAGTATTAGATGCTATTAGTATTTCAGAATAAAAAAAAAGTGAAACTACCACAGATCAACCATCAAGGTATGCCCTGACCTGTATGTAGCTCATTATACTATAGCCCTCGTTGTACAAACAAGCATAATGAGCAAGGTAAATGGAATCATCAGCATAAAAGAAACCTTTTACTTCAAAGAGAAGCATGCCATTCATCGTTCCTGAACTCTAACACTGTAGTGGACGTTATTGTGCATGGGCTTGATGTCCAAATTATATTCAACATGATTGAACTTAATGTTACTGGAGTATCACTTAATTGACAAATTAACCTTTCCATGGGAATTGAGGTCAAAAAAAGGTTCAGCACAAAAGAAGGACTTGAAAGAGAAGCTGAACATGTTTGAAAGCTTAAAGGGCTAAAATAGTTTGTATTTTATGGTAAAGGGGAAATATTTAGTTGAAACCCCAATAAAGCGGCTACCCGCCACTGTTTTGGTAAATAGCTGAGGGATGGGGCTGGAGAATGTAACCACTCTGAAATTCATCAAAACTGGGTTTGACCATCCATTAGATCAAAATATATTTTTAACCATGTTTTAAAGCTACACAGTCAGTGTTTGTTTACAATTGCATGGTTTACAAACAATGGAGTAAAACAAATGTATATTTGGGGTTCTGATGGGGTACGACAGTTGAACTAAGATAATTAAGGAATTTATAAGTTATACCCTTCAAGAATCAATGACTATATATAATTAATTTAAACAAATATATGCCCCTTTAATGGTTATGCCAGTGTACAATAGAGATGTAGTAATACATGTTATAAGTGCAAATTAATGGGGTTAATTATCTTATGCATGCAAAACATGATTTGCATAACCGTTCTTGTTAATAATTAGTTGGATAACATCCCATTTTAATTGTACTGTTTTTGTGAACATTTAACAGGTTGACTGATTCAAAATTCAGCATCGGGATGTCTGTAACTCACCATGGAAATCCCCCAACACACAATTATGTATTGTCAGAGCCTAACTTTGATTTGTGGAGTTTTGCCAACAGACACAAGTGCACTTATAAACTACTTGTTTTGTCATGCACTAGATTCTCCTACATTGACTGAAAGATCTGTATGTAAATTCTGTCTCCACTTCATCTGTGATGCTGTCAGAGAAGTCACAATGTAATTAAAAGCAAACACTGGTTTAATCAGCACAAATTTAAAACAGAATAAACACTTGTACTTGTGTATGGGAGTTGTATGAGGGACCAGGTGAATACATTAAAAGAAAAGGTTTGTATTATTACATATCAGTTATGATAAATTACAAATATGTATAAAACAATGCAACTTCACTCTCAAGAACTTTAAAGCATTAATATCTGTTGGAGCATAGAGTGCAGCAGATGATGACCTTTCTATATGAACCACCTGTGTGTAGCACATTGTACATTAATTAATACCACAATAAATGGAACATTGACATGACTTACAGTACAGGGAGTCTGCATCCAGGGCTCTCCATCAATCTGCATGGGGAGGGCTTTGGTAGTCCTGACAACGACAAACAAAAATCCCTCTTGAAACATTATTCTTGACATCTGTAATGTCTTCCATCTAGATTGTTTCTATGTTGTTAAATGGTAAACAGTGTTCAAAAAGTCAGAAGGTTGAATGGATGGGATAAAACAAGGGAACTGTGGTCAGACAGTGATCAGTGGTTGTGGTCAAGGGGTACTGACCTGATGGTGACTGAGGAGCACTGGGCCAGGCGTCTTCCTGCACTCCTCAGGCCGATATGGATCTGTCCCATCTCCATGGCTCCCTCCAGACCCACCACCTCCAACAGCTGGTCTGACGGGTCTACAGACACAGAGCCATAAACACACCTACACATAGAACTCAGACCATCTCTCGAACATCCTGTGGACCTGAACTGAGCATTACAGTTTGAATCGATCCTAAATCAAGCCATTGGTTAACTCTGGAATCCATTCACCTTGAGTAAGAAGAAGAAGAAGAAGAAGAAGAAGAAGAAGAAGAAGAAGAAGAAGAAGAAGAAGAAGAAGAAGAAGAAGAAGAAGAAGAAGAAAGATGCTGAGAACAGGAGGGATAAAAGAGGCGAAAAGGAGGTGTGCCTCATTTTCAAGGTGCACAGTTTGCCTTCCGCTCTCCAAAGCCTGAATATTCACTGTTGAAAGGAAAAAAAGAAGCAACAAGAACAACAACCAGCAGCCATAAACAAAACACCTATTAATTAGATTGCGCTGGCAATGCAAGCAATCTTGTCTTCCTATAATTATTAATTTATTTTCTGTTTTGAAGTTATGAGCATTGATTTTGCCCCTGCTGGAAGCCCAGTGTCGCGCTGAGCCCATCTGTTTCAGCAGGCCTGTTATTCCTCCTACTCTCAGACTACTCACCCCTCCGCAAATTAAGCCCTGTTGGGAGTGCAGAGAGACACTAATTGAAACTAAGACCCATTTTAGGGCCTTGGTGGGTATGGTAGAACAAACTAGCATGCTGTCATTGTTGTGCTAAGTTGCTAATGCTAGGTTGCTGCTGTTAGGGCCAGGTTCATGTTCAGGACTTCTAAGATGTTTGAGTGTTGCCTTAGATTACCATAGTTACCATAGATACAGTATATAAATCAACCATAGTTGTATTTCTATGGATGTTTCTGTTGAGGGGTAGTGTCCAGCTGTCACTATAGCAACAGGCTGGGTCCACACCCTCTGTGTTAAATTGCGAATGGAGAGCTTGCCCTGGCATGAGAGCTAAAAAGAGAGTTTGTGTGCGTTCACACATACGTGCTTGTGTGTGAATACGTGTGTGTTCACACCTGTGTGTGTATGTGTGTGTTTATGCCTGCATTCCTGTGTGTGTGTGTGTGTGTGTGTGTGTGTGTATGCATGTGTGTTTGCACGTGCGTGGCAGTGAGTGTGTATGTCTCCGTGCCTGTGTGTGTACACAGTGTGCTAACCACCTGACACTGGGCCCTCCCTCCCAGCATGCCTTCTCACGTTAGCGCTGCTGGCTTACACAGCCCCTGGCTGACACGTATGATGGACAGCGTCACTACAGCAATGGATAAACGTGTGGAGATTCCTGGTTGCCCGGGGCTACACACAGGTCATATAGTATACCCCAGAGTGCTTACTGTGGGAAAGTCCAGGAGCGTGATCTGCTCTCAGCAACCAAGGTCAGGGCAGGGAGATCATCAATGGACATAAGACTTCATGAATTTGCCTATGTTTGAAAATAACAAATGATGGCTATATGATTATCATAAACATTGGTGGTTGTATTAGTATTTTCATGAGGCTACTTCAGTTGTTTAACCTCTAAAAGCATAAGCCGTTGGGGGAAGGGGTGGGGGACTAAGCTAACATATGAAATTATTTTAAGATGGTCATACCATGGATCATTTAGCTATTTGATTTTGAATTTTAGGACCCCTTTAGGTATCCCCCAAAAATAAAACACTTACTATTTTTGGCCTTTACTACTATTGCCCATAGAAACACATTGAATAACACATTAATTAATGGCAAAATAGACAGTAAAAAAGATTTAACCCCTGTCACGTTCGTTGTGTAAAGGATCGGACCAAGGTGCAGCGTTGTATGCGTACATGTTTAATTTATTAAATAAACACTTGACAAAATACCAAAAGCAACTGACCGTGAAGTTCTAAAGGCTAACAGCAACAAGCCGAAACAGAAACAGAAACAAGATCCCACAACTAAAGGTAGGCAAAATGGCTGCCTAAGTATGATCCCCAATCAGAGACAACGATCGACAGCTGCCTCTGATTGGGAAACACACCGGTCAACATAGAAATAGAATACACTAGATTCTATCCAAATCACACCCTGACCTAACCAAACAGAGGATACAGGTGATCTCTAAGGTCAGGGCGTGACAGTACCCCCCCCCCCCCACCCCCCCCCAAAGGTGCGGACTCCGGCCGCAAAAACCTGACTCATTAGGGGAGGGTCCAGGTGGACTTCCAGCCTCGGTGGCGGCTCCGGCTTCGGACGTGACGTAGGCAGTAAACTCCTCTCCCATCCTGCCTCCCCGTTGCACGCCCGGTCCGGTCTGGACCCCGGCGCGATGCTCCCCTTCTCAGTCCTCCCACGATGCACCAAGCCCTGTCTGGACCCTGGTGTGGGAGCCCTCGACCCTGGAGAGGGGCTGACGTCTGTCCCGGCCCAGCAGTCCTCCCGCGATGCACCAAGTCCTATCTGGGCCTCCTTCTGCTCCGTGTGCCCCCCCCAAATGTTTTTCTTGGGGCTACCTCTTGTGCTTGCTTTGCGGTCGGCACCGTCGGCGTCGCCGTTGATCCTCTCCTGCCTGGGCTTCTTCCTTCGCCCAGGGTCCTTTACCGGCTAATATCTCCTCCCATGTCCAAAATGTCTTCCCCACCTGTGTTCAGGGTGTCTGCTCCTCCTGGCCACGCTGCTTGGTCCGTTGGTGGTGGGATCTTCTGTCACGTTCGTTGTGTAAAGGATCGGACCAAGGTGCAGCGTGGTATGCGTACATGTTTAATTGATTAAATAAACACTTGACACATCCTGACCTAACCAAACAGAGAATACAGGTGATCTCTAAGGTCAGGGCGTGACAACCCCGTATTTTTGGGGGCACAAAACTACCTCCATACTTCCATTTGTTTGTATGGGTTACCTTCAGACGAACCCTGTGACACTTGTGGGGGTCGTAGATATCTCTAGCTTAAACTGACAGATTTTGATGGGGATTTTTTTACTAGGTTACTTAGATTGACGCACAGGTGCGTCAATAGACTCTTAAGGATTAATGAATGCGTGTATAATACAATCTGACTGTTACAACCAGTGCAGTGCCCGTTTAATAATAGTGATGGATGCCTGGTCTGTAGTCTATAGTCATGGAAGAAAGAACAGACTCCAGTTTTCCCAGATTTGATTTGAAAAGGAAATCATGTGAGCTCAGAGGCACTAGTTGCACATGTCAGACGAGAGAGACAGATGAAAGATATATTTTCTTTCTTATTTTCAAGTGATAAAAAAAAAGGGCAACACTAGTTTAAAAAATGTAAATGTAGTCATTTAGCAGACGCTCTTATCCAGAGCGACTTACAGTTAGTGAGTGCATACATTAATTTTTTTCATACTGGCCCCCCGTGGGAAACGAACCCAAAACCCTGGCGTTGCAAACGCCATGCTCTACCAACTGAGCTACACCAGCACTTCCGGACAGGTTTCTCTAACTCAGAGCCATGTAAATATATGGGTCTGCTCTCACTAATCTGTCTACTTCATTCTGGTCAAGTGTTATTGGTTGAGAGTTGGTGATAGCGAAAAGGTTTTCTAACATATCATCAAGTGCTGTACTCTGAGAGAAGACCCACATTCACTCATCATGCAGTGTTTAAATGGGTAAAAGGTGGAGGGTGAAGTGGAAACATAGATCTAGCAAAAATAACAACTTGCTAGTGTTGAGCGATTAGTGCTTTTTGAGGTCGGTTCGGTTTCGGTTCGATTACTACAAAATAATCATGGTTTTCGATTTCGGTTGAGATATATATATATATTTTTTTTACATTAAATTCATTATGAAATAATGACATTAAAATGATTTTAGAGATTTTTTATGGAAATTGCAAAGCCAAAAATAGCGATCATTTAATCGCCAAAACATTGAAAATATTCCATTGTCTCTGTCAGGTACACACTGGGTAGACATCAATAGAAACATAGGAAATTACTATGAAATAATACAATATTTCAGTTGTGTATATTACTTAGTTTTTATTTGATGGCTTTATTATTTTTCATTCCTTAAAGTCATCATCTCATCTCTGCTTAGGCAGTAGCAGCCATACTGTACTGTCTGTAGTCATCCTATTTATCTAGGCTAGCCTGCCTAAGTATGCTGCAGAGCTGTCTGACGAAATCATTTTACTAGTTCTTCAAAGTAGATAAGGCATACTTTCACAAGCTGTCTCTATCTCTCTCACTCGTAGTTGTGTTGTGTACATTCCTCTCTCATGTGGTCTATGCGGCCTCTGTGTATCTAATCTAATGTAGCAGGCGTAAAAGTGTATCCATCTCTGTCTGAGCCGGAAAGAACAGGTGCAATAGGTTATGGTCATTATAGTTAATTACCACGTTGCTGCACTGAACTAGGTTGAATATTTGCCTACTGAAAACTACAACTCCCTTCAGCCCAGCGTCCCACATAGCTCTTGACTTGATTTCTCTCATTAATAATTTGATTTTGCTCTAGAAAAATGGCGCATTGTGCTCACAAAAAAAATAACTAAATTGAATTAAAGTAATTGAACTGAAGTCCGTCAATTACTTGTTTACATTTTGGTTAATCGCTTAGCACTACAACTTGTCCTCTTCATACATCAACCCCACTTATCGTAGATAAATGGAAAATACAGAGTCATACAAGTAATAGGAATTTAGTTTTACACTCATAGTGGTTTCAAAATAATCTGTTTAGAAGAGGGGACCAAATAAAGACCAAATAATTCCTGTTCACACATCAACATCACTTATCTCAGATAGAAGACAAGACCGAGTCACAGAGATGTTACTGTTGCTTACGCACACAGCCAAGTCCTGCATTAAGCAGCCCACGCCTCATAATCGAGTTGTCACAGTGCAAGATTAGTCCCAGCATCCTTGTCATTGTCAAATACCTGTCCAGGGCAGTCTCTACAATACTGACAACATGCAGAGTGACAGAGAGGGAGTGGGTGAACAACGTTGAGACCACCTTTGGAATCTCCGTGGTACATGTCTCAGGGCATCAATCCCCCACACCCACCCTCCACGCCCCCTCACCCTCCCCCTGTTACCCCTCCCTTCTGCCCCCGTTCTAAATAATTCACCCATAGCCATTCCCTTCCACCTGAGGGGCTTGTCTCCTGGCGTCAACAGCGGGACGACTTAACAGCTCCAGAAAGGTCAGTCGTTTTTTCCCAGTTTGATCCGCACTTTGCGCTCCGTGCTCTGGGTATGCGTACAGCCACCAGCCCCCACGGCCCCCAGCCCCAGGGCCCCCCAGGCTAATGCACTCTGTGTTTATGGGCCCCTCTAATACGCCATTCTCTGATCTGACAAGTTGGGCCTCTCACCTTGAACATACCTTCAGCAAGGGCAACCAGCAACCAGCACTCACTCACTGGCCACTAAGTGCCTTTTCAGGTTCAGGCTGAGGGTTAGGATAAAAAAAAATCCTTTACACCAAATCAAATGATTTTTGGGTGAATTAATGGAAGGGAGTGACTACTGTAGTGTATCGATGCTGTGTGAATTGATCATCTCCGACCACCACTACCATCTTAACCCCTCTTGCCAAAGCCGTCATTTACTGTATAAGGCTCTGCCAATTGCCTTTCTCCCAGCCTATAAGAGTAGAACTCCATGAAATGGATGATGCCCTAGGATATTAGAAAGAACATCCATGATCCAAATGGGTGCATTCATCAGTGCTTGACTCATATTGACTGAAATTAAAGAGCGGGGGAATCTCTTCGATACTCCACTGTTGGCGAAGCACACAGGCAGATAATGGATTTGGTACTTTGATTTTAGGATACATCCCAGAATATATAATCAATGGGTTGCCTATTATAAAGTGCAGTGTACATCGCAGTGGTACTAATTCATGAAAACATCCTTGGTATGATTGTACATTTGACTGTAAAAAATGGTCACATGCCCAGTCTTGTGTGATTTGACTTTCACTATACACTGTAGGAATCTGATTTGGTTGATCTATGATCTAATCAAGCCTGGACATAACACACCAGCAAAATACTACCACATACTACAGATGTAGAATCTTAATTTGATCACTCTTTTGTTGCTGAGAATCTTCCTGTGGCGAAGAAAATGCAGATTAGCTTAGTGATTTATATACATTCGCTGAAAACCTGCACTAAAACACGGTTACATTAACATTATTGCACTTTTCATGTGGCCTACTTTTGTCCAGCTAACAGCCTAAACACCAATCAAGCAACATTATGGACTAAATGTTCAAATCCTGTTGCTATTATTTTGCTACAACAATACTGATCAAATTAAGATCCTGTATCTGTACAATGCCCTTGTAATAAAATACTGTACACCTTTCAATAAAAATACTCCCCTAACACCTTGATCACACCTACAGCGTCATTGCGCAAAATGGTACGCAGCATCATCTGGATATGTGTGCAACAAAAGCTGAACATTCACCTTCTGCTACCATTTCTGTCAAGCGGTCTACGCATACAATTTGATGCATACGTTTTATTAATCCAACGTATGCACCTCACAGAACGCACTGCAACTGCCTCTGCAACGCAATGCTGCGACGCCATGACGCTGTCGGTGTGATCGAGGCGCAAGGAGTAACCCTAGTCCACTGTGAATTCCACTCCCCTACATTATGCTGCTCCATGTGAGGACAACCCTCTACATAATATTGCATAAGAAGTTGATAAATGCTTGTTTACAGTAACTTAACTAGTGACTAAGGTGATCATCCACAAACTAGACATGAGTAGACAGTTTACCAGTTTACCGTCTGACCTTAACTCCTCCTAAACAATCATCTGTGTTAATTCATAGATTATCATTGATGGGCTCCCTTCTGACATATTTATGTATTCAGTGCCCACAAAGGCAGCAGAATTCACACTGAGCTCCCACAGTCTGCTCCTATTAGGCTAGGTTGTCCACTGCCGCCTACACAAGCCATTACCAGTCTAGTGACAGTGCGAATCAGTGACATTAAACCGTACCCCTTCATCCCAAACCAAATCTAAGCACTGTGATTCAACTTGTCATTGGTGAAATATTCATACCAGTGCCATGGAAAGCTTTGTCCCAAAGTTTGTCTCTGATCTGTCTAATGTGAGCTTGGACAAGGTCTTGCCTCTTAGTGTCACAGATTATTAGGAGAAAGGGTCTTCTGTGCTCAAAATTCTATAGACAAAATGGCAGCCGATCATCCATGGAGTTGTAGCATTTCAAGCCTGGTGTAACCCTGTGTATGCTTGGTTGTAGTAGTGATCTGTAAGAGGCATACCTGAATATGACCAAGCCAATGTGAACAATGTTTCCTCAAAGTTGGTATTGCAATAAATACATTTTAATTTCACCAGTATCCATCATTACAATAGCTACCTTGGACAGCAAATTGAAGCTCTTTGGGGTCCAGCACTGTTGTCCTCTTATCCTGGGTCTTCTTCCCTCCCCGGCGGTTGCTCCGCCTTTTCCTGCTCTCACCCCACAGGTTGGAGCCGCCATGCATGCTGGGAATGTTTAAAATTGCGATACCTTCCAAAGAGATGCTGTCTAGGTCCAGAGTGATGCCATCGCACTTTACAAAGGACAAGGGTCAGGAAAGAAAGCAAGAGAGAGGGAAGAGGGAGGGAGCAAGAGAGAGAGTGATTACATTTACGTAATTTAGCAGACGCTCTTATCCAGAGCGACTTACAAATTGGTGCATTCAGCTTATGATAGCCAGTGGGACAACCACTTTTTTATGGGGGGGGGGGGGTAGAAGGATTACTTTTATACTATTCCAGGTATTCCATAAAGAGATAGGGTTTCAAGTGTCTCCGGAAGGTGGTCAGTGACTCCGCTGTCCTGGCGTCGTGGGGGAGCTTGTTCCACCATTGGGGTGCCAGAGCAGCGAATAGCTTTGACTGGGCTGAGCGGGAACTGTGCTTCCGTAGAGGTAGGGGGGCTAGCAGGCCAGAGGTGGATGAACGTAGTGCCCTCGTTTGGGTGTAGGGTCTGATCAGAACCTGAAGGTAAGGAGGTGCCGTTCCCCTCACAGCTCCGTAGGCAAGCACCATGGTCTTGTAGTAGATGCGAGCCTCAACTGGAAGCCAGTGGAGTGTGCGGAGGAGCGGGGTGACATGAGAGAACTTGGGAAGGTTGAACACCAGACGGGCTGCAGCGTTCTGGATAAGTTGTAGGGGTTTAATGGCATAGGCAGGGAGCCCAGCCAACAGCGAGTTGCAGTAATCCAGACGGGAGATGACATTTGCACTCTGGGAGGAGGACACAATGGAGTTGTCAACTGTGATGGCGAGATCATGGAGCGGGCAGTCCTTCCCCGGGAGGAAGAACAGCTCCGTCTTGCCGAGGTTCAGCTTGAGGTGGTGATCCGACATCCACACTGATATGTCTGCCAGACATCAAATCAATAATCAAAGTGTCCCTCTTGAAACATTTCTTTAGCAACAAAATAACATAGATCATGCTAATTATGCTTGAGCCAAAGCATCTCAGTTAGGTGTTTTCAAAACTTTACCATGCTCATCTGACAGCGTTCACTGCTGAGTGATGATTTACCATCTATGTCGAAGCCATTTGATCTTTGGCAAGCTGGAAATGTCCACCAGAAGGGGTCCTGCCACCAACAATGACTCCTAACAACCTTATACTAGTACGGCATCCATATTATGAATTCCCTCAGTTGCCAGCTGTATAATAACAGGCCACTTCTCTGTCCTCTCTCAGTGGATTTTAATACAGAGCCTGTATTCCACATTGTACCTGCTCCCCTTCAGTACCGTACTGTCCACGGCTAACTAATGAAGACCTCTGCCACCGCTGATGGCTCTGAGGAGGGGGAGATGGATCGGATAGACACCACCTTCATTATCCCTCAATATCACACACAGCAGGGTCGTGCCGGGATAATTACCTGTGTGTTGGGCTGAGGATCAGTTAGGGGAGTGGGAGGGGGAGAGGGGAGGCCTCCATCCCTCCTCAACACTTCCAGAGTGAAATTGGTACAAATGGAAGGCTATTTGTGGATAAGGAGGTGGCTGGTCCTCAGTGTCTTAAAATGGTGTGCACTAAATTAGAGGCATTATTCTCTCTCCCAGGGAGATTGTACCTAGGTGTTTTACTTTTTGCTTTTTGTTCTTACTGCACTGATGTGATGATTGTGTCTGCTTTCAAATACTTAATTTTTCATGTTAACAGTAGGTGTTATTGTTGCAAGTGAGAATAGTTTGCTATATTATTACTTATTTATTACACAGTAGTGCAATTAAATGGTGACAAGTCATAGCATTAAATAGCATACAAATACTTAGTCCCAATCTCCCAAAATTGAAAGCAGGCAGTTGTATTTACCTCAACCTCCAGAAAGTCGTGGAGCTTCTTGCATGTGGCCGAGAAGGTCTCAGAAGTGCCAAACTCAAAGTACCACAGTTTATTCTTTGTTCTGAAAAACAAAACAACAAGAAGTGTAAGGGGACTAGGAGGAAACAAAAATCTATCTCTCCCCACATCAAAATCTACTGCCATACAGTGAGCAATACAAAAAGTGGACAAAAAGTGGATAAAAAGTGATTTCCCTCTCTCTCCTCGCAATTTCTCTTTTAGTCAGTCTGGGTTTTATGGAATAGCTCTCTGTCTATAATAGCTTTGATTCATGTACAGTTTGTCAGAAATGCATTTATTTCAGACTTTTCAGAATTGATTTGGAAGTATTCTCCACAATTTTTTATCAACTAAAATATATATTACAATAAAAAAAGTTTTATTGTCACATACACCAGATAGGTGCAGTGAAATGTGTTGTTTTACAGGGTCAGCCATAGTAGTGCGGCAGCCATGCAGCAAATTAGGGTTAAGTGCCTTTCTCAAGGGCACATCGACAGATTTTTCACCTTGTCGGCTCGGGTATTCAAACCAGCAACCTTTCGGTTTCTGACCCAACACTCTAACCGCTAGGCTACCTGCTGCCCTACAACCCACTACTGTAAATACCATCCACTATTGTTTGAGAATTTAAAATACATTTGATATTGGATTGAAAACATATACACAAAATCCAATCTCCAAAAACATACGTCATTCATTAATCATAATGTCTCACACACGTAGAAGCCCAAAAGCTAATGTAAAGCCGATTAACCACCAGAGTATGTGGGGTGGGTACCTAGCTTTAAAACACAGCAAGGGGTGAGAGAGGGTAATCTAACTGGCCCTTCAATTAACTGAGGACTGGGGTGCTGCTCCCCTGGTTTCCTAGGGGCACACTCTCCCAGAGCTAAGCCTGATGATCAATGACCCTGCTAGTTAGAGTCACCATCTGTCTTTATAACAATGTGATACTCTGTATAGAGACTATATGCTTTTACTTTACTGAGCCGGCTTGTATTTATTAAGCGTCTCAGAATAGGAGTCCGGGACTAGGATCAGGTTCCAACTGTCCATTCATAACAATCTAAAAGGAAAAACTGATCCTAGACCAACACTCCTACTCTGCGATGCTTTATGAATACTGTCCCAGACGTTAATCTGAGGATTGATGCAGAATGTAGTCCTCTGTAGCTCAGCTGGTAGAGCACGGCGCTTGTAACGCCAAGGTAGTGGGTTCGATCCCCGGGACCACCCAAACACAAAAATGTATGCACGCATGACTGTACGTCGCTTTGGATAAAAGCGTCTGCTAAATGGCATATTATTATTAAGACAGAGCAAGCTGTAAAACAAAGCAAATAGATATTCAGAAATACTCCACATGGACTGTTGAGTGAGAATGGATAACTGTAGGCGTAATACCCAAAGGGAAATGATCATACAGAACATAGAAAAAAAATCTCTATGAAGACAGGATTTCTTATAGACACTCCAAGGTTTAAAAGGCCTACAAGGTGAATCAATATTGCTAAATGCTCTGGTAGCCACAGTTTGGCCAGCAAAGATTACTTGTCTCAACTTATTGCACTCTGCCCATAGAGTTAGTGAGCTTTGAAAGATTCATAATAACTCGCAGCTCATCCCCCTTTGAGTATGAATTAAGTGGGGAAAGAAAATATCTATCAACATGTGTTAAGAAAGATGTTCAAACTTATTTCGCCTGGCAAAAACAGATGGAGCAGTCTTTGAAGGAGGAATATTAGCTACTCTTTGTAGACCCTGTACTGTTCATGTAGTACACATTGAAGTTAAGTTTAATAAGTTAATTTAATGAGGCATAAAACAACGATGGTGGACTGATTGCTGCTCTAACATTCATAGCATCACATCCCATCTGTATTGAGAAAGTTTATGAGCACCAATGTCTCTTTACAGCTAAATGCTTGACTTTCTTTAGAGATTTTTTTGAAAGCACACCTCACAGCCATTGGTTAATTTAGCCAGAAACCCCAACAGAAGATTTATCATCATGGGGCTTTCGACAGAGAGAAAAAAACAACCTTACAACAGTGCTGACATGCAGAACTGAATACAATAAAAAATTGCCTTCTTTTCGCTGGAATCAAAGCCTTACAAGCGGGATGTATTAGTGTAAGCAGAGTAACAATCACTAAATTATTGATTTCCTCATTAGGAATTTTGTCAGGACCATTTAGCCGCATTATAAATGAGCTTTCATTAGCCACTTGCAGGATAGCCCGGCCCGATGTTGATTTATAATGTGCAACATGGTCAATATAGGTGTGGAATGAGAGGAGTAAGGAGAGAGAGAGAGAGAGAGAGAGAGAGAGAGAGAGAGAGAGAGAGAGAGAGAGAGAGAGAGAGAGAGAGAGAGAGAGAGAGAGAGAGAGAGAGAGAGATAGAGAGATAGAGAGAGAGAGAGAGAGAGATAGAGAGAGAGAGAGAGAGAGGGAGAGGGAGAGAGAGAGAGTTAGAGAGAGAGAGAGAGAGAGAGAGAGAGAGAGAGAGAGAGAGAGGGAGAGAGAGGGAGAGCGAAAGAGCGCAAAAGAGAGCGAAAGAAAGAGCGAAAGAGAGAGAGAGAGAGACAGTGGGGGGAGACAGTGGGGGGAGACATGGGGCATACTGAGAGGGCCTACTACACAATAACACATCTACCATCTCTCAAACATGACTTCCAACAGCTGCCCTGGGCTCCATGTGCAAACCTCACCATAAATCTGTGCGCTTAGCAGACTTGGGTTCAAATATTATTTGAAATAATTTTAAAATACTTCCATTGTGCTTGATTGAACTTGCCTGTTGCAATATACCAATAGAAAAGTCCCCAAAATGCAATCCCCCTGACCTTACACTTAAGGCAGGCTAAAGCAAATGCTCAATGTAGGCTATTTCAAATATTTCAAATACTATTTGAACCCAGGTCTGGTTCCTACTCACAAGAAACTTGCCTATGGCAGCCGAGAACGAAAACACACAAGCACTCCTGTCGCAGACAAAACACAAATACAGACATGAGCATAATTTGCAAACAAAAGAATGCGGTGGCCTATTCACCAGTCTATTCAAAAACAAAGCAACTAGTGGTGTGACTGAAACTAAATGATGTGCAGTCTTTACACCTGCAGTGAGCTGTTGGGACGAATGATTTCCAGAGCTAGCTGAGGTGAAATTATTTTGGTTTGTTTTTGTTATTTTCAAGAGGCTCTCGCACATCTGAAGCTCTGTGACCTTTAACACACAGGGGAACTACCCAGGTCTCCAAGCAGCTGTATTACTTGGTTGCCAGGCGGAAAGTTTCTCTCTGTTTACATGAGAGGCAAACTCAACAGGAGGCTATTATTCTCCTCCGATGTACAGTACCTTTTGTACAGCGCACCACTTATCACCACAGTAATAGGCTTAATACAGCATGTCTAAAACACATAACATACAGTACACACAGCACACACAGTACAATATAACCAAAACCAAACACAGCACATTGTAGACAGTCTCAAGTCGACTTTGTAGTAGTTAAAAATGGGAACAGATAGTCGAAATCTGAATGTCCTGTTTGTTCCCTCCACTTAATGTAGGATGTCTAAAACACGTGTAAAACATACAGTAGTTTATACAGCAAATTCACTCTTTTACAGAACAATATCAAGTTTATATTGTACTATAAACAGAACCAAAACACAGCACTTTGTCGTCCTCAAGTCTACTTAATGTAGTTATACAACGGAATAGATAAAGTCAAAATCAACATATACTACTAGAACATTGACTTTTTTACAGTACAATATAACCAAAACCGAAACGCAGCGCTTTGCCTTCTTCAAGTCTACAACTTTGTGTAGTAGTTAAACATGGGAATAAATAGAGTCATCTGACAGTCCTGTCGATTCCCTCCACTTAACCTAACAAGAGAGCCATGGCAACAAATCACGGCCTTATCTCCCTGTTCATTAAGTAATTAGGAGCATCCCATTGGCCCCATCGGATTCCCATCCTTTTTGTGCTGATAGACTGGCGCTCAGCACCATGATCTGACACACAGCTGGAACAGGGAGAAGCTCCAATGAGATGGCCATTGAGGATCAATGGAGAATCAACTGAAAATGATGGTCTGAACAGGTTGATACTTTTGATGTGGGTCAAGATATTTGAATATAAAGGGGTTTCATTAACCAGAATGTGTCCATAATATCATAACTTATAATATATCGCAAATGTAAGTTAATTTTGAAGATCAGATACACAAAGAAAGGTACTTTTTCCACCACTGAGTGCATTAGAGACAATTTGTAGCTACAACTGCAATGTCAAAGACAACACTGTCTCCGGTTTCACCAACCACTGAAGCAAGCAGCTCCCTGCGCAGACTTAACACAGTATTATGCCCCTGTTCTCTCCTCATCAGTCAACTCATCTACTTTATAAACCTCTGTCTCGTCACTGTATTAAAAAGTGTCAAAGGCAAACAGGCTTCAGTGTAGCATGGCTAGGCTATCCCCAGGCCACAGCACCTTGTAATGCTCTTTAATGCTCTTTCTACTGTCCAATGTTAGCATGAGGCACAGAGCCATTGATTTTTCCCTCTGACACTTAATCTAAGCCCCCATGATCTATGACCTTATTTTCACACTAATTAATTTTTTATCAGAGGTGATAAATATCACATTGACATAACCAACTCTTTGTGCATTGCATCAATGCACTGTTTTGTTAAACATGACACCGCCCCGAGTGCTACAACACTGACTGGCAGCTTGAAAAATGGCCTGTGTTGTGATGTCTCCCCTTTCTTAAAGAGATAACGCCAAATAAAACAGTACAATGAATGGGTTTGTTTGAACTACAAGCAAATTATCACTGGGTGTATTTATAATATCAGTATCATCCCAGCAAAACAAAATTGGTTCTGTGAAAGTTCCGAGAACATTTGTTAAGTTGCAGCAAATGTTCTCATAACACAAAAACTGTCCAGTCTTGCTGATGATTATACAATGTTTGTATAAAACATTCGCCTGATGTCGCGAGATCGTTCCCAGAACACATTTAGTCTGTTCTTTAAAGGTTCCCAGAATGTGTCATTAGATTGTGGGAACATTGTTGGGATACGACAAGGTTCCCAAAACACTAAAACTGTCCAGTTGTGCTGATATTCAGATAATGTTTGTATCAGGGTGCACAAAACATTCCTTTGATGTTGCAAGAATATTGACAGATCAGCGTTTCTGAGTTCTTTAAAGGTTCCCAGAACATTGAATTAGGTTGTGGGAACAGTGTGGGTACAAGATATGCTCAGTTGTGATGACATTCATACAATGTTTAAGTTAGGGTGCACAGGACATTCCCTTAATGTTGTAAGAATGTTGACAGAACACCTGGTCAAAATTCCCAGAACATTTAATTAAGTTATGGGAGTTGTCTGGGATGTTGCAAGAATATTCTTGTGATACTCACATATTGTACTTAAGAGGTTGCACAGAACATACCCACAATATTACACGATGTTCCACAATTTCCAAATAAGTCTGTTTTTATTACTTTTATTTGTTTTAGGTTTAGTATACTATTCCATTGATGTTCACACAATATATATTGTACCTTGTATTGGAGGGAGCCTGATAGCCTGGTAGTCTGTCGAAAGGTTGGTTATTAAATGATTGCACCTGAGCTCCTAGAGTGTGCGGCTCTCCTGTTCTTTTTCAAGTGTTCTACTCCGCTAGCCAGCACCTCGCCTAAACAGGTGTGTCACGGTTTCGGCCGAGACTGCTCCTCCTCCTGGTTCGGGCAGGCTTCTGCGTTCACCGTCCCCGGAATACTAGCTGCCACCGTTGTATGTTTCGTGGTGTGATTGCTTTAGTCTGTCTTGTACACCTGTGTCTGTTTGTGTTCTAATTACGTGTCTTATAAGTTCCCTGTTTTGTATTAGTTAGATTGTGTGTTGTTGTTTGCCTGTCGTGCGGAGCTGCGTGTTTTGCGCTCTGTTAGTTTTGTTTATTGTTTTACGCATGTTGCGTAATTCCCTCGCCTCCGTTTGTTTTCGAGGTCGTGTACTGTTTTGTTGCACTTTGGACTAGTAAAGTCTTTTGGACGAATCCTCTGTGTCCTGCGCCTGACTCCTCCACCACATCCACATCGGTTCTTTTGACAGAACAACACACCGACTATGGAGTCAGCAGGAGCAGCGGCGGCACCCAAGTCGCTGGAAGAGCGGATCAGCTATCAAGACACCATGATCCGGCAACTTGGGGCCGCCATGGACGAGGTGTCCAACACTCTGCGCCGGTTGGTGACTGGAGAGGTGCCTACGCCTTCTTACTCCATCCCATCACCAACGGCCAGTCCTCCTCTCTCAGCACCGGAACCCAGTGGCATTCGGCTCTCGCTCCCGAGGGCATATGACGGTTCTGCAGCCGGGTGTCAGGGGTTCCTCCTGCAGGTGGAACTCTACCTGGCTACCATACACCCAGCGCCCTCGGGATACGAGAGCGTCTCCGCCCTCATCTCCTGTCTATCCGGCAAGGCGTTGGAGTGGGCCAACGCCGAATGGAGGGGAATAGACGCCGCTACCATCACCTACGCGGAGTTCTCCCGCCGCTTCAGGGCTGTCTTCGATCACCCTCCTGAAGGGAAAGCGGCGGGGGAGCGTCTGTTCCACCTCCGACAGGGGAAGAGGAGCGCACAGGAGTTCACACTGGAGTTCCGGACGCTAGCGGCGGATGCGGGGTGGAATGAGAGGGCCCTCATCGACCATTACCGGTGCAGCCTACGAGAGGACGTTCGTCGTGAGCTGGCCTGCAGGGACACCAACCTATCATTCGACCAGTTGGTGGACATCTCCATACGTCTCGACACCCTGCTGGCTACCCGCGGATGTCCCGAGTGGGGGCCGACCATTCCACCCTCCAGCACCTCCGAGCCGATTCCCATGGAGCTCGGGGGTGCTGGCGCTAGAGAGAGGAGGAGAGAGAACTCGAGGGGGGCCACCCCCTGCACCAACTGTGGCCGTGGAGGACACACCGCGGCCAGGTGCTGGGGAGGGTCTCCTGGGAGAGGGGACAACAGGTCACGCACTGGGGAGTCATTTCAGGTGAGTAGGCGCCCCACTTACCCAGAACTTTCTGTTGGTCACATTAGTATTCCTGTGAGATTTCCACAGGTGGCACCTCATTCCCAGCATAAGGCGCTAGTAGATTCAGGCGCAGCTGGGAATTTTATTGATCGGGCATTTTGTTATAGGTTTGGAATTCCCCTTCGGCCGGTAGAAGCCCCCTTTCCTGTCCACGCCTTAGACAGCCGGCCGTTGGGGTCGGGGCTGATCAGAGAAGTCACAGCACCACTTACTATGACGACGCAGGGGGGTCATGAGGAGATCATTCAGTTTTATCTGATTGACTCTCCTGCGTACCCCGTGGTGTTGGGGCTTCCCTGGTTAAGCACCCATGATCCTACCATTGCGTGGCAACAGAGGGCTCTTATGGAGTGGTCTGCCCAGTGTGTAGGGAGATGTCTAGGTGTTTCCTTAGGGGCGACCTCGGTTGAGAGACTTACATAGCCGAGTCCTTGGCATAGGGATACATACGGTCCTCCACTTCCCCGGTTTCCTCGAGTTTCTTCTTTGTGAAGAAGAAGGACGGGGGTTTGCGCCCGTGTATTGATTACCGTAGTCTCAATCAGATCACGGTTAAGTACAGTTACCCTCTTCCACTGATTGCGACTATGACGGAGTCATTACGCGGAGCGCAGTTCTTCACAAAGTTGGATCTCAGGAGCGCGTACAATCTGGTGCGCATTAGGGAGGGGGATGAATGGAAAACGGCATTTAGCACCACCTCGGGTCATTACGAGTATCTCGTCATGCCATACGGGCTAATGAATGCTCCTTCAGTCTTCCAATCCTTTGTTGACGAGATTTTCCGGGACATGCATGGGCAGGGTGTGGTAGTGTACATCGACGACATCCTAGTGTACTCTTCTACACGAGCCGAGCATGTAGCCCTGGTGCGCCGAGTGTTGAGAAGACTGTTGGAGCATGACTTGTATGTCAAGGCAGAGAAATGCCTGTTCTTCCAGGAGTCCGTCTCCTTTTTGGGTTATCGGTTGTCCGCGTCTGGTGTGGAGATAGAGGTAGACCGTGTGTCGGCCGTGCGTAATTGGCAAACTCCAACCACTGTAAAAGAGGTGCAGCAGTTCTTGGGTTTTTATAATTACTACCGGAGGTTTATTCGGGGCTTTGGACAGGTTGCAGCGCCCATTACGTCCCTGTTAAAGGGGGGTCCGGTTCGTCTGCAGTGGTCAGCTGAGGCGGACAGGGCATTTGTCAAACTGAAGAACCTGTTCACCTTGGCCCCGGTGCTGGCGCATCCGGATCCCTCTTTACCATTCCAAGTAGAGGTAGACGCGTCCGAGACCGGTTTTGGGGCAGTCCTGTCACAACGGTCCGGCACGCCACCTAAGCTCCGCCCCTGTGCGTTCTACTCTAAGAAACTCAGCTCGGCGGAGCGCAATTATGACGTTGGGGACAGGGAGCTGTTAGCTGTAGTCCAGGCCCTAAAGGTGTGGAGGCATTGGCTTGAGGGGGCTCAACACCCTTTCCTCATTCTGACCGATCACCGTAACCTGGAGTACATCCGGGCAGCTAGGAGATTGAACCCTCGTCAGGCTAGGTGGAACATGTTCCTGACCCGGTTTGTTTTTAAGATCACATACATCCCAGGGTCCCAGAACGGTGAGGCAGACGCCCTGTCCCGGCGGTATGACACAGAGGAGAGGTCCATTGAGCCCACTTCCATACTGCCGGAGTCTTGTCTGGTGGCTCCGGTGGTATGGGAGGTCGATACGGAAATCGAGCGGGCACTGCGTGCCGACCCTACTCCCCCCGAGTGTCCTGTGGGGCGGAAGTACGTTCCGCTCGAGGTTCGTGATCGTCTTATTTATTGGGCTCATACATCACCCTCCTCTGGACATCCAGGTATTGGCCGGACAGTGCACTGCCTTAGCGTGAAATACTGGTGGCCAACGTTAGCTAAGGATGTGAGGGTTTATGTCTCCTCCTGCTCGGTGTGCGCCCAGTGTAAGGCGCCTAGACATTTGCCCAGGGGTAAGTTACATCCCCTGCCCGTTCCACAACGACCATGGTCCCACCTCTCGGTGGATTTTGTGACCGACCTACCCCCTTCCCAGGGGAATACCACCATTTTGGTCGTTGTGGATCGGTTTTCCAAGGCCTGTCGTCTCCTCCCAATGCTGGGTCTCCCTACTGCCCTACAGACCGCCGAGGCCCTATTTACCCACGTGTTCCGGCACTATGGGGTCCCCAAGGATATTGTGTCTGACCGAGGTCCCCTGTTTACCTCCAGAGTCTGGGGGGCGTTCATGGAACGCTTGGGGGTCTCGGTGAGCCTTACCTCGGGGTACCACCCAGAGAGCAATGGGCAGGTTGAACGAGTCAACCAGGATGTGGGTAGGTTTTTGAGGTCCTATTGCCGGGACCGGCCGGAGGAGTGGTCCAGGTATATCCCCTGGGCCGAGATGGCCCAGAACTCTCTCCGCCACTCCTCCACCGGTTTAACACCTTTCCAGTGTGTTTTAGGGTATCAGCCGGTCCTGGCACCGTGGCACGAGAGCAAGATCGAGGCCCCTGCGGTGGACGAGTGGATTCGGCACTCGGAGGAGACGTGGGACGCTGCCCATGTCCATCTGCAGCGGGCCATCCGTCAACAAAAGGCGAGCGCCGATCGCCACCGCAGTGAGGGACCGGTGTACGCACCGGGAGATCGAGTCTGGCTCTCGACTCGAAACCTGCCCCTCCGCCTGCCCTGCCGGAAGCTGGGTCGGCGGTTTGTGGGGCCCTTCAAAGTCCTGAGAAGATTGAACGAGGTGTGTTACAGGTTACAACTGCCTATTGAATACAAAAATATTAACCCCTCGTTCCATGTGTCTCTTCTCAGGCCGGTGGTAGCTGGCCCACTCCAAGAAGATGAGATAGGAGAGACCCCTCCGCCCCCTTTGGACATCGAGGGGGCCCCGGCGTACAGGGTCCGGACCATCTTGGACTCGAGGCGCCGGATGAGTGGTCTCCAGTATCTCGTGGAGTGGGAGGGGTACGGTCCGGAGGAACGGTACTGGGTGCCTAGGAGGGACATCCTCGATCCTTCCCTCCTGACTGAGTTCCACCGTGGGCATCCCACGCGCTCGGGTCCGCGTCCTCCTGGCCGTCCCCGAGGCCGGGGTCGGCGCACGGCTGGAGCCGCGCGTCAAGGGGGGGGTACTGTCACGGTTTCGGCCGAGACTGCTCCTCCTCCTGGTTCGGGCAGGCTTCGGCGTTCGCCGTCCCCGGAGTACTAGCTGCCACCGTTGTATGTTTCGTGGTGTGATTGCTTTAGTCTGTCTTGTACACCTGTGTCTGTTTGTGTTCTAATTACGTGTCTTATAAGTTCCCTGTTTTGTATTAGTTAGATTGTGTGTTGTTGTTTGCCTGTCGTGCGGAGCTGCGTGTTTTGCGCTCTGTTAGTTTTGTTTATTGTTTTACGCATGTTGCGTAATTCCCTCGCCTCCGTTTGTTTTCGAGGTCGTGTACTGTTTTGTTGCACTTTGGACTAGTAAAGTATTTTGGACGAATCCTCTGTGTCCTGCGCCTGACTCCTCCACCACATCCACATCGGTTCTTTTGACAAGGTGTGCCTTTCTTTCACCTCCAGATTAACCTTGTCTTGGAGGCCCTCAGAACATTTCAAGAACATTTTGAAAATGTTCTATTTAAGTTTTACCTAATATTACCATAACATTCTCAGCATGCACATTTCTAGTTCCTTGAAGCATACTAATGGCAATTTGCATTTGAGGATTGTATTGTAGGCCCACTACAAGGTGATATAGACACACAGCATTTCATTTCATCCATTTAATGTAAAAAAAAATGGTCCAATAATGAAATACAAATAATCCTAGATTCATCACAATACATATACTGAAGTAACAGAATGGCTTGTAAGGGATATGGTCCTATCAATTGTTATAATATAGGGACTACAATAATCAGACACAAAAATCTATAAACTTAAAATCTATCTAATGTACATTATTTGCAGTCTGTTATCGCTCACCCTAGACGTGAACATACTGCTGGTGGGAAGGTGTGAGAAGAGAACCGTGTAGCCAGCTGGTGGCTCTGCAGGGGCCATGGGGGCTCAACAGAGGCTGGGGGACACAACAGGGACTAGGAGACTATTGGAGGAATGATGGGGAGTCAATATGTGGTTGGGGTCTTGGACAGTAAGAGCTGCTGCTACAATGTGAGAAATCAGAGGGCATTGAGACTACTATAGGGGTTTCATCTTCAATATTAGAAAAAAAGGGTTCCAAAAGGGTTCTTCGGCTGTCCCCATAGGAGAACCCTTTTTGGTTCTAGGTAGAACCCTTTTTGGTTCCATGTATTACCCTCTGTGGAAAGGGTTCTACATGGAACCCCAAAGGGTTCTACCTGGAACCCAAAAGGGTTCTACACCATTTTTTCTAAGCCTGTATAGAAGTATCATATGAAATATTACATAACAACCAGTTTGAATTAGAGTTTATGGGATTTACTGAAGACTGGTGGCTCACTTCTGAGGTCCAGACAAGTGTGAAACTATGTTTATATAGGATATACGGCTGTGTGTGTGTGTGTGTGTCCATGCATTAGTGAGTGTGTGCGTTTGTTAATTTTTGTGTGTACAGTATATGCATGCGCTCACTTGCCTGCATATGCACGTGTGTGACTGTGTGTATACTCACGCTGGGCTGGGGACAGGGCCACAGGTGAGATCTCTCTAAATTACACTCACAAGTGGCCATTAATTATAGATGACATCCTGGTCAGACAAACGATTTCATCCTCAAATGAGGTCCGAGGGCGGCCCCTGCCCGGGTCCACAGGGGCCCAGCGGGGAAGCGGTGTGGGAGTGTGTGTGGCAGTGTGTGAGTGGATCTAGTGGGCCCTGCACGCACGGCAGGCTTTGATGAACACACTCATTATGCTAAAGAGCGCTCCATGCCTGGGCTTCCCTGTGCCTCCAGGAAAGGTTAATGCCGGAGTGGTTCAACAGCACAGCCACAGGCTACATGAGGGAGAGTGGTAATAGAACCAGTGCCTAAGACAGTAGTAGTAATAGACTGTCATACATCAAATACAATACCTCAGGCTTAGAACACAGACCTGTGTTGGTGGCCATTGAACTGTTGCTAACAGGTTATTGAAATTGGGTGAAAGTGTAACTGCTTTTGAGTGTACAAAGGCAAAGACAACGGGAAAATCTCTATCTCGCTATAATCACCTCTCTCTTTCTCTCTCTCTCTCTCTCTCTCTGAGGCAGAGATTAGTGTGTAATTACATGGGAGATCAGTAAAAAGAGAGAGAAGAAAAGGAACAGTATATTTTAACTAGGCAGAGGGAGGTAGTGTGTGGTGTCGTCACGGACCGACTGATTGTCTTACTTTTAATCCTCGACCTCATTATCACCTCTTGGTCAGGCTGCAGTCAGTAAATGAATCTATCTGCCGACGTGTCAAATCTTCACACTTTCTCCCTCATAATCACACAGAGGTGCCAATACAGCCCGGCCCCAGCATTCATTACATTCAGCAACCAAATCCCTTCATTTCATAATAAAAAAAACAATATGCCATTATTTTGTTGCTAATTAAACCTGATCAAATATGTATGTCTTCTTTAAGGTCAACCCGATGACAAATGTAATTGATATCCTCTGAAGAATGAGAGAAAGACTGAAAGAAAGAAAGTAGGGCAGTGTCTGTTGTGATTTCTATGGGGGAGGAAGGGAGGAAGGGAGGGAGGAAGGGAGGAAGGGAGGAAGGGAGTGGTGGGATGCTTCTTCCATTCATTGTAACTTAGTAGCCTCCCGTGCCAGTCCTGATGGCTGCTGAAAGACACTAATACAGTAACTGAGAGACTGTGAATATATATGATTTGGAAGAGTCATAAATGTATGTGCAGTTCAACTGTGACACTCGTAAAACTGGGGGTTTAGTGGGAATGTGTGTCAGGCTGTGTTTTTGAGTTGGGCCTGCTGTGAACCTTCATGTGTCTTGGCGTTGGCTTTACACAGGCCCAAATGTTCTATCCTGCACAGACAGTGTTCTCTGCCTTACACCCGCTATTGAACACTGTTCATACACTCGGAAGGAAATGGCTCCATGATAAGTTGCATTCTACTTGCAATGGACATGAGCCCATTGGACAAATCCAACAAAATATACGCTACCTTGAAAAACTATAATCATGCATTATTCAATTGGCAAGGATAGTGTGTAATAGAGAGATCCTAAACCCATTCCCTCCTGTAAATTATTCATTGAATTCAAATAACAGATGGTATAATTTTCTTAAAATATCTCAATCATTTTTCACATGGGCTTAAAATGGTATAAAACAATATATTTGATGTCTTTGTATACATTATTTTTGTCCTGTGTATTAATATATATAGCCATATAATGTAATTGATTGATATTAACAGTTTGGGAATTGAGATTTAACCCAATGATTCAAAAATACGCAGTGTGGTTAAACCTGTACCTTCAATGTATGGCTACAGTAGCATTCAAATATGCTTAAAACATATACACTGTAAAAAAAATAAAAAATAAAACATATGCAATGCAAGGAACATTTTAGTACTCTCCCAAATTTCTCTTTGTACTGCAGCAATCCTTGCAGATCATGTAGCCTAAACGAACCTTTGGATAATAGTTCGCTAAATGTTGAACTAAAGTCAGAGTAAATATGATATATTAGTACAAATGGGATTATTAGGAGACTGTGTGTCATCACTCCGACAGATACATGATGTCAAACTACCCAAGCAAATTCAATTACCCACGCCATTACTCCCTACTGCTAGTGGAGACGTATTGGTCATGTTAAATATTGATGGGAACATAGATGCCACATTTGTTCATCTCCAAAGGTGAACACATCTATTTAAGGTAATCACAGATGCTAAATATGAGGCAAGTCCATTTACTGTATCAAGTGGCTGAAAAAAGAAGAAGAAAGAGTCTATTGCAATACAAAGGTTCTAGCCATGTTTTTAATGGACCGAAGTTTAGTATTGTATAGAGCTTTCTGTCTTGGTGAGTATTTCTGTTCATAGATGTCACACAATCAGAGGTTTTGAATGTCACTTTTTCTCATATTGCTAAATGAATGATCAACTTCAGAACCATCCCTAGTATGATTTAACTATATACTTTGACAGAACCTACTGTATACATTGACCAATCAAACAATCTAAAAGTCCCCCTGTACCAATGCAAAATCCATTTGACTCATACATATGTTTGATAAGTAAACAAAATAAATCAAGTTAGATATGGGCTAAAGTAAGAGGAGAGAGAGAGAGGGAAATGTAGCATCACTTTATACCAGTGCTAACCATATACCAGTTAGAAGTGGCAGCTTCACAGGTACTGACAGTCAACAGGGAGGGAGGAGTTAACAGGAAGTGTTGGTTAAAACCCAACAATACATACCTGCTGTTAAAGCGTTCAGGGTGTCTCTCCCTCATCATGTGGAACCGATGTGCAATGGAAGCATCCTTAATAAGGGAGAGAAAATAACATGGATTCAGCAATGACTTTGATTTTGATACTCATTTATACAGTGGAAAAGGCCTATTATCCATTGACTATATAAATAAGGGGTATACATATATTAGGGGTATATAACTATATAAATATTTTCATTTTTAAATAAGCTACAAGACTAAAAGGGTTTAAATATTGTAATTTCAATTAATTAATTTATGAGATATAAAGATGTAGCAAAATACAGGCAAGATGTTAGTACTAAAAACAATACAATGGCTTTTTAACACCAATTAAAGTCAACTTCTTCCCCTCTGCTGATAAGCATCTCAGCCAACTTTCTATTGCACCCAAAAAACGACACATATGCCCAATGCATATTGATATGCCTAAACAGAACCAGGGTGTTTTGAATTCCTGGCCAACTGGAAGGCGGGCGGTGTCTTAGGTTTGAGCCAGGGATGAGGGTATTGACAGAGAGCTTGACGAACAGCACGCCGTCTTTCCACACAGGCTAATTAATTAAACACACATCGCTAGTAATCACAGCTCCCAACGTACAGGATGCTGCCGGCTCCCCTGGCAACCAACTTGTTTTCTCTCTCTCTCTCTCTCTCTCTCTCTCTCTCTCTCTCTCTCTCTCTCTCTCTCTCTCTCTCTCTCTCTCTCTCTCTCTCTCTCTCTCTCTCTCTCTCTCTCTCTCTCTCTCTCTCTCTCTCTCTCTCTCTCTCTCTCTCTCTCTCTCTCTCTCTCTCTCTCTCTCTCTCTCTCTCTGGGCTAGAAGTGCACCACATCTGTAGACTCACTGGCAGTGGTGTTTGGGTGCATGCATGTGTGATGAGAATGACAGACTGTGAGATTGACAGCTACTCCAGTAATCAAGAGAATCTAAGGAAAGAAAATCTGTGCCTGTTTGTTGAAAATTCAGTGTATTCTGTGAAATGCTACCAAAAAAGTAGACTACCCTTGGGCCATTTGAAGATGCAACCTCACTAGAATTTACCATGGTCTTTGTGAGTCACGATGATTGCCAAGTAAAAACAACAACAACTGACGAATAGTCTTTAACCACAAAAAGGGGGGAAACTTCAGGAAACTTTTGGGGTTTGTTCCTATCCCCCCACTTGAGAAATCTGTTTTGACCCGCTCCTTCTTGAGTGGCTCTATTGAAACGCCAGCCACAGGGAGGACCCCCTGCTAGCTCTCAGTACAAGATGTAGGAGAAGCCAAAAAAAATCAATGCCGTTTTTCTTGATGTCTTTTCAAGACGCTGTTAAATAAAGACCAAAGAATTTCCAAGATCCCCGCAGACTCTATTTATCTTCAACACAAGCCAGAAAAGGTGAGATGATGGATATATCTGAAAGATTGTAACTTGATTTTCTTACAAACAGGACAATAACTGAAAACAAGAGAGCGAAACGAAGGAGGGGTTGTTTCCCCTTTGGTTTGAAATCTGTGAAAATATACTGTAGCTCAGAAACCAGTGAGCAACCACTTCAAGTAACCTCCAAATTGAAGAGGGTACACTATAACCCTGTATACAGTATGTCAAATCAAATCAAATCGAATTTTATTGGTCATGTACACATATTTTGCAGATGTTATCGCGGGTGTAGCGAAACGCTTATTTTCCTAGCTCCAAAAGTGCAGTAATACCTAACAATACAAAACAATACATGATAATCCCAAAAAAATTTAAGAAAGGAATTAAGAAATATATAAATATTAGAACGAGCAATGTCAGTGTCCGGTGTGTATAGACATTGGTGTGTATAGACATTATGGACAGTATATGAATAGAAAAGGTGTGTACAGCAGTAGTTATAAAGGATGAGCCTTGACTAGAATACAGTATATACATAAGAAGTGGGTAAAACAGTATGTAAACATTATTAAAGTGACCAGTGTTTAATGACTATGTACATAGGGCAGCAGTCTCTAAGGTGCAGCGTTGAGTACCGGGTGTTAGCCGGCTAGTAACAGTGACTAAAGTTCAGGGCAGGGTACTGGGCAGAGGCCGGCTAGTGGTGACTATTTAACAGTCTGATGGCCTGGAGATACAAGTTGTTTCTCTGTCCCAGCTTTGATGCACCTGTACTGTCTCCGCCTTCTAGATGGTAGCGGGGTGAACAGGCCGTGGCTCGGGAGGCTGAGGTCCTTGATGATCTTCTTGGCCTTCCTGTGACACCGGGAGCTGTAGATGTCCTGGAGGGCAGGCAGTGTGCCACCAGTGATGCGTTGGGCTGATCGCACCACCCTCTGGAGAGTCCTGCAGTTGAGGACGATGCAGTTGCCATACCAGGCGGTGATACAGCCCGACAGTTTGCTCTCAATGGTGCATCTGTAGAAGTTCCTATCCTTCCTATTGAAGTTCCTGTCAGTTTCTATTGTAACTAGATGGACTGCTTCTGCATATGTGATGTAATGTATGTGCTACTACATTCTACTAAAGCTAATGTAGAGCAAGTTCATATGTACATTAAGAGGACATTAGCAGTAGATCATCTGAACTGATGATACAAACATCTTCCACCTCAATCCCCAAACAGCAGTAGGGCAATGGAGTCTCACTCTCCCTCTCACTCATCTTGGGGCCGCCTTCAAATAATTACCATTGTAAAACTCTGGCACCCAAATTAATACAGGACATGTGTAATGTAATATGCCCTCATAGCTCAAAGTTTAGTCCAATTATGAGTGGTGTTCAGGCAACTGATGACTCTCCTTCACAGGGAGAGTAATGACTTTGACATGCGAGCCCGGGTCATTAGGCGAATTGACTGCATCATCTTAGGACCTCCTCTGTGATTAGGTCTGTCCCTCAGCACACTAAGCCCTGATTGAGATCATTACACTTCACGTCACTTTAACGTCTTCATAACGGGATGGCGCCATTAATTCCATTCAACTGGATGGAATGGCTAGATTGGAAGGATAGGAACAGGAGGTGTGCTAAAATGGTTGACGATGTGGTCGGATGATGGTCTATTGGGAAGATTTTATGACTTGGCATTTGGTGTAAATCTTGTAAAAATGGAAGAGGAAGTTGTAGGTGATCCTAGTACTTTGTGAAGTTTGACAGGAATGGTGGGTTTAAAAATACGTTTTGAAATATACTGTCCCCATCCAACACTGTTACCCATTCATTCACCAACCCCAGGGCTTGTACAAGTTCAAACAGACGCCTTTCGGTTTGTGCAATGCCCCAGCCACCTTCAACGCCTGATGCAATGGCAGGTTGATGCTTATTGTCATGAATCTTGCCCTGGAGGCAGAAATGAGCTATTTCCGCTGGATGGGCCAGTTGCAAAATTGGCTGTATTGTAAAGATTCAGGAAAACAAAAATGATATTTTTGGTCTTAATTTAAGGCTAGGGTTAGGAGTTTAGGGTTAGCAGTGTGTTTGGTTAAGGTTAGGGTTAGGTTTCAAATCCGATTTTATGACTTTGTGGCTGTGCCAGCTAGTAACCATTCTGCAGAGCTGCCTCCAGTGCAAGATTCATGACAATAAATGCCAACCTGTGATGCAATGCTTAGAATTTTTAAGATAAAAAGATATGTACACTCAGTACATGAAATGCTTTAAATCCAAGAATAAGATGCTTATGATTACACTTTTCTGTTGCTCGACATACTGAAACCTTTTGGTTACTACTGATCTTCAGAGTTTGACTCTACAGAAATGTAATTACAGAAACAATCTTTCTTCATCTGCATAATCTCTGAGGTAATTATTAGCTTGACTTGTTTTGTAATCTTTATTGTATTCAGTGTTTTCTTCCAACGGAAAACAAAATCTGATGTGAAATGTGACACAAAATATATCACACTCAATTCCATCGAGGGCTCAGAATCTTCCTAATCCTGGGCAAACAACTTCATTTGTCAACACTTTCGTTAGATACTAATCCCACTGTTAGAAGGCCATGAAAATAGTGTTATAGCAATGAAGTCTATTGGTTGCAATGGCTTAAAGTAATACTTCTGCTAAGGCTGCTACCCTTGTTTGGTTGAAGGGTATTGCAATATCTGACATACATTCAGAAAACATGTTTTGCCTCAAGCCATGACGGATATTGTGGAATTATGAGAGAAATTATCTTTATTTATTCCCATGCTTACAACCCCTTCGTCTGTTAAGTGGACCTACCTTCGTCATTACGGGACAAAGCCAGAGCATTTATTTGACTAACATTTGTAAAGACATGCATCACTCATTTCCCCGTCATGTTCGAATGTCACAACACCAAGATGCCACCGTCTCCCAACCTGCAAATGTAAATTACCATATTTCCCCTGACATTTATCAGTAATGACCCACATGAGCTGGGTGTAATCATTGTCATTATGTTGAAGATGGACAGAGATGGGCCTGACTCTGCTGTTGATGAGTTTAAAGGTGCGTAACACCACACAGATGCACACAATGCAACATATTTTTCAATCAGAGGTGGTTAAAGCTTAAGCACATCTCAATAAAGGCTTATTAACTAGCATCTGATCAAAATGAGTAAGACTACTCAGAAGAACATATGATTATATGTTGCTGCTTTAAATTCGGTATACAGTATTTATCCAGTTGAGGCCTTTATATAGAGTATTCGACTGAAATGGATGATCCACGATAAGCACGAATTTGTCAGTCTTGTTGTTTTAGGTGAGCGCCTTAGATTAAACATGGCCCTCTCCTATTGACTAGTCCAGTTTGTTGACCCACTGTTCTTGCTTAAAGGGATAGTTAATCCATTTTAGATATTTAGATATGCGTTTTACTTATCTTGAAAGCCATCTATGGACAAGGAGTGACTGCAATCCACACTTTAGTTTTGTTAAATAGCAACTGCCAAGATTTGCTAATGTTAGGAAACAACTATTTCAAATAGCTGAACTATCCCTTTAATGTGACATATACTCTGTAAATTAGTGTAAGTAACTCACCACCCCAATAGAGAAATAGTTGTTGACGATGCTGTAAGGCACAGGGTCTCCCCTCTCTTCTTTGTCCGTGGGTGTGACGTCAATCTTCCAGCGGTCCAACAACACCTCAGAGCTGTTCTCAATGTCCCTGAGGATGTTTAGAATGCTCTCTCCCTCATAACCTAACACACAAACAACATAGGATAGCTTATGTTATAGATAATACCCCAGAACATAAGATAAAACGCATAATAGTATAAGCCATAAGTATTTTAATATAACATTATTCTCTGGAATTTTATGTATTCTAACTATTTATTCCTACTGATTTATTCCTACATGAAAACATAGGTAAAATATACACTCAAAGGAGAAAATGAATAAATGGTGAAATCTAAATTCAATATCATGAATCACATAATTGGACAAAAAATAGAGGCCACACATTTATGTTTCCTTTATTTAAGAGGAATAATATATTTCATTTTTTTTTAAATGGCACACTTTGGGTCAGTAAATTGCCATTAAACATACCTCCTCCCCATCGCAGACACCTTGCCAGGTCATTTCCTGTTCCAAGGGGAAGTACACACACAGGGGGGTTCCTGTCCAGGTTGGCCTTATCTACACAAGAGGTACAACAAAAACATAATGACATCATACTGAATTATTATTATTATGCCATTTAGCAGACGCTTCTTACAGTCATGCGTATACATTATACGTACAGGTGGTCCTAGGAATTGAACCTACTATCGTGGCGTTGCAAGCTCCATGCTCTACCAACTGAGCTACAGAGGACCACACCCCCACATTCTGACCACAACAACAAAACTGAACACGGATCCACTTGAATATACTGTATTTTATTTTATTATTTAACTTTGATTTGCCCAGGTCTCTGAGTAAAAAAAAAAATCTCTATCCAAGTGCAGCACGGTCATTTGTCCATTACTTAAATCTAAACATAAGTACACAGTGCAGCTCTGACATCTGTGCAACAACAGATAGACCTTGACGCGATGTGAATGTCCAGTCTCGCAGGCTATTTCAGGAGAAGCATTCATTCTGTCCATGTTATTACTTATCTTTGTTTTGATTGATAAAAAAATTGAGGCAATTTTTTAAAGGCAGAAAAAGGAATAAGTCTTCAAGAAAAAATAGACTTCAGGCAGGCTATTTCTCAAATGACGACTAATATGTCAATTTTGAACTCACATAATCATCCTGTTTTATCTTCATTGAATACGCAGGCTTGGATGTAATGAACATGTTTATATATAAATCATAAAAGATTATTTGATGATTTCTTGCAAAATCACGAGAGCACTGTTTATTTCACCAAAGTAATACAAATTAATAATAATTGAAACGCACATCAAATGTCACTGTACAGCACAAATGTACTGTTTTTGAAGAGAACACAATCAAATGTTAAGGAAAGGGGGAAACTGTTATAATGCAGAAGTTAGTGGAAGTGCACACTCACCTATAAAATCCAGAATCCAACCGACTGTCCCATCCCCACCACAAGCTAACACTCTGAAATCTGGAACCTCTCGGAAGAAATTCAACCTTGAACGCAACAAAGAAATCATACACACAATATCAATCATGTAAAGCATGAAATAATCCCCTTTTAGAGAGAAACATATTATTTTCTTGATCTACTATAAATTCATTACAAATCTTTAGACATTCTGTCCTGAAAACTGTTACTATTTTGCCCAATAGTAAATTGAACTCAAGGCCTTATTCAAAGCTAAGTGTTTGATCTCCATACTTATCCTTATTTTATCTCACATCTATATTGTAACTCTGCTGCACTGGAGCGGCTCTGCAAAGGCCCCTGTAATCTCACAAAATAACACATATCACATTGACAATTATTCCTTCAGCCAGCTAGTCTTTTCAGAGGCTAATCGGATCAAGATGGCCAATGTTCAGTCCAACTTCTTCCGTTCCTTCACAATAACAAAGCCCTAACTGAATGAGGGAGCCTCCAAGCCTCGTATGGCGGATAAATGATTCGCTCAATTACTCTCCAACTGGGACCGCAAACCGTATTAGGTGCAAAACAGACGGCCGCGAACATGAAAGGCAACTTTGGGGATATTTAAATACCAAGAAACAAACACTTAATTTGGGCTAATTGCTTTAGCGCTAGCGCTAATTGACAGCAGTGTGTGCGGCTGCCTCGGCCTACTAGTGGCCACGGTGACCAGTCACCTTGTTAATGCCAACCGCATTACATACACTTCACCAAATATTAACAAGGTTACACCCGGGCAAAGTCATCTGGAATGTTCCCAGCTAAAGATAGAGAGGGGCTTCTTCTGAGTGCAACAAGTCTCTTAGAGCCTCGTCAATAAACATGGCCTTCCCAGCCAACAAAGCTCCAAACACAGAGAATCAATAGTGAAGACACAATATGGCCGACAAGGTCAATTTCAAATCTTACAACTGTGTAAGACAGATCTATGGAGTAAAGCCATTATGTACACCTTAATTTGCCCCTCTGGGCCTCCGTGATTATGAACACAAACTAAACCTTCTACAAAAGTTTATATTGGACTTTTCCTCTTCGCAAGCCATTTACATTCTGCTTTCAAAAACTAATCAAAGTCCAGCAACATCAGAGCACGAAAGTGATGCGTTCTTGCATTTCAGAATGTTCTGAAATTGGTGTGTCTAAACCAAAAGGGACGGAACCTTGTGCATCGAAATGATCTGCTCATCTTCTTAATCATAGACATGGATGGTCCACAGCCCCATACCCATGCCTGTGCAGCCTACAGCGGTATGCGTGATCACACATCAGCATGCCTTGCGTCACTCACAATGTATCGCTATTCCCACACACTGTAACCAATACTAGACTCAAGCACAGTGTTGTTGTCTCACTGTTTGTGATGTCTAATCTCACCTTTCAATCACGTCTGCATATGAATCCTGATTGAGTGAAACGCTCAAATTGAGAGACCTCCCTTGCATGAGATGTTGGATATTATGACTGGGCAACAGCGGAATACATTAGGGGTTTGTAAACAGTCGCTCATCCACCACTCTGATTCCACATGTAACTTGAGGGTAATAATGATAGTTGAATCATGACTGCAGAGTGTTCTGTGCACTTTAGGTGATGTTACGGAGTCTGTGTGAGATGATTAGAGCAGAACTTACCCAGGCATGGGTCCGTTCTTGGCCAGGTTGTATACCTGCCGAGGGTTTAAGAGGTACTGGAATTTTCTGTAGATCCTGGAGGAGAGGAGAGGAGGAGAAAAGAGGAGGAACAAGAAGAAGACAGAAGAAGAAATTGTGACAACCAGCAATACAGTGTTGAGTTGACCCACAGAAACCTACTGAAGCATCTCCCCCTTACAGCTACCACAAAACATCTGGACCACGAAGAAAAGTCCAAATGCAAACACTTAATTGAAATGTGATCAACTGAACCCTACACTGTCTGTATGCCATTTTGCTACAGTATGATTGACAGCTTCAATGCCCTGTCACAGTGTCATTGTCAGCAACTGGGAGGGCTATAGGAAGAAGTCATTAGAAAGACTAATTCATTTTAATTTCAATTTCATTATATCAACTGGCTCAAGTCATATTTTGATCTCATCATTTAAACAAATGAGGACTGGAGTAATAAGGAGTAGAATGAATATATTCAGTAATAACCCAATTAGGCCCTGGGTTAAAGAAGGAGGCCTACATCTATATACTGCCAACCAGGGATGTGACAGTCAATGATAGTGCCATCTAAGAACCTCTGCTGAATCAGGCAGGAGTCCGTAGGTAAATGTTATGGTGTTTCTATTTGACTAACTAAGCCATGAGCACTCTGTGTGCAGCCAGGGGCTATGCAGCTCTTTTATTGAAGAGAAGTTCTGAGAATCCCTTTTTACAGAGAGGTAGAGTGTAGGGAGAGAGTGTGCTTACCTGTCTCCCTGCTTCCCTCCACTCTTTGGATTCACAAACACTAGCAGAGGATGAGTTCCCTCTATTGTTGTGATCTATGCAAAATATATCAAAACAGAAAGAGATTTCAGTCCAATTGCTTATAATGTAGTAGGCTGATCTTACGTTAGAGTATAGCGTAAAATCATTATTATAAACTGTGAATAAAAAATATTAATATTTATTTTAAAAAATGCCTGGCTGCTTCCCCCTGGTCCCTCTTGTTACTGGTATCGACAATTAAAAGTTAAAACATTTCTCATATGAACAACAGACATACAACACCCAACAAAATCCCAGGAAATCAACTGAACAACTAAATCCCTCCTAATTGAAGTTATAACCATCACCATCTCCTGATTGGGAGAAGCAGTTTGAGTCTTGAGTGACTCGGAGGCCATCCGTAGGGACCAGCCTCCCCATCGCTACCTCTGGTAGAGTGGATAGAGAGAAGCAGTAGGCCTCTACCACGCTGGAGGCAGCCAGGGCTGAGGCATAAACAAAACAAGCCCTAATCGCAGGCTGTAGCCTACAAGTTCCTGCCGCTCAGTGGCGGGCGGCGGCGACAGTGCGCCCGTGCAGCTCCCTGACACAGATGAAGCTCTTAACTCTCCCTGTCTGCTATCCCAGCAGGCCGAGCGGTGGATTAATGAGCTCCCTGTCCAGCCAGGAGTGATCCATTACTTCCTCTAATTATAAATAATAATCCTGATTATTACACTGGTTAGCCAGAGAGGGCAGAGATGGATGTGGCGGGGAGATGATTCAGGTTGATTGTCACCGGTTGTCTGTCTGTTAGATATTAGGGAGGATTTGGATGGAGCTGGTTCTTGTTTTGTTCACCAGTAGAATCTAATCTCATATTAATCCCACCAGTGTCATTTCATATTATCCTGCACCCATCAAAATAAAAATTGTGGTTAGATTAGAAATGTCAATTTACAGTACACATTCTTCACTCAATTCTACTAAATGTTACCCTGATGCTTCTTTTGAAGAAAAATAAAAAGGTTTGGATTGTCACCTGTAGTCCTTGGCCATCCACCGTGACTGAGTTGGCTCTCTGCATCTTCCCTCTGCCTCCTGATTGGCTGGATCTGGAATCTTTCCTCACCGTAGACTGTCTTTCCTGGGGGTCAAAGTGCACAGACACAGTAGAAATGGGCATCTTGAAAACAATCTAATACACGTTATCAAAAAGATCAACAATTTAAAAAATTGACATTGCCTCTATAAATATGGGAAACTGTGATCTATGTATGAGGAAATAATATATTTTCATAAAGCTATCCTGTGGTAAATTTGTATATAAGCAGAATATGGTATCGTTTTGAAAGTTAAACTCACCAGTACGACAGGACAGATTGTGTTGGGGGGCAGGATATGGTCCTTCAGCGGTCCACAGTCACACTCAGGTTTCACATGGGAGGCACACTTATTATGAAGCTGGATGAGGGGAAGCAGTCAATTACAACCGTATTAGTATTAGGGTGAAATTCAAGATCGTAACATACTATTCAATGTTACATTTCATTTGATTGTAATCTGTAATTAGATTTTACAGTTCAACAAAATTCAGTTTCTTTTAAATGTATGGGGGCCATAAAATATAACGTTCAGTTTGTATCAGCTATTTAGATACACATTTTTTTAGCTAAACACCATGTGCTATTGAGTAATAAGCAAAGAGCATGTTGTGTGATTTACAAAAACACAACCGGGTTTATTTAAAAAAGACTGATAACAAAACACATTTTTACTGTGGTTTATTTTCTATTAGCAGAATACTGGAAATAACTGTTACTTGGTGTAAATTGGTAAAGTGAGAGGACTCAGATAAAAGGTGCAAAAAAGAAATCATAAACAGCAAGAAACTGTGGAAAATAATGAGGAGGCTGATTCTCCTGGGGAGGGGGGGGGGGGGGGCGTACCGTGATTTGGCACCACACACAGTGAAGCCCAGTCAGACCCTGGTAACACTTAATGGTTTTGTGACACTTGTCACACTTGGTCGGGCAGTTCCCCTCCACCCAGAAATGGTGCATCACCTGTGGAGCGAGAAACAGAGAGAAACAGAGGAGAAAAGCATGACAGAAAACAAGTGAGAAATAACATAATAGCAAGAAAGAAAGAAAGAAAGAAAGAAAGAAAGAAAGAAAGAAAGAAAGAAAGAAAGAAAGAAAGAAAGAAAGAAAGAAAGAAAGAAAGAAAGAAAGAAAGAAAGAAAGAAAGAAAGAAAGAAAGAAAGAAAGAAAGAAAGAAAGAAAGAAAGAAAGAAAGAGAGAAATTTGAACAATACTGTTTGTGATTTGGGCATGTATTTAAACCAGACTAAATATTGTAATTAGCTATGCTTAGTAGCAGAATGAGTTGTTTAATTCCATTAGTGAGGAAGGAGCCCTGGGTCTAAGCTCCGTGGAGCATCGCTGATCCGAGCGTGCCGATTAGTAAACACTCCAATTGGACGCACCTCTGTGTTTTTCTTGGTCTTCACGTAGGTTTTGATGCACGACGGAGGAGCACGGGCCACACAGCGCTCATGGACTGTGTACTTGCAGACTGGGAGAGGTGGACCCCACATTTTGACCCAAAAAAATCACAAAAACAACTATGAATAGCAAACATTAAATTGAGGTTGGCGATAGGAATTTTCGAGTGGTGATTTGATGAAAAAGTGCAAGGAATAAACCTTTAATTAATGGTAAAAATGAGAGTAGACATGAGGAGACAACTGTTAATGTTACCATACTCACATGAGCAGCACAGCCCTTGCTTCCCCAGGCCTATCAGCATGTTCAGACACAGGTTACAGTAGGCCGGCTTGTTGAAATGCTTCAGTCTCCACACGTGCTGCCCATCGTCTTTCACATTCTAAAGGAAAGATTATTGATTGGTTTGATTGATTGATTGGTTACTTATTGACTGGTTGATGGTTGGGTGATTAGTTATATGGCATGACGCAACGTTTTGGAACTTTCAGATATAAATCGGCCATGTAAAACAAACATGTCTCTCTGACATGTACAATAAGGAATCACATCGGCTCTATTCATGGCATTTTTATCTGCAGCGTTCGACAACGTTTGGCAACTGAATGTGGCCCATGTGAAAGATTTGGATAACTTTTTACTGTTCTCCAAAGCCATCAACTTTAGTGGGGAGGATTGCCTGGGCTCTTCCCTTTAATCCTGTTTCATTAATCATGTCATCTGTTATGTCAATCACAGCAAAATGACAGTCTGATGTCACTGTAAGCCTGATGTCACATTAGCCTGTGATAAGTGATGACTCGTTCAAGATCATTGAAGACAAAGACAGTCAAAAACTGAACAGATGACTCCATCTAGTGGACAAAGAGAGCTAGGACATCAGTGGTACCATCTGAGGCAGTTATTGACAAGTTAGATGGTGGGAATGTCCACCAGACCTTGTACCTGATTCACACTATAGGGCCCACCCCAACCATACCGTGCTGGCTCAAATATTGTTTCCCAAATTGTAATTTCCAGCACGGTTCCAGCAACTATGGTGGATGAGGAACCAGGCTGGCCTAATACAGCTTGCCTTGGCTCGGTTTGGCCTGGTAGTGTGAATCAAGCTATGGTGTGTTTAAAGGCCCAGTGCAGACAAAATTCAGTTTTTCCTGTGTTTTGTATCATATTATACAACAGCTGATGAAACTAACACTGTAAAGGTCTGGATTCTTTAAATCTGTGTTATTTCCTGATAGTTGGGTCGTTCCACCAAAGTGTAACTTGGTCAATTTTCACCTACTTTTAACATTCTGTCATAAAGAGCACATGTTCAACTTCATTAAAAAAACACGTTTTCCCATCTCAAGAGGTTAAATAACAAAAATTACTGAAGTAAGTGCCTATTAAGTGCCAAATAAAGCAACAGAGTTGACTGTAACAGAGATGACTATTTCATCTTAAATCAGCCATTAATCCCTGCGTGGCACGGAGTTGGATGGAGTCATCTGTTCAGCTTGTTGTGTGCAACAGGGAGGGTCAATTGAATGCAAGTTTTACAAAACAATTACATATCTAAAACATTTCTAGCCTGTCTATCTATGGGTAACAGGGTTGATGTGTTATGTTCGACACGCTCAGTTTTCCACCAAAAAACACCAGAAAATTGCCAAAAATAGTAGAACCAGATCACCTGCTTTTGCACTATGATCTGACTATTATATGTTCAATGTTTCTTTAGAAAAAAATATTTTAAAAGGAGTAGTTTCGCCATATTAAAACAAGAGTTCAGTTCACGCAACAGGATTCTCCTGAACATGAGGGACATACGTAAATCAATCACTAATCACATGAAATCAATCATAATCTTCAGAGATGACTTTGTCAAAGCAACAAAAATAACTAGGGCTTTACAATAATGGTGTAACTTGGATACATTTTTTGATTAAGTAGATTGAAATCTTGGTACTTTAGCAAGCCTTTATTCATATTAAAAATATGGTTGCTGGTTGAAAATACAATCTACACAGGACCTTCTAATCAGCCGTTTTTGTATGAATGGAGTTTCGGCTTCCCTGGTGACATCACCAAGCGGTAAATAAGTTAATAGACCAATAACAAAGAGAGTTCCAAACCTGCCTGCCAATAATAGCTCGTTTTCAGTTTTCAGACAGTCCTAGCAAAATTCTTGCTTGAGAAATAGTTTTTGCTTAAAAGCTATTTTTGTTTCTTTTTTACCATTTTAATGAAAAAATATAACAGTAAGGTACTTAATTGTTACCAAGAAATGATTTGATATTGATATAAAAATGGCTGCATTGGGCCTTTAACTGGGCTTGAACTAAATCCTGCACACACTATGGCCTTCCAGGACCAGAATTGGACACCTCACAGCCATACATAGACATTCTCAATGGCTCTGGTCTAGAAAATCAGCCATTGAAAGTAACAACAGTGATGATGTTTAGGTAACACATTCTTGACTACTCACCGTCTCTAGGCCCAGTAGTACCAGCAGGGGGATGGTCGTGCTTCCTCCCTGGATCCACTCCTCTAGAGACACAGTGCCGTCATGGTCATAGTCGATCTCCTGCATCATCTCCTGCAGAATCTACTCACAACCAATCAGAGACAGTACAGTGGGATCTGTCAACACAGATTATATACAGTGGGGGAAAAAAGTATTTAGTCAGCCACCAATTGTGCAAGTTCTCCCACTTAAAAAGATGAGAGAGGCCTGTAATTTTCATCATAGGTACACGTCAACTATGACAGACAAATTGAGATTTTTTTTTCCAGAAAATCACATTGTAGGATTGTTAATGAATTTATTTGCAAATTATGGTGGAAAATAAGTATTTGGTCACCTACAAACAAGCAAGATTTCTGGCTCTCACAGACCTGTAACTTCTTCTTTAAGAGGCTCCTCTGTCCTCCACTCGTTATCTGTATTAATGGCACCTGTTTGAACTTGTTATCAGTATAAAAGACACCTGTCCACAACCCCAAACTCCACTATGGCCAAGACCAAAGAGCTGTCAAAGGACACCAGAAACAAAATTGTAGACCTGCACCAGGCTGGGAAGACTGCATCTGCAATAGGTAAGCAGCTTGGTTTGAAGAAATTAACTGTGGGAGCAATTATTAGGAAATGGAAGACATACAAGACCACTGATAATCTCTCTCGATCTGGGGCTCCACGCAAGATCTCACCCCGTGGGGTCAAAATGATCACAAGAACGGTGAGCAAAAATCCCAGAACCACACGGGGGGACCTAGTGAATGACCTGCAGAGAGCTGGGACCAAAGTAACAAAGCCTACCATCAGTAACACACTACGCCGCCAGGGACTCAAATCCTGCAGTGCCAGACGTGTCCCCCTGCTTAAGCCAGTACATGTCCAGGCCCGTCTGAAGTTTGCTAGAGTGTATTTGGATGATCCAGAAGAGGATTGGGAGAATGTCATATGGTCAGATGAAACCAAAATAGAACTTTTTGGTAAAAACTCAACTCGTCGTGTTTGGAGGACAAAGAATGCTGAGTTGCATCCAAAGAACACCATACCTACTGTGAAACATGGGGGTGGAAACATCATGCTTTGGTGCTGTTTTTCTGCAAAGGGACCAGGACGACTGATCCGTGTAAAGGAAAGAATGAATGGGGCCATGTATGGTGAGATTTTGAGTGAAAACCTCCTTCCATCAGCAAGGGCATTGAAGATGAAACGTGGCTGGGTCTTTCAGCATGACAATGATCCCAAACACACCGCCCGGGCAACGAAGGAAATGCTTCGTAAGAAGCATTTCAAGGTCCTGGAGTGGCCTAGCCAGTCTCCAGATCTCAACCCCATAGAAAATCTTTGGAGGGAGTTGAAAGTCTGTGTTGCCCAGCGACAGCCCCAAAACATCACTGCTCTAGAGGAGATCTGCATGGAGGAATGGGCCAAAATACCAGCAACAGTGTGTGAAAACCTTGTGAAGACTTACAGAAAACTTTTGACCTGTGTCATTGCCAACAAAGGGTATATAACAAAGTATTGAGAAACTTTTGTTATTGACCAAATACTTATTTTCCACCATAATTTGCAAATAAATTCATAAAAAATCCTACAATGTGATTTTCTGGATTATTTTTTCTAATTTTGTCTGTCATAGTTGACGTGTACCTATGATGAAAATTACAGGCCTCTCTCATCTTTTTAAGTGGGAGAACTTGCACAATTGGTGGCTGACTAAATACTTTTTTCCCCCCACTGTATATATTTATATATATATATATATATATATATATATATATTCAAGCTATACAAAGTTACAGTATTTTCTTGTTATTCATATAATTGACACTAGGGGGCCCTAGAGCCTAATACTTTGCTCTATATAAGGCCCTATAAGAAAATTAAAACCATAATATGTACAGTATATTAAATGGTTATGAAAAAATATGTATTTTACCGGCTTCAGTTCTGTCACGTCCCATTCCAAGTACTCAGCAACATGCATCATTTGAGAGATGATGTGCTCCAGTTCCTAGAAGTAGAAAACAAATCTTGTGTCAAAACACACTACCGGTCAAAAGTTTTAGAACACCTACTCATTCAAGGGTTTTTATTTATTTTTACTATTTTCTACATTGTAGAATAATAGTGAAGACATCAAAACTATGAAATAAAAGATATGGAATTATGTAGTAACCAAAAAAGTGTTAAACAAATCAAAATATATTTAATATTTGAGATTCTTCAAATAGCCACCCTTTGCCTTGATGACAGCTTTACACACTCTTGGCATTCTCTCAACCAGCTTCACCTGGAATGCTTTTCCAACAGTCTTGAAGGAGTTCCCACATATGCTGAGCACTTGTTGGCTGCTTTCCTTCCCTCTGCGGTCCGACTCATCCCAAACCATATCAATTTCGTTGAGGTCAGGGGATTGTGGAGGCCAGGTCATCTGATGCAGCACTCCATCACTCTCCTTCTTGGTAAAATAGCCATTACACAGCCTGGAGGTGTGTTGGGTCATTGTCCTGTTGAAAAACAAATGATAGTCCTACTAAGCCCAAACCAGATGGGATGGCGTATCGCTGCAGAATGCTGTGGTAGCCATGCTGGTAAAGTGTGCCTTGAATTCTAAATAAATCACAGACAGTGTCACCAGCAAAGCACCCCCACACCATAACACCTCCTCCTCCATGCTTTATGGTGGGAAATACACATGCGGAGATCATCTGTTCACCCACACCGCGTCTCACAAAGACACAGCGGTTGGAACCAAAAATCTCAAATATGGATTTCCACCAGTCTAATGTCCATTGCTCGTGTTTCTTGGCCCAAGCAAGTCTCTTCTTCTCATTGGTGTCCTTTAGTAGTGGTTTCTTTGCAGCAATTCGACCATGAAGGCCTCTGCAGTCTTCCATTCCTGTGGCGGTCCTCATGAGAGCCAGTTTCATCATAGCGCTTGATGGTTTTTGCGACTGCAACTTTCAATGTTCTTGAAATGTTCCGTATTGACTGACCTTCATGTCTTAAAGTAATGATGAACTGTCGTTTCTATTTGCTTATTTGAGTTGTTCTTGCCATAATATGGACTTAGTCTTTTACCAAATAGGGCTATCTTCTGTATAACCCCCTACCTTGTCACAACACAACTGATTGGCTCAAACGCATTAAGAAGGAAATAAATTACACAAATTAACTTTTAAGAATGCACACCTGTTAATTGAAATAATGCATTCCAGGTGACTACCTCATGAAGCTGGTTGAGAGAATGCCCAGAGTGTGCAAAGCTGTCATCAAGGCAAAGGGTGGCTATTTGAAGAATCTCAAATATAAAATATATTTTTAATTTGTTTAACACTTTTTCAGTTACTACATGATTCCATATGTGTTATTTCATAGTTTTGATGTCTTCACTATTATTCTACAACGTAGAAAATAGTAAAAATAAAGAAAACCTTGAATGAGTAGGTGTTCTAAAACCTTTGACCGGTGGTGTATATCTATGGTACAATAGCCATTCTTCATATCATATCAATGGTTTTAGACTGATGAAGGGCATGTAATGACCAGTTGGTACAATCTTCCCTCTCCAAAAGAGAGTTGTACAATGCACAACAAAAGCAGCTTGAAAACTGATACAGACTTGATGACTTAATTACAATGGTTGCCCTATGGGAGGGCAATTATCGTCTAGTGGAGAGTCGCCACATGCAGACCAGAATAATGAACATGATACATTTACTCGCCTGCTCCTCTGCAACAAGCCCAAGCTTTTTAGAGGGCTTGTGTAATGTTACTTTAGATTATATTGTACAAAATATTCTAAATTTCCATATGTCAGTGTCATGGTTAGAATGACTAAGATTCAGATTTCCAGAAGGTCCTCTATTGCAGAATTGTATTTATAGTACATTAGGTACCTATCATGTACCATTGTACCCAGCATGGTCTCATAGACTAGACGTAACATAGTAAATGTGAATCTGGGACACTCAAATTAGTATGACATGTTATGTTTGGTATAGTTACATAAGACAGAAGGTTACTTAAGGAAAAAACAGAAGCAGGGTGGTTGGTCGGGGTGGATGGGTAGACTTATAACGCGAACGTCTAGCAACCCAAAAGGTTGCTTGTTCAAATCTCATCACGGACAACTTTGGCATTTTAGCTAATCAGCAACTTTGCAACTATTTACTACTTTTTAGCTACTTTGCAAATAGAAGCATGTTAGCTAACCCTTCCCCTAACTCCTAACCCTAACCTTAACCCTTAACCCCTAACCCTAACCCCTAGCCTAGCTAATGGTAGCAACCTAGCTAACGTTAGCGTTAGCCACCAAGCTAACGTTAGCCACAACAAATTGGAATTCTTAACATATCATATGTATTGCAAATTTGTAACATATTGTATGAATTACAATTCGTAACATATTGTACAAATTGCAATTTGTAACATATCATACGAATTGTAATTCGCAACATATCATACGAAACAAATTAATACATACCATACGAAACGTAACATATCATACTAAATGGAGTGTCCTGGATTTCCATTTACTATGTTAAGTCTACCCTTGAGTCCAGGTTGCAGCACCAATAATTCTTCAGTACAGTAAATAACGTGGCGTGTATTGGACAGAACCATACATGGCTCTGGTATTGGCTTTAGCAAATAACAAAGATGATGTTTTATGTAAGGCTGTGTTCATATAATTTGTTTGGCATATGAAGAAGGAAAAATGATTACCGAACTATCCAGAGACCCATTCCCATCAGTATCATAGAGACGAAACATAACTGTGGAGAAAGAGATCAAACATTTATGAGTTTCAATTGTTGTTTGAGATGCAATTAATGTCATTGAGACACATTTTTACTACCAATTTTGTTTCATGGAGGCACTTTACTATGTTAAAGAACAAAAACTTCCTTCAGTTTTTAAGGGTACAATCAGCTATTGCACTCCCATCAATTCAAAGCAACGTTTCCCCTCATAAAAGTGTTCTTAGCATCTCAGAGTTGAAGTCTGATTGGTTCCTCCACTAGCCTCCAGCCACCACTCAACACCATCACCATGGAAACAGACAGCTCCCTCACCAGAACAGTGATTGGCTATCCAATACAAGAGTGACACACACACACACAAACCCCAGTCCTATAGTAATATAATCGTGACAACACTATCCTCTGCCCCAAGTAATTTACATACTAATGTTTAGTCCCTATGCGTGGATAAAGTGTTTTTAGCCCAGTCTCAGCGTGATGCTACCTCCTCCCCCAATCTCAGTAGTGGTGCGGCTCGTGACAAACCCAGCTAGATTGAGGAGGGTGAGCCGGTGAGTTCACTAAGGACTCGAAGGGGGGGGTTGTTGATTTCATATGGGGTTGACGTCAAGCTGCTGTTTGTCAGACCCTAATGAGGAGCTAATTGACAGCTTCCTGCTGTGGTGCGGTCAGGTCGGTCCTTTGGGGCCGGAGGAAGGGGAAGTGAGGTAGATGCCTGGAGGATTGGGAACTCTGCTGGAGCTGGGAAGGTGTTTGTGGTGGTGATCCAACGTTGCCACAGAAAAGTGATGGTGTGTGTAGAGAGATGGGAGGAATGGTATTCAGTCGAGTTACTCAAAAAAAAGCATAGAGCCAAGTTGTCTAACCCTATGAACCTACAGTATAAAGACTATTATTTATCGTTAGACCTCATCACCTCACCTCTTCAAAGCTGAAGTAGTACTAGTTGCAGCAACAATAACTGAATCCACTGTAGTGCCATTGGATATAGTTCCTCAATCATACAGAACCAAGGGAATTTAGCTTGCTACTGATGATGATCAATACTCACTTTTTCGATGTTTCTCTTTTTGCCATGCATTCCCTGACTTTGCACAACGTATGTAGACCTACAGATATAGTAGCTAAAATGAATGTACTGTAAGTGTTAATTGAAACCAGTAATTCTTAGAAGAACCAGCAGAGGGCCCTGTTTAGCTCCACAAGACATCGGTGAGGCTAGACGGAAGGAGGGGTAGGGTGGGCAGAGTGGGATTCTTTCTACAAGGAGAGATACTGTAGCATCCAAGGCTAAACCAATGATGTGCTCCCTGGGCCAGACCAGCTAAATTATTAACACACTTTATGCTTAATGGACAGCTCTGCTCTTCAATTATTCAGCAGTTGGATGAGAATTATAAGAACACATAAAAAGTATGATGTTCAATTATCTAATATAATCTCATGAATAAATAAGTACACATCTAAAGTTTAAGTAGAATAAAGAGATACCATGGCAACGCTAATAAGGTCTTTCAGTAAACATAATGATTCAAGTAGACTACTGTGAAAAGGCTAGCCTGCTACTCCTGCTTAGGTAATGGGAAATATAGACCAGTGTATTGGGATGAAGCTCTATCTCGTTTGGCTATGAGTGTTTGTATCTAGGGTACACAAATGTCATTATTGTCATGGGTAAAACACAAAATAACATTGTTGTTCTGGAAAGCCTAATTCTGCATTATAGCCAAAGGAGCTCCAGTATATTCCCCTTTTAGAGGAAACACACAGATATACTGTACAATCATTAGTACTCACACTCCAGTTTGTCCTCGGGTCGGCCACCCTCCAGCAGTGAGAGGTAGCAGACGATGTCCTTCAGTTGAACCATACCTAGAGGTCTGGGCAGAGTCCTGGGTAGAGTGGGCACCTTCAGAGGGGTCGAGTTCCCTTTGATCAGCTTGAGGCCTGCAGAGAGAAGAAGGCCAGGGAAGAAGGTCAAAATGTAGGCCGGTTATGATCATTGCTGAGCTTATGCCTCTAATGTCAACCTCAAACTGTCTTTCAAACTGTCTACCAATAAATCAAAATTAATGTTGTGAAATTGATTACAGATGTTATATAGATATAGTTTTTGCCAATACTACAATAGTAAATGTTGACTAGACAGCACCGTTTTAGTTTATGATTGTACTTAGTACCTCAGGACACGTACAGTTTGGACATTTTGTGAAAAAGTACAAGCTGATGCTACATACACTGCACTCAATGACTTGCCTGCAAGCTACAGTCCACAACAACAAGGCAATCTGGGGTGGTTTGATGACAGAGTTAACAATACTGAACCAATTACAACAGCATCACCCAGTGAACATGCTCTTTGTGGTAGGAGTAAAAACTAAAGCAGACCTAAACAGCTCTAGGCTTTTATTTGATGTTAGAGAAATTGTTTGTCTGCTGCTGAGGTCATAGAGTTTATATGCCTTCTTGATCTGTTCATTTGGGTTTGTCTGAAGTGAAGGTACAGTGGTCCTGAGGGCAAAGTAGCTTTAAAAATTAAGTAACAGCGCACACAGACAATCTAAAGGCTACTTTGCTCCTTATGAAGGTTATAGCTAAAGTGCAGGGTCTTACCAGTAACTCTGGGCTTGTCTATGGAAGAGGGGCTGGGTTTTGGTCCCTTGTTACTGAATGATAAGAAGAGGTGTTGACAGAACTCCTCTGCCAGCTCGCTCTCCAGAAACGTCTGCATGAAGACCTTGAAGCCTTCAAAGTCAATCTCCTGAAACAAGACACAGAACATGATCCTGGTGTGTATAATTCTTATGAGGGAAGCTTTGATTACCATATCATGTCTGGGAGAACAAGAAATTACATTACCTGATTGAGTATGTCCTGCTTCTATGCAGCATTGAATAAAGACATTGGGCATCTTAATAAATCAAACCTCCAAATAGTACATTAGTCATATCCTGTAAAGCATACAAATAACCATGGTGTGACTTTCAAATGACAAAACCAAACAAAGATATATTGGTCTGAGGTGACTATAGACCAATACCATTGTTGAATGTTGTTGATATTAAAATAACCAAGAATTGGTAGCAAGTCTGAAGTGATGGTAGTGTTCTACATTATGAAGAAGCCTCAAAGTAGTTCTACAACGGTTCATGCAATACTAATGATGCCACATCACTACCAGAACAGTCAGAACAGTGTCTTATGGAAAGAAAGACTACCTCCTCTGGGTTATATTTCGCCAACACTCCATCTCCATGGAACTCCTGCAGCACATCTTTCAGCTTCTTGGTTGAGTCTAAAAGAAAAACATTCAGCACGTGTTATAACCATAAAGGCTTCCAATTAAATAGCAATTGATATCATCATGTCTGTGGAGGGAGATCCCACTGCGGGATCTCATCCAATTATCTCTAAACTTGGAGTTAGAGTGCAAAAGGTCCAGTCTACAGTTCAGGAGGATTTAGATCTGACACCCATCTAAATCACAGGAGGAATCACCAGACTCTGGAACGGGTAGCAGGTTAGACTCCTCTGCCTGGTCCGTTTGGTCTGGTTCCTGTCAACGTCTCAAACTATGGGAGTTTAGCCCAGAAGTGTCCTGGCAGGACTGGTCCATTGGGCTCCTGGTGTACACATTGTTTTATTATATTATTCCAGCTGTTCCATTATGATATTTGTAGCTTCTGGAGCAACAAGACTAGATTTGGAAGGATGACCACGCGAGACCATGATACGTGTGACTGAGTGCCAGTGTGATAAACCCACCAAAAAGACGTTAAAAAGTATTAACTCATGCACCGTTTTCTTATCACTCCTCTACATGGTCAAAAAAACTGTAATGTTGTCCTAATACTAACACTTCAAAGGAAATGACTTAGCGTAGGTTACTTTAGGCCAAAATGCATGTCACATCAGTGTTCTTTTACACAGCACCTGGGAAAATACAAACCGCAATGTCTCTGTGCAAAAAAATCAATTATAATAATCGTCTCTGATTATGAAATCATAACTGCAGTGAAGTAGACTGTAGAGTATTGGTGCTCATGCAGTACGCGAAGTGAGGAAAGTGTGCAATAGAGCTCACTTCACTTTTTAATGAGAAGAGGGTGGTGGTGGGGGGGTAAAGTGAGCTGGAGGGACTGAAGAGGGAGAGGTGGAAACAGCGAAAGGTTCATTGTTGCAGTTCGGAGAATGGGATATTTTATAACCTGTCGCTGCACAGGGAGCACAATGACTAGCTCTGAGCCCATCGAAACACAATTATCCAAATCTTTCTATTACACACTCACCCTCACTCTTTATTTCCATCTCATTTTCCCTCGGTCCCACACCCTGTCTCTTCTCAGACCTTCAGACATGGCTAATAAAAGCCTCTCTCAATTCAACCCAATATGCAATTCAATTCCACAATGCTTTATTAACACAACTATTCATAACAGTAAACACTGCCGAAGATAAAAAATCGATCCCAATCAGAGACATTAAAGAGAGGCTGGAGAGCTGCTTACAGTCGGCGAAACAATGTTGTCACAATGCGTAGAGCAATTAACGAGAGAGATGTCAAAGTGAAACGCTTTGCCTGCAGAAGAGATCCCAAGCAAAATGCATTAATTATTTAGATTTGGACTGAAGTCTGTTAATATCAAATAAAATAACCTCCAGTTAAGATGCTATATACACTACTGTTCAAAAGTTTGGGGTCACATAGACATTTCCTTGTTTTCCATGAAAACATACATGAAATTAGTTTGAATAGGAAATATAGCAAAATGCATAGGAAATGTAGTCATTGACAAGGTTAGAAATAAGTATTTTTAATAGAAATAATAATTGTGTCCTTCAAACTTTGCTTTCATCAAAGAATCCTCCATTTGCAGCAATTACAGCCTTGCAGACCTTTGGCATTCTAGTTGTCAATTTGTTGAGGTAATCTGAAGAGATTTTTACCCCATGCTTCCTGAAGCACCTCCCACAAGTTGGATTGGCTTGATGGGCACTTCTTACGGTTAAGATGCTCCCACAACAGCTCAATAGGGTTGAGATCCGGTGACTGTACTGGCCACTCCATTATAGACAGAATACCAGCTGACTCCTTCTTCCCTAAATAGTTCTTGCATAGTTTGGAGCTGTGCTTTGGGTCATTGTCCTGTTGTAGGAGGAAATTGGCTCCAATCAAGCGCCGTCCACAGGGTATGGTATGGCGTTAAAAATGGAGTGATAGCCTTCCTTCTTCAAGATCCCTTTTACCCTGTACAAATCTCCCACTTTACCACCACCAAAGCAGACCATCACATTGCCTCCATCATGCTTGACAGATGGCATCAAGTACTCCTCCAGCATCTTTTCATTTGGTCTGCGTCTCACAAATGTTATTCTTTCTGATCCGAAGACCTCAAACTTCGATTAGTCTGTCTATAACACTTTTTTCCAATCTTCCTCTGTCCAGTGTCTGTGTTCTTTTGCCCATCTTAATCTTTTATTTTTATTGGCCAGTCTGAGATATGGCTTTTTCTTTGCAACTCTGCCTAGAAGGTCAGCATCCCGGAGTCGCCTCTTCACTGTTGACGTTGAGACTGGTGTTTTGCGTGTACTATTTAATGAAGCTGCCAGTTGAGGACCTGTGAGGCGTCTGTTTCTCTCTAATATATTTGTCCTCTTGCTCAGTTGTGCACCGGGGCCTCCCACTCCTCTTTCTATTCTGATTAGAGCCAGTTTGCACTGTTCTGTGAAGGGAGTAGTACACAGCGTTGTATGAGATCTTCAGTTTCTTGGCAATTTCTCGCATGGAACAGCCTTCAATTCTCAGAACAAGAATAGACTGACGAGTTTCAGAAGAAAGTTCTTTGTTTCTGGCCATTTTTATTCTGTAATTGAACCCACAATTGCTGATGCTCCAGATACTCAACTAGTCTCAAGAAGGCCAGTTTTATTGCTTCTTTAATCAGCACAACAGTTTTCAGCTGTGCTAACATAATTGCAAAAGGGTTTTCTAATGATCAATTAGCCTTTTAAAACGATAAACTTGGATTAGCAAACACAACGTGCCATTGGAACACAGGACTGATAGTTGCTGATAATGGACCTCTGTACGCCTATGTAGATATTCCATTAAAAATCAGCCGTTTCCAGCTACAATAGCCATTTACAACATTAACAATGTCTACACTGTATTTCTGATCAATTTGATGTTATTTTAATGGACAAAAAAATTGCTTTTCTTTAGAAAACAAGGACATTTCTAAGTGACCCCAAATGAGCTCTGTTGTTTTATTCTCCTCTACTATACTGGGATGAAGTTCTTCTTGTTGTGGTTATGTTGGAAGTCTTTTGAGATTCCTTCCTTTCCGAAAATTATTTAAAAACCAAAATAGAATAAATACTGAAAATAATAATGCTGTTAAATCTAATTGTTACCCTGGAAACAACCAATGCAAGAAAGGCTTCAGTGTATTTCACTATTCCCACTAGTGCTGAATTCAAAGGCAAAACTTGCACAGTCAAATATTTTATTTACGAAAACCTGATTACTTGCAGTAGCGTTCTTGAAAATTACTTCAAGATGTCCATAACTCTCTATGGCCCGCAGGGGAAGCTGTTGTGTTATGATTAATACTTTTTAAACATAAACAGCACCAGAACACCAGACAGATTTCATGCTTGAGCTGATATGCTGCAAAATCAGCAAGGGGCTCCAATAACAGATTACAGACATACGGATGATTCCAAGTCATCAGAGAAAAAGTGGGTTTTGTACTGTTTGAGCTTTACACCAAATCAAGTTTGATTAGGCTGTGTTTCATAACGCAGTGGCAGTGCATGGAGATATTCTCTGCTTTGCTCTGATGCAGTCACCATTACAGTAACTGGGCTCTGTTGTCCTGCCATAGCCAAGCAGTAGGAACTTCTCTCTCTGTGTGAGGTGGATCAGGACAAACTGCTGAGATGGGCTCTACAGTAGTTTCCTAATACAGTGTCACGTTTTATACCTGACTAGATTCAATTTTCAATTAAGTTTAGATTTGATTGTGAGCGTAAAGTGACGGTGTACGTGCATGCACACACACACACACACACAGACACACACACACACACACACACACACACAGACACACACACCACTCACACACACTGTCACAGACACAGACTTACATTGAGCATACTCCTGCAGAAGGGAGAATTCAGCTGGGGTCAGAGTGACCCACTTGTCCTGGTTGGTCATTGTGATGAGTCCTCTTCTCCCTCACATCCCCAAACTATCAGCCCACAGTCCACTCTCTGGAACAGAACATATAGAAACATGTTAAATTGTTAGGCCTCTTTCATCATAGTCTCTTGTGGCAGACTGTTAACAGAAAGAGATCATTCCATCATCACTGGTCATAAAATTGCACAAAATTATTGTATATTGATCCTCACGTCATTACATTGCTGTAGTATAGTATAGTATAGCATGGTTTAGCAGAAACCAAGAAATGCTGTATGTCCATCTGCAACCAAAAAGTATATCAGTCTGTCAGTCAATTAGACAATGAGGCTGGGGACTTGTTTAATTCATAATACTTACTGAACCCCCTAACGAATGCATTTTTCATGCTGTCATAAGTATTTCATCAGACAAGTATATTGCTCTTAGTATGACTGACAGCCAAGCTAATGCTATCTTGTCCTATACAGCACTATGTACTATAGCTAGCTAGCAATTTGCTAACTGACATGTCAATATCCAACATGAACTTACCAACTCTTTGCATTATTTCACGTCTGTCCTACTTACAGATGTAGGATCTTAATTTGATTTCCTGCAATGCAGGACATTTAAAACATGTAGTGTTTTTGAGGTTTAAAAAAGGCTTCTGAAGTTTGTAATTTCCACGTTGAAATGTCAGACTTTATTTTCCCTTACGGAAAATGTATCAACCCCTACAAAAATATCCATTAATTATAATCCACATCATAATTCACATTTCCTGTTGCTGCAGTATTATTTCCCTGCTTTAGCAAACTGGCTCAAATTAAGATCCTACAGCTGTCCCTATGACAACATTTAGCTTATGCGTAAAGAAGAATTTATGACAGACAGTATAAGGGACATATAAGAGTTTGAGTCATGATTGTCCAGGACTGCTGCATGTCCTTTTGACAACAACAGAATGATGGGCCGGCTGCCAGGGGACAGCCAGCTGGCATCACTGATTATGAGCAATTGGACAGAAGATTGGACAGTGTCAGAAAAGAGGGGATGTGATGCCACTTTTCCCTTGTAGTAGACCCCCTCCCACACACACACACACACACACACACACACACACACACACACACACACACACACACACACACACACACACACACACACACACACACACACACACGCACACGCACACGCACACGCACACGCACACACACACACACACACACACACACACACACACACACACACACACACTCACACACACACACACACACTCAATGGGTTAGCACAATACAAGATATGTTTAATGTAAACTTAATCTGTACTACATTGTAACTAATGTAACTACTGGGAAGGGTTCAAAAACCATTACACATTTATGTAAGGAGAAATAAATAATGTGTGAGTGTTTTGGGGTTGTCGGTTGCTACAGTATATAGCCTAGAGTATTGTGTTCTGTGGACTACTGAAGCTGAATGTTCCACTCCCCCCTCCTCTCTTAACGCACCTGTGTTTGTCTCAGAGTCTGCTTCCTTCCTTTCTGACCCAAATCCTTCTGACCAATTACAAAACCTCACAGCAACAAGTGCATGCAACAGTACTTTACCACCTCAGTTCACAACTATTTCCTAATGAAAGAGCTGGCATGGAATCATCCGTGTGTGTGTGTGTGTGTACTAGCAAGCGTGCATGTGTATGTGTGTGCATGTGTGTGTCTGCGCATTTATGTGTATCTGTGTATGGGCGTAGTTTGTACGTGGATGTCCTGAACATACCCATAATAAACACACATTTCTAACCTTAAGGAACCCCTGTGACACTTGAATTGGCACATACAGTGCATTCGGAAAGTATTCAGACCCCTTCCCTTTTTCCACATTTTGTTACGTTACAGCCTTATTCTAAAATTGATTAAATGACATTTTTTCCTCAGCAATCTACACACAATACCCCATAATAACAAAGCGAAAACAGGTTTTTAGAAATTGTTGCACATTTACAGAAATACCTTATTTACATGAGTATACAGACCCTTTGCTATCAGGTGCATCCTGTTTCCATTGATCATCCATGAGATGTTTCCACAACTTGATTGGAGTCCACCTGTGGTAAATTGAATTGATTGAACATGATTTGGAAAGGCACACACCTATCTATATAGGGTCACACAGTGGCATGTCAGAGCAAAAAGCAAGCCATGAGGTCGAAGGAATTGTCGAGACAGGATTGTGTCGAGGCACAGATCTGGGGAAGGGTACCAAAAAATGTCTGCAGCATTGAAGGTCCCAAAGAACACAGTGGCCTCCATCATTCTTAAATGGAAGTAGTTTGGAACAATCAAGACTCTTCCTAGAGCTGTCCGCCTGGCCAAACTGAGCAATCGGGGGAGAAGGGCCTTGGTCAGGGAGGTGACCAAGAACCCGATGGTCACTCTGAAAGAGCACCAGAGTTCCTCTGTGGAGATGGGAGAACCTTCCAGAAGGACAACCATCTCTGCAGCACTCCACCAATCAGGCCTTTATGGTAGAGTGGCCAGACAGAAGACACTCCTCAGTATAAGGCACATGACAGCCCTCTTGGAGTATGTCAAAAGGCACCTAAAGGACTCTCAGACCATGAGAAACAAGATTCTCTAGTCTGATGAAACCAAGATTGAACTCTTTGGCCTGAATGCCAATGATCACGTCTGGGGGAAACCTGGCACCATCCCTATGGTGAAGCGTGGTGGTGGCAGCATCATGCTGTGGGGATGTTTTTCAGCAGAAGGGACTGGTAGACTAGTCAGCATCGAGGGATAGATGAACAGAGCAAAGTACAGAGAGATCCTTGATGATAACCTGCTCCAGAGCGCTCAGGACCTCAGAGTGGGGCAAAGGTTCACCTTCCAACAGGACAACAACCCTAAGCACACTGCCAAGACAACGCAGGAGTGGCTTCTGGACAAGTCTCTGAATGTCCTTGAGTGGCCCAGCCAGAGCCCGGACTTGAACCCAATCGAACATCTCTGGAGAGACCTGAAAATAGCTGTGCAGCGACGCTCCCCATCTAACCTGACAGAGCTTGAGAGGATCTGCAGAGATGAATGGGAGATCTCCGCAAATACAGGTGTGCCAAGCTTGTAGCGTCATACCCAAGAAGAGTCAAGGCTTTAATCGCTGCCAAAGGTGCTTCAACAAATACTGAGTAAAGGGTCTGAATACTTATGTAAAAGTGATATTTAAGTACTTTTTTTTATTCTAAATTTGCAAAAATGTATAAAAACCTTTTTTTGCTTTGTCATTATGGTGAGATTGATGAGGGGAAAAAACTATTTAATCCATTTTAGAATAAGGCTGTAACGTAACAAAATGTGGAAGTCAAGGGGTCTGAATACTTTCCAAATGCATTATTGATGCAACTGTACATTATAGACAGATGACTAAAGAAGAATATACTGTACATCTCTGAAATACATTCAGTATCTGTGGCTAAATAGACCATAATGTGGTGCCGTGTATGCATTATGATGCTATTTAGACTGCGCAAAATCACAGAAGTCAATCGAATCGCTCTAGGCAGTGGTACTCCCTCCCATAAACTTTGATCTATTACTTGTGTGACAAATACATACCACTACTCTGCAATCCCTCTCTGGGACTCATACTTATTGCTATCATAAATACTAGTTGTTATATCTGTCTTGTAATACACATTTACAATCCATTCCTAATGAGTGTTAGATGTAAAGGAAAGCAAAATGCTCAAAATGATTCTCATTCTCTATTGTTTATAACCCGTATACATTAGAGGAGGCTGGTGAGAGGAGTTATAGGAGGACAGGCTCATTGTAATGGCTGGAATGGAATCAATGGAACGGTATTAAACACATAAAACATTTGGAAACCACGTTTGACTCCATTCCATTTAATTCATTACATTCCATTACAATGAGCCCGTCCTCCTATAGCTCCTCCCACCAGCCTCCACTGGTATACATACAGTATAATGTACATATCCTCCGCACAATGCAACAACAGTAGCACAACAGTATTTCAACCCTTTAGCAAATTTCTCAATGCTGCGAGTCTAATTCCACAAGCAGTTTCTGTAGTAGCAGCATTGAGATACTGATAGGCTTGATTCATTTCCAGTGGTGCAACAGCAGGTTATCAAACACTTTAGTTGTCCTCCTCTCTCTCAATCTTTGTATCTATCAATGAATTCATCGGCAAGATCTCACCCGGTAGAGGACTCTACTGCAAGAGACACCAGCGATGCAACTAGAGAGTAGCTGACACTACACAAATATACCCACTACATTACACACACACTATATACACACTTGCATACAGTCAATGAACAAGCCCTATTTGTACCACAACAAACAATAGAATGCAGTATCAACATGATACTCACCTGCTGGATAGCCAAGGCAAACTGCCAGGAGCAGGGAGTAGTCTTCCAGTCAGATGTTTATAGATGACGCTTACACACTCTCACGCATCTTGCTCTCTCTCACACGCTCACACGCTCACATACAAATACATACACACTCACTCACATCATGTCCCCGATGAATGTACTGGAGGAGAGCGTAGAGGGTTTGTCATCAGATGGTGTGTGTGTTTGTGAGTGAGTGTATATGTGTGGCTGTGTGTGTATGTGAGTGTTAGACCCCCCCTATCTGCTGTGTGTGTGTAAGAGTATGCGTGTGTGTTTGTGTGTGTGTGTGTGTGTAAGTGTGTGTTTGTTCAGAAGCAGTCAGTGATCGAGGATAGAAACTCCAATAGAAAAAGGGGGAGTGTGTGTGTGTGCGAGAGGGAGAGAGAGAGTGATAGAAAGCACAGAACGATCCTCCGCTTGTCCGCAATGGTAATCAGTTCCCGTACTCACTGCTTACGTCACCCTTCTCCCTCCTCTCTTCCTCTTTCTGCTCCCCCTCTATTCCCTCGTGAGGCTGATGTCCTGAGCTCCCGCTCTCTCTCTCCCTCTCTCTCTCCCTCTCTCTTTCCCTCCCTCTCTCTCTCTCCCTCTCTCTCCCTCTCCCTCTCTCTCTCTCCCTTTCTCTCTCCCTCTCTCGCTCCCTCACTCTCTCGCCCGCTCTCTCTCTCTCTTCCTCACTCTTTCTCCCACTCTCTCTCCCACGCTCTCTCTCTCCCGCTTTCCCTCTCCCTCGCTCTCTCTCTCTCTTCCGCTTTCTCGCTCCTGTTGCCGTGTCGCGTGTCACCATTAGCATTCAGCAGGCAGGTGGTAACCGCGGCGACCTGTGGGAATACCTCTTGATTGAACTGATGGGATGTGAAAGGGGCAGGGGCCGGGGGTCTAGGGGAGGGGGTGTCGTGTTCAACAGACATGAATCAGGAGTAATATTCTCTCATCACTGTGCTGCTGCAGCTGTGGAGAGCTATTGGACAGCAGCCCAAGGCCAATTTCATTCAGAATCAATAGGAAAAAGGATAGGCAGGGTCCTTGACATTTTAGATACTTCTAATACAGTACATGTTTTCTATGGCTTTAGCTGAAATGCAATGGAAAAAGACTGGAGGGCTATAATATTATCATATTATAGTTTGACGACAGATGTGTTCACCAAGGAAGCACACAACATCTGAATACAATAATAGCTATAGCTGAAAAGCAGTGATATTATTTCTACTCATACAGTTTGTACAACTTGCTGCTGTTATGTACCAGCCTTACAAAAGAGAGAACATGTCGGACAAAACACTATGCCTCCCAGCAGTCTACTCTGCTATTTGGACCAAAGCTAATACCCACCAATTCATTTAACAGCCCCGGATTATACATAGTCAGCTATCTATCGCCCCCTACACCTTTCACACAACCTCACAAATAATGGCTGTCTCATTTGACACTAAGGTCTCAGTGTATTGAATTAAATATCAGATGCCTGAAACAATTAGGGAAAATAGAGGCGAAATCATTGACCAATGTGCCAAATCTGCCAATACTGTTTATGTTTTCAGAAACGCCTACATGCTCTCTCACAGTCTTTAGCCAACCGAGGCCAAGGGTATTTGTGTTGTTTGCCAGTGGGCCCGGCTCCAATCTAGGTATTGACATTTTCTCCCATGTGACAGTGTGGGGTTGGGAGAATGCTCATCACATTGATGTAGAGACCATATCATTACCTAGCAGTTGTTTTTCACATTTTATCAGCAATAAAGAACATGTACTTGTCATATTCCACTCCAGGTTTCAAATTGAATATGGATTTACTATACAGTGTATGTCAGTGCTAACCCATGAATGAGCAATTAGTGCATATAGTAGGGTGGTAGTGGCTGGCTTCTTTTTGGAGGGAGCATGCATGCATAAGTCATCCTTGCACAAGCATCACCCATCCATGCTATGGATGGACCCAGTCACGCAGACCAAAACAATGGTGGCTGAACGACATGAAAGCACCACTACGTAAATGCTAATAGAATTGCATATGATCAACAAGCAGTAGCTAGATGAGTCAGATTGTCTGTCTGTTGTGCCGCGCTTACATCATCCCTACTATGAATGAAAACAGTCAGTCGCTGTGGTGATGAATAGTCACTCAAGCAAAGTATGAACCAGGGCACAGATTAGACCTACGTCACTTCACTTCCTGACACAATCATTATTGATCTTGGCATCACTGTATAATTGACTTTTGTCATCCACCACACGGATGAGGCTTTAGCCTGTGGGCTTACTAATCAAATATTATGATTTAGCAAATATAAAGCTATATGATGAAGCTATAAACTGTATATAAGCTATATACTGTAAACATTTACATTTACATTTAAGTCATTTAGCAGACGCTCTTATCCAGAGCGACTTACAAATTGGTGCATTCAACTCGATGATAGCCAGTTGGACACCTACATATTATATTTTTTTTTTGGGGGGGGTGGGGGGGGTAGAAGGATTACTTTTATACTATTCCAGGTATTCCTTAAAGAGATAGGGTTTCAAGTGTCTCCGGAAGGTGGTCAGTGACTCTGCTGTCCTGGCGTCGTGGGGGAGCTTGTTCCACCATTGGGGTGCCAGAGCAGCGAATAGCTTTGACTGGGCTGAGCGGGAACTGTGCTTCCGTAGACAAATTATATAAGCTATATACTAAAGACATAAGCTATATTTAAAGTAACTGTCCAGTGTTTCCAGATTTCTATGAAATATTACATATAATTAATTACAGTATGAGTTAAATAGTTTTCCTTCACAATTTTTTAAAATTAAATATGTTAAAAAGCACATTTTCTCTGTTGGAATGGTGTAGGCGGACTCCAACAAACAGAATGGTGTGGGCGTATACTGGTCATTCAAAATATTCATGTGAGTAGACCACTGATTGGCCAGCTCAGCCAATGAGCCAACATGTCATCATGTTCTATGGCCACAAATGTGACTATAGGACGAGTCAACAACATTATTTGAGTATGAGTTAACAGACTATTAACTTTTAAACTTTTTTCACTGGACAGTTACTTTAACGATATCTGTACAGTAATCCAATGACCTAGCCTCACTAATGGATGGCAAAGCCTGTAGTCTCACAAATAGTACATATGGAAGGAAGTATGCTACTTCAACAGACAAATATAATGACTACCCCACCTAAAGCTGCTTCCTGTGCTAAATATAGCCACAGTATAGTGGTTGGAGTCTAGTATGGCTGGCTGACTGGCTGTGTATAATAATATAATATTACATAAGTGCCTTCCCAAGTATACTACACAACTACAGTATGGGTCCCTAGTGGCCGGCGGTCTGTGTTCATTGTTACCTATTGGACAGTTGGTCCTCTCATTGTGTATATGCCCCCAGAGAGGTGCATTGGAGCATGAACTTTGAAGGGATTGACAGTTGTTCCCCACAGCCCTCCTCCATACACAGCCTCTATGTTCTCTCATCTTCTCCATCTGTCGATCCATCACTCAATTATATAGTATAAGACAGGGCACAAGGGCTCAAGACAAGGCAGTGTTATGGTTTGGAGAGATTGGAGATGGATGGGATGGGGTAGTGGAGATTTGTCTGATCGATGTGTCCGATCGAATGTGTGTGTGTGTGTGTGTGGGCGTGTGCGCTCGCGCGTGTGTGTACTGAAAAAAATATGTATGCACTCACTAAGTGTAAGCCGCTCTGGATAAGAGCGTCTGCTAAATGACTAAAATGTAATGTAAAATGGTATGTGTACTACCCCTTCCAGTGCCATGCTGACAGTTGGTAGCACAAGACTATTACCATAACATGAGTTATGGTAATAACATGAGAACCATAACACTAGAACATTTTATGGCAGTGGGAGAAGAAAAATCACATTTGTCGTTGTGGCTCTGCCCATCTGCTGGCTGGTACCGTAGTAGAAGAAAAACCCAGAAAAATAACAAATCTACTAAATATCCATGATTATATCATATCATCCCAAGGTTGTTTTAGTTTTTTACTATATGGCTATCGATGCAGGAAAGGTGTTACGGCTATTTCAGACAGCATATTCTCTCGTATTTATGTTCAGGTTGCAATTACTGAAATGTCAGAGGTGAGAGATACTGAAATGCATTGCACAGGGGAATGCCACAGTGTGTTTCAGCTGACTGCTAATGTGAGTTAGTGTTGGTCGACTGAGTGGAACACTCTTAGACTCACACAAGTGCTTTGATGATATCATACTGGCATAACATTAGCTTCATACAGAGCCAGTGATGTGGGAAGAAACAGTGCAGTGTCTGTAATTCATCTCCTAATGCTGAGAGCTGGGAAGCAATGGAGGGGAGATAAAGGCACTGCATTGCAGTGCTAGCTGTGCCACTAGAGATCCTGGTTCGAATCCAGGCTCTGTCGTATCCGGCGCACAATTGGCCCAGTGTCGTTCAGGGTAGGGGAGGGAATGGCTGGAAAGGATGTAGCTCAGTTGGCAGAGCATGGCGTTTGCAACGCCAGGGTTGTGGGTTCGATTCCCACGGGGGGGCAGTGTGAAAAATAAATAAATAATAATAATAATAATAATTAAATATATAATGTATGCACTCACTAACTGTAAGTCGCTCTGGATAAGAGCGTCTGCTAAATGACTAAAATGTAAATGTATTAAAGCTACAGTACACTACCATGACCAAAAGTATATGGACACCTGCTTGTCGAACATCTCATTCCAAAATCATGGGCATTAATATGGAGTTGATCCTCCCTTTGCTGCTATAACAGCCTCCACTCTTCTGGGAAGGCTTTCCACTAGATGTTGGAACATTGCTGTGGGGACTTGCTTCCATTCAGCCACAAGAGCATTAGTGAGGTCGGGCACTGATGTTGGGCGATTAGGCCTGGCTCGAAGTCGGCGTTCCAATTCATCCCAAAGGTGTTTGATGGATTTGAGGTTAGGGCTCTGTGCAGGCCAGTCAAGTTCTTCCACACCGAACTCGACAAACCATTTCTGTGTGGACCTCGCTTTGTGCATGGGGGCATTGGCATGCTGAAAGGAAAGGGCTTTCCCCAAACTGTTGCCACAAAGTTGGAAGCACAGAATCGTCTAGAATGTCATTGTATGCTGTAGCATTAAGATTTCCCTTCACTGGAACTAAGGGGCCTAGCCCAAACCATGAAAAAATGCCCCAGACCATTATTCCTCCTCCACCAAACTTTACAGTTGGCACTATGCATTCAGCCCGGTAGCGTTCTCCTGCCATCCGCCAAACCCAGATTAGTCCGTCGGACTGCCAGATGGTGAAGAGTTATTCATTACTCCAGAGAACGTGTTTCCACTGCTCCAGAGTCCAATGGCAGCGAGCTTTACACCACTCCAGCCGACGCTTGGCATTGCGCATGGTGATCTTAGACTTGTGTGCGGCTGCTCGGCCATGGAAACTCATTTTATTAAGCTCCCGACGAACAGTTCTTGTGCTGACGTTACTTCCAGAGGCAGTTCGGAACTCGGTAGTGAGTGTTGCAACCGAGGACAGACAATTTTTACACGCTACATGCTTCAGCACTAGGCGGTCCCGTTCTGTGAGCCTGTGTGGCCTACCACTTCACGGCTGAGCTGTTGTTGCTCCTAGATGTTTCCACTTCACAATAACAGCACTTACAGTTGACCGGGGCAGCTCTAGCAGGGCAATTATTTGACTTGTTGGAAAGGTGGCATCCTATGTGGTGCCACGTTAAAAGTCACTGAGCTCTTCTACTGCCAATGTTTGTCTATGGAGATTGCATGGCTTTGTGCTCGATTTTATACACCTGTCAGCAATAGGTGTGGCTGAAATAGCCGAATCCACTAATTTGAAGGGGTGTCCACATACTTTTGTATATATAGTGTAATTACAATATACTGTGCCATCCTTTTCCATATTATAGGCATTTACTCAGAATTCATCCTGGAGTATTACTCAGTGGGGGATGTTTAAGACAAGAATAGAACAGAGATTGAATCAGTACAAAGAAGCATTCAGTCTTGGAAGACAGTATGACAGTAAATAGCATTAGTGTCTATGCATTCTTATTGATGTCTGCCTGTTATAAATTCACAAGAAGGTGATGAAAAATACCTTTTTATATGGTTAGAACAACATATCTGTGTTAGAAAATGGCTTTAGCAGAATGTTGTTTGCTACTGATGCAGGTCAATTTACAGCTGAGATATCGTGTTGAAGGCTTGGAGATGCAGAGATGCTTTACTCACCCAATAACTCTGTCTGCAAGTGATAAATGTGGGCCTGTAGAAGACCTTCATTTGTTGGAGGATATCATGGAGATTTTTGGATTGTTTTAGACAGAGATAGAGAGGAAACAATATTTTCTTTAGTCAGAGAAAATGTTTTTGTAAACTTCCATCATAAAAGCTATATGTCAAATTAACTACATAACAGATGTCATAAGAAGATAGCTAGTATCAACGTGTGACAACTGACAAAATGACGCCGTCATAACACAAAACGTTGTTGTGTTGATATCAGCTACAGGTATAACATGCTGTCTCTCACTGCAGCTATTGAAGAGGCCAAAACAAAACAATTCAGGTACAATACAATTACTGGATAATGTCTCATACAGAAAATCTCACAAATAGTGGTGTCGTGTACTGGGTTTGACACCTATGGGCATCCTTAATGTGTGATGTCACTACTTGATGCGTTGTACTCTGGGACTAGGGAAAAGATGCACATGGTGTGCCATGCAGTAAAGTGGACATTCATGCAGTCATGCGGTCCGAGTCTTATTGCATTCATTTATGATTTAGTTCAGTCCGTCTAATGAAGTATTAAGATGGAGACAGAACAAGTGGAAGTGTCATTGGGGTGTCATTATGTTTGTAGGGGAAAATGACTGTTCCTAATTGCATTGTGTTTCCTTTGGCACAAGGGGGTGCCTTGTGAGATCATATTCTTATTGATTCTCTTTCCTTTTTCATTAGGGTAAACCCAGGAGGAGAATTCTCCCACACCCTTATAACTAACAATGCTTTGTGTAGAGATGCAACAAGCCCAACTCTACTACCTATAGTTAGGATTTAAGTTCAGATATACATGATAGACCGATACACAGACAATGTGCCTAATTGATATTTAAAGACAAACAGTACACATCTGGAAGCAGCATAACCAACAACCTTGCAAACGTATGTAGCCTACACACTCTGTACATAACGTAGAACGAATTGCAACACTACTTCCAGACTCATTGTGCATCCCGAGTGGCGCAGTGGTCTAAGGCACTGCATCGCAGTACTAGCTGTGCCACTAGAGATCCTGGTTTGAATCCAGGCTCTGTCGTAGCCGACTGGGAGACCCATGGGGCGGCGCACAATTGGCCCAGGGTAGGGGAGGGAATGGCCGGCAGGGATGTAGCCTAGTTGGTAGAGCATGGTGTTTGCAACGCCAGGGTTGTGGGTTCGATTCCCACAGGAGGCCAGTATGAAAAAATATATATATAATAATAATAATGTATGCACTCACTAACTGTAAGTCGCTCTGGATAAGAGCGTCTGCTAAATGACTTAAATGTAAATGTGCTTGACACATTCTATTCAAACATTGAGTCTGGCATTTGTATGCCTTCATTTCCAAATAGAGCCTTGGAATGGTGAGGAACTCTTAGAAATGAGATGGCATGCTTTGGCTAGTCTCAATCATCAAGTGATGTGAGTTGGAGTCATCCTATGAAATTGGATTCTGAAGCCTAGTTTTTCATGTCATATGGTTGTAGCTTAATTTCTATCTAAAAGAGACATTGATCGGTGTCACAGAGCTTGTGCCCTACTCATTTAAAGGTTACACTACTGTAATGGAGTTAAGAGTGTATCGTAACATCACTCCACAGCTAGCTTACAATGTTCATGTTGTATAGCTCAAATGGCTCGTACGTTGTCAAGCGGGCGGTCATGTGTGTTGGCGAGTTAGAGGACTCTGGTTCAAGGCCAGTCAGAGGCTCTACATGCTAAGCCAGCACACTGACACCGGTTATACTACATCTGTTTTTGGACTCATAAATTAATTATATGTATCAGTTGATTCTTGAAGAATATAACTTAGAAATGCCTAAAAAAATATACGCTTATTTTACTCCAATGTTTGTAAACAAAGTAATGTAAACAAAACACCATATAGCCTTAAAACTATCATTTTGATATCATTTACATTTACATTTTAGTCATTTAGCAGACGCTCTTATCCAGAGCGACTTACAGTTAGTGATTAGATATTTTTTTTTATACTGGCCCCCCGTGGGAAACGAACCCACAACCCTGGCGTTGCAAACGCCATGCTCTATCAACTGAGCTACATCCCTGCCGGCCATTCCCTCCCCTACCCTAGACGACGCTGGGCCAATTGTGCGCCGCCCATGAGTCTCCCGGTCGCGGCCGGCTGCGACAGAGCCTGGATTCGAACCAGGATCTCTAGTGGCACAGTTAGCACTGCGATGCAGTGCCTTAGACCACTGCGCCACTCAGGATATCATGGATGGTTAGTCCTTTTGATATCTCGGATGGTTACATTTCTGCTGCCTGATTGGCTGAATATCCTTTGTTGTTTAACGCAACGTTCTACATGCCATTCCAAAATGGCTGCTGTGGCTTCTGCTACCTAGCATGAGGACGAAAAATGCAGTTTAATAAAAAACGAGTAGTATTTCAATCGTCTCAATTTGTCAACCGGGATAGTTAGTAGTACAGCGACATCTTCCATCCCTGGATTGAGGTACGTTGTCGAGCCATATCCAGCCCCAGCTCCGCGATGCCCTGATTATGGCAGCCAAGCGTTCCGACCTGTTGGGAAAAATGTAGGGCTAATCTTCTGCCTAGAGTGGCTTGCGAAAGTATTCACCCCCCTTGGCATTTTTCCTATTTTGTTGCCTTACAACCTGGAATTAAAATTGATTTTTTGGGGGGGTTTGTATCATTTGATTTACACAACATGCCTACCACTTTGAAGATGCAAAATATTTTGGGGGGTGAAACAAAAACAGAAAACTTGAGCGTGCATAACTATTCACCCCCCCAAAGTCAATACTTTGAAGAGCCACCTTTTGCAGCAATTACAGCTGCAAGTCCCTTGGGGTATGTCTCTATAAGCTTGGCACATCTAGCCACTGGGATTTTTGCCCATTCTTCAAGGCAAAACTGCTCCGCTGGTGTACAGCAATCTTTAAGTCATACCACAGATTCTCAATTGGATTGAGGTCTGGGCTTTGACTAGGCCATTCCAAGACATTTAAATACTCCAATCTCCACTGTGGAGCTTTGCAGCTCCTTCAGGGTTATCTTTGGTCTCTTTGTTGCCTCTCTGATTAATGCCCTCCTTGCCTGGTCCGTGAGTTTTAGTGGGCTGCCCTCTGTTGGCAGGTTTGTTGTGGTACCATATTCTTTCAATTTTTTTATAATGGATTTAATGGTGCTCCATGGGATGTTCAAAGTTTCTGATATTTTTTTATAACCCAACCCTGATCTGTACTTCTCCACAACCCTGACCTGTTTGGAGAGCTCCTTGGTCTTCATGGTGCTGCTTGCTTGGTGGTGCCCCTTACTTAGTGGTGTTGCAGACTCTGGGGCCTTTCAGAACAAATGTATATATACTGAGATCATGTGACACTTAGATTGCACACAGGTGGACTTTATTTAACTAATTAAGTGACTTCTGAAGGTAATTGGTTGCACCAGATCTTATTTAGGGGCTTCATAGCAAAGTGGGTGAATACATATTGTCACGCCCTGGCTCTGGGGACTCTTATATGTTGAGCCAGGGTGTGTAGGGTCTATGTTTTGTGTTCTATGTTCAGTTTCTAGTTCATGTGTTTTCTATGTTGGCCGGGGTGGTTCTCAATCAGAGGCAACGAGAATCAGCTGTTGCTTGTTGTCTCTGATTGGTAGCCATACTTAGGCAGCCTTTTGTGCACTGTTTTGTGGGATCTTGTTCCGTGTTGGTTTGTGTTCATGACCGAGGACTTCACGTTTTGTTGTTTTGTATTTTGTTGCTAGTACACTATTAAAGAGATGTACGCATATCACGCTGCGCCTTGGTCCACTTTTCATGACGATCGTGACACATATGCACGCACCACTTTTCCGTTATTCATTTTTTTGCATTTTTTTAAACAAGTTATTTTTTGCATTTCACTTCACCTATTTGGACTATTTTGTGTATGTCCATTACATGAAATCCAAATAAAAATCCATTTAAATTACAGGTTGTAATGCAACAAAATAGGAAAAACGCCAAGGGGGATGAATACTTTTGCAAGGCACTGTACTTCAGCCCCATTCCTACGTTTTTTACAGGGGTGGGGGAGCACGCTTTGTTATTGTTTCAACTGCTGATTGTTGCTAAACAAGCCATTTATTAAATCAGTTTATTGGATATGAGAAAGACATTTACTTATTGTATAATGTCTGATATTTTCCCAAAGTTGTTGATCCCCCGTGAAAAGAGAAGAAAAGTGATCTTGTTTTTCAATTAAAACGCTCATAGCTAAGCTAACAAAATGTTAATGCTTAATTGTTTTTCCACGTAATTGGAGAGAGAGGTCCTTCATGTTTCCTGGTCAGAGATTGTGAAAGGCCATATTTCCATGTTACAGCGCTTGTTTACAAAAGCAGAGGCGACCACCTGTTCTTATGAGATATCTAGCGTCTCCGAACACCTGTGTGTAATGGAAGGATGCCAGAAAAGTTTTGTAACTGAAAAATACTGTTAAAACAGTAAGTGTATTTTGCATTTGTGAAATTATTTTGATTTGATATGAAAGTAAAGGGCTTTATGTTTCTAGAACTGTATCGCAATGAGATTCGATTCACATTTAGATGTTTTGGCATAAGTCTAGGGCCCTGTGTTTTATGTCAGGTGGTGCAGTACCATCCTATGACAATTGATTTATTGTGTAAAAATAAAGGTTCAAATCCAGGTCAAGTGACATTATCAACCAAAACACAGGGCCCTAAATAACATAACATATAAGGTCCTTGGACGTAAAAAGGAGTATGCTCGCCTACACTCCATAACAGTACATCTTGGGCTAGGCCTAGCCTACCTTACAGGCAAGAGGCGAAATCCTATTAACTGTGTATCTCCAAATAACAGTGCATGTGATATCCTTTCCTACACCAAAACAACCTGCAGTAAATACTACTGACTGAATTGAACACATATTTTATTTAGCTTTGCTCTCTGGTGGCATATGCTGTGTAAAATACTGGAATTTTGAAACGCGACTGTGCAATATCAAACAGTGCTGAGGGGATATGTGAGACATTTTTAATAATTCACAGTGTTTTCACACAAAAACAGAACACACAGTAGCATCAATTGACCAGGGCTCAGCTGGTGACACGTCTCTCTGATACACTTCTATACCAGGGTCATGTACTGCAGAGACATTGTTTCAAGTTATATTAGTCTAATGTACGGGATATACTTGGTACACACTGTCCAACGAATTGCTTACTTGCAGGTTTCTTCTCGACAACGCAACAATAAGAAATAATACAGTATAAGAATAGGAACATAAAGTAAATGGCTCAGTAGAAAAGAATAAACATTTTAGCATTAGTATAATACAGGAAGGCACAATTTATCGTCCAATATTTACACGTTGTCACGATCGTTTACAGACGGGATGGACCAAAGCGCAGCGTGATATGCATACATGTTTATTTGGAATGAATAACCAACGACAAAACAACAAACGAAACGTGAAGTCCAAGGTACACAAACAACATACCTAACACGGAACAAGATCCCACAACCCACTAGTGCCAATAGGCTGCCTAAGTATGGTCCCCAATCAGAGACAACGAGCGACAGCTGCCTCTGATTGGGAACCACACAGGCCAACATAGATCTATACATCCTAGAATGTACAACATGGACAAACACAGCAAGGAAAATACACACTCTGACTCAACATACAAGCGTCCTCTGAGTCAGGGTGTGACACACGTGTTTTGGGGATGGGGGGAAAGTGTTTAATTGTGCAGTATTTAGAAATCTGGTAGCAGCAGTCGTGATGTGTGTGTAGCATGAATGTGTGTGTGTGGATGTGTGTACACTGAGTATACCAAACATTAGGCTTGTAGATAGAAACTGTCTCTGAGCCTGTTGGTATCAGACCTCATGCTCCGATACCGTCTGCCTGACAGTAAGGAAGTGAACAGCTCATTGGACATTGAATAACAGGCACCACAGATATGTACTGTAGGTCTACGAGTCTATTCACGTGTTTCTGCCATTTGACTTCTATTGGGTAGGCCGCCTACACTGTTTTTTAGTTTGTTTTATTCTAGGACCAGGCCAGCTGCCTACAGTCTGATGTACAGGTAACTGCCAAAATAAAGGAAACACCAACATAAAGTGTCTTAATAGGGCGTTGGGCCACCACGAGCCAGAACAGCTTCAATGCATCTTGGCATATATTCTGGAACTCTATTGGAGGGATGCGACACCATTCCTCCATGAGAAATTCTTTCATTTGGTGTTTTGTTGATGGTGGTGGAAAACACTGTCTCTGGTGCCTCCCTAGCACCACTCCAGTGACCACGCTCGTCCTGTGGATGGGGGCATTGTCATCCTATGGGGGCATAGCCAGGGCAGCCAAAATAATGATTAGCCCAGCATTTTTACACATGACCCTAAGCGTGATGGGATGTTAATTGCTTAATTAACTTAGGAACCACACCTGTGTGGAAGCACCTGCTTTCAATATACTTTCAATTATTTTGGCAGGTACCAGGTACAGATCTTCAGCTTCTCCTCCTCCAATCCTTACCTTAACTATTATTTGGGAAAATACAAAACTGACCCAAGATCAGAGTCTAGGGGCAACCTTATTTATAAAATGAATGCAGTCTTAAGGCAACAATAGTGCCACCTGGTGCAGAATCCCGAAACTATTTTCCAGCCCATGGTAGTGAAGTAGAGAAGGCTTCTACTGTAGTGTTACTTATTCAGATACCCTAATACTCATTAATCACCGTTTTAGTTATATAAAATACATGAATATCTAATACAGCGTTTATTTCTGAAATGTGTCTTATTTAGTCGATCATACTGTACTGCTGGCCTACAGACCAGCTAAAATGATGAGTGAGACTGGTAACAGAAAACTGTTTAGTCAAAAATGGAACTGAAATATATAGAGTTAAGAAGTATTACATTTCATGAAAAAAGGTATCCTAGGAAAAGTTATTCAGCAGTTTTAGGAGGTATTTGTTGTACATGTAAAGGTGTAGGTAAAGAGTTTTAAAAGTCATTCATAATATTCTCAACGGCTCACTAAACAGGAATGTATTGCATTGATTGTAATCAATCAATCAATCAATCAGCAGCACCTGGGGACCTGACAATCTCATGTTGTCTTCTTCTTGACTGCAATCAGTTGGCTGAATGTCTGCAGGCCCCAGTACAGCAGGGAGATGGAGACAAAGGCCTACACAGAGAGAGAGAGAGAGAGAGAGAGAGAGAGAGAGAGAGAGAGAGAGAGAGAGAGAGAGAGAGAGAGAGAGAGAGAGAGAGAGAAAGAGAGAGAAAGAGAGGAGGTTAGGCCAATGTGTTCTTTACTTTATTCGATGTCTATGAGTACTGACTGACTCATTTTACACCTCCATATTGTTGTGACTAGATGCTGTTCGTGAGCACTTACACCAAACAAACTTTCAATTTCTTACGTATGTTTCCAAAATAGTCTGGATTGCTTCGAGGTAGATTAGATTTGCTTCATTCTCATACCCTCATTTTTGGTGTACCATTGTATGTATACATTCATGTGCACTGGACATGATTTATTGTCAGATGGACAGGTCTAGATACGTAAGGAAGGATAGCACAGCATCAACTTTCACTTAATACCTGATTGAAAGAAAACACTGCGAGCCAGACATATTAGCACGGACATATAAGGACTGGCAAAGGTTAAGGAGTAGGGCAAAGTCATCTCCCATGATGCTCTCATGTTGGGGTCAATAAGTCGGACGCCACGGGGGAATATGCCAGAAAATTCTGCCAAAAGCTGTCCTGTGGCGCCTGTCCCTCCTCCCCCGCCCCCCCTTTCCCTCTGTGTTCTGGCTCATAAACTGCATCCTACCTCGCAGCGCAAGCCAAACCAGGCCCCTGTCCATCACAGGCAACGGCCTGATGGGAAAAAAGCAGCGTTTCCTTTGGACACCACAGCTGTTTTCCTCAGAGAGGGAGAGTGGGAGGGAGGGAGTAAGAGAGCACAACAGGGCCTGGAATGTCCCCCTGCTTCTCCGCCCCTCACTACCTGTCCTGGCAACAGGTTCCCCACTGAGGGAGGGAGGGAGGGAGGAGGGGGGAGGGAGGAGGGGGGGTTGAAGAAAAGAAGGAGAGGGAGGCAACCTGGGCCTGAGACCAACGTCTTCACGTCTAGGACGGACGCACTTTACAGAGACATGAAGTTGTGATGTGTGCTGTACCCATCCCGGAGATGGATTGGGATCGAAAGTGAAGCAAGGCCTCAGGAGTACCCCACAAATCACATAACAGGCCCGGCTAAACACATCCATGGCAGACACTTCTATATCAAAGCAGTATGTTGGATCGCCCGGGGGTACTGTATTGGTTCTGCTCTCATCTCTCGCTACATTTTAATAGACTTCTCTGGGAAAATAATGCATGTGGGATAGATTACATGCGGAAGCGGGGGTTTGATCATCTGCAAATAAGCACTACGAGCAGAGAACACTGGTTCACCAAGTAGGAATCTCAACAAATCCGCTCTCACTCACTTTGTTTTGATTTCAAGAGAGGGTAGTTCGTTAGCGCACCAATGAGTCAAACAAATCGTCTCAGAGCAAGGCAAATGAAAATGCATGTGGTAGATCTTTATTTCTGAGTAGTTTCAGGTTTCTTGTGTCTAAATCATAAGATATGGAACATACTGTTCCACCTTTCTGAGCAAGGAGGAGACACTTCTACAGTATTGTCTAGACCCCATTGACTATTCTGCCAGCATGTGATAAATAAAGTGATATATTGAATAGTCAAGAAACCTGCCACCAGGTGAGAGGGTTCCTTTCTTCTCATACGTTTGACTCCCCACCTCCCTACACTGGGGTACCTGTAGCAGTCCTGGGCAGTAGTGGGTTAACATGGTGGAGCCCTGAGTTCTCCCGTGCAGCTGCACTCATGATTGAAATGAAAACAGCGCAGAATGGGTGCTGTCAGGAGTGTGATATATGACTTGTAATGGGATGTTTCCAGAGCTCCCCTCCCGTCCATATGGCTAGCCTGCCTGCCTGCCTGCCTACAGTACACATTGAGAGAGAGAGAGAGAGAGAGAGAGAGAGAGAGAGAGAGAGAGAGAGAGAGAGAGAGAGAGAGAGAGAGAGAGAGAGAGAGAGAGAGAGAGAGAGGGAGATGCAATACTCAGACATCTGCATAACAGGGCTAGGAGATTCTTAGACACACAAACACATACTCCCTCAATCGCAGGCAGGGATAAACACATGAGCGCACACACACGCATGTGTGGATATGCATGCATGCACACAAATACACACACATGCTCGCAGGTAGGCACATGCACATATGTATGTAGCAAACACACACACATAGCTCTCCTCCTCCTGCTGGGTCTAGTTCCTGTCTCTTCACTATAAGCAGACACTCTTGACTCCTTTCTTTGAACCCAGTTAACAGAGAGATGCTGAGCAGTTTAATGTCTCTCCAGAGAGGTTGCTCTGTCTGGGGCTTAACAACTGTACGAGAGCCATGGGAAACGCTTCCCAACACACACACAGACACACAGATAAACGGGGACACACACATTGCTTGTACAGTAGTAATGAAGCAAAATAGTAATGATGAAGTCACAAAGGGACTCCTTCAGCTTCTCAGTCTACTCTTTCCACTCTTATCAGCACTATTTCCTCCAAGGATGTCAGGGGACAGATCCAAGGTCACTACAAACCTATCCCGTCCATGAGGCATTTCTACTGTTCTGGGGTCAGCGAAAGTGAAGAATAATTCACCATCCCCGACCTCCTGGCTGTTTGTGTCTCCACACTATTACACTGTCATTACTGCAGAGGCCATGGGCTTGGCACATTCTAAAGCCTCAGCCATGTCTCAAATGGCACCCTGTTTCCTTTATAGTGCACTACTTTTGAGCATAAGGGCTCTGGTCAAAAGTAGTGCACTTTATCGGGAATAGGATACCATTTGGGATGCACCTTGTAAGCCTCAGCCATGAAAGTCTCAATCTTACTAATACCCATAATGCTCTGGGTGGCTCCAGCGGTGAGGCGGCCCACTCTGGAGAGAGAGAGCGCAGGCGGAAAGTTGGCAGCCGTGGCGCAACGGGAGCGGGTCCAGAAACAAGGGATGAAAAAACAAAGGAGCGAGAAGGAGAGAGAGGGAGAGAGGGGGAGACTTCTGCCTTGCAAAATCAAACCCGGTGTGCTTTGATGGAGCAATCAGGCCAAGCCAGAGCCCTAGAACTAGAGTCTCAGCGGACGTTCTGTAAATCAGTTCAATGGGATTCCACAGAGAAGGGCAAAGATGGATGGAACCCTAGGGGGCTTGTAAGAGAGAGAGAGAACTATCCTTCCCTCCCTCCTTCCCTTCCTTCGCTCCACCTCCACCTCTGTCTTCTCCTCCCTCTCACCTTCTGCTCTGTCAGCGTATTGTACTGTAGGAACCTGGAGCCTGATCACATTCAAACATCCTGGCTAGTGGCTAGTACTGGGGTTGGAATTGCATGACAGATTAGCGTAGGGGTTTGTGGTCCTCCTTAACTCCTCAACATCCTCTTTTTCCTCATCTACCTCCTCATGAGTCAAGGACAAAACAACTGTGACGAATTCCCAAGAACAGCATAAGGAGAAAGTTACAGATGCACAAATATCATAACCCCCCAAAAATGCTAACCTCACCTGCTATTGTAATGGTGAGAGGTTAGCATGTCTTGGGGGTATGATATTTATGCTTCTCTAACTTTCTCAAATCCAAAGTGCTGCAGTACAGAGCCAAAATAATTAAGAAATGTGTCACTGTCCCAATACTTTTGGAGCTCATTGTATATGTTATTACATTGATTAGATTAGAGAGTGAGTGTGTGTGTGTGTGTGTGTGTGTGTGTGTGCGTGTGTGTGTGTATGCATGTCTGTGTCTGTTACTTTTTTAAGGGGGGAAATAAACTCCCTGCAACAAAGATTGCTTTGCATTATATGATTGACTGTGAGCAAGGATCTCTACACTCTTAGAAAAAAGGGTTCCAAAAGGGTTCTTCGGCTGTCCCCATAGGAGAACCCTTTTTGGTTCCAGGTAGAACCCTTTTTGTTCCAGGTAGAACCCTTTCCCCAGAGGGTTCTACATGGAACCCAAAAGAGTTCTACCTGTAACCAAAAAGGGTTCTTCAAAGGGTTCTCCTATTGGGACAGCCGGAGAACCCTTTTAGGTTCTAGATAGCACCTTTTTTTCTAAGAGTGTACAGTAGGCCCTAGAAAGAAACACTTCTATCCCCAGTGTGTCTGTCTGTATCTATGCCTTCAGTTCATTATATTGTGACTAATACATACAGAATTAGTTTTGAGAGCATTGTTGTTGTTGCGGCATGAAATCGGATTACATGGAATTTGGACCAGTGAGACAACAGCTGGATTCCAAGAAGAAAGGCATATGAGTCTGTAAGTACATAAGTGTTTCCTTGGATTATAAATTTGCCATCTAGTCATGTTGTATATTGTTGGTAATGGTTTTGTATTTCATTGATGAATCATTTACAATTAGGGGACAATACATTATTTAAACTCCTAAGACAATCATTATGGTGTGCTTTGGTTTTTGAGGATATCAAGTCAGAGCCATTATTCATAGTGCCTCAGAGTAGGAGTGCTGATCTAAGATCAGTTTTGCCTTTATATCATAACTAATATGATTATATGGACAGGGGGGCTTGATCCTAGATCAGCACTCTTACTCTGAGACGGCTTTCAGGAATTACTCCAAAAAACAAGCAATCTATTTAGATTTCCATAGCCTTACCTGACATGAGCTTTGACAACACATATATCAGTTCTTACTGTTGAGTGGCATGAACACCAGCACATTGACTGATACTATTTCACACAGGCAGTAGTTTGGACTGTTTACTTGGAGAAAACACTATTATTACCCCATACTTCTATTTAAAATCCCTCCATTTTTGCCAAAGAGGAGATTTCCTTTCCATCCCTGGGAGCATTCAGATGATGTCATCCTCTCAGACTTTCCATAGTCCCAAATGATCCCTTAACCTCAGGCGTTTCAGTGTATTTCTGCTACCAGGCATTCTCTCCTCAAAGGGCGCTAACGCTAACCTCTCGCACCTGAAAATGAGCTAGTCGAAACAGAGCTCTCAGATAACAGTGTATTTTCACTGATTGCTGTCTTATCTTTTCATTCAGGGTTGGGGTGCCAACAATGGGTGAAACTATGGGTTTATAGGATATATTGTTTTTGTAGATGGGTCAGGTGTTGGGCTAGATAAGAGCTGCCGTAAGCTGAGATGAGCTTTGGTGTTCACGTGAACATGATAATTGTTCTGACCTCTTTGTCTTCGACTCAATGGAATATTTTCTTTCCCTTCAAAACGTTAGAGAAAATAAGAATAAGTGTTACACAAAATAGAGGAAGAGATCAAATATGATAAATTAATAAGTTATTCTGATGATTCTTGGCATACTTGTGGATTGAGTTATATACTGTTATGTGAGCCCTGCTCACAGCGAAAAGTACCAACCGCAAACAGACTCTCATTGGCAAAGTAGCCTCCTCATGATACAGAATCAGACTACAGACAACAACTATTTTCTCATTGATAGTGCAGTGAGTGACTCAGTTTGAATACTAAGCAGGGCTGAGAAGAGCCCCTCAGAGGTTCCTTCTCCACAACACCACGGGACAGGTGTATTTTTATTAGCTCACTTAAATTGCTATGACTTCACTAGTTAGGGGGTTAGCCTGTTGGGAGAGTAGCTCCTTAATGACTGTGGGACAGAGTCTAACCCAGCTCTACAGCACGTTCCCTTACGCCTTCAGGCCTTCAGGCAGACAGACCATGGGCCTAAAAACCATATGTTACATCATTACAGGCCAGTCCTCAACGCCCAGCCCCTAATCCTAACCACACACATAGACACATGTACAAACACACACACATGCACATACGCACGCACGCAAGCATGCACGCCCACGCACACACACACACATATATAAACACACACACACATATACACAGACACACATACAGACACACACACACATATATATTCTCTCTCACACACACACACACTTTACGCATGTCCACACACCACCATTCTACCTTATACAGCCTGGCTCCATGTGTGCCACTTAGACATTGGGTGTGGGTGGGTAAGGGAGGGTGAGAGGTACCCCAGTCTTGGTTTACAGGTCAAGCCTGCAGCTTTACAAGGGAAATCTCCAGAGCCACTATAAATACCACAGTGAGCTTTAAGGGTGCTGTATATCACGCCAGTGGGCTTTGAGTGCTTCAACTCAACCTATTTTTTGTAGTTATTCTTTAATAGTGGAATTGAATGAGTGACTACAATTAAATGTGAACTTCCCTCCACTTTGAGTCCCCAGCTTGAATTGATTGGCGCGACTTCAAAATGCCTCCCCCAGCAACAAAGAGCTGGCCGTTCACCTCACGCGTCAGGACAATATATCATTACTGTACCTCGGTTTCTTTGCTGCCTCACTTGTAGTAATGGGTAACAAGGTACAAAGTCAGGAACCGTTTCATGAAAATGGTGATGCTTTTCAATGGGCACCACCTGCTTAGGTGACATTTATTCTGCTCCAACTGAAATACTGAGACATTGAATAGGGCCTAATGAAACATTCGCAGAAAGAGTATATAAAACAAAGATGTCATGGAGAAAATACTGCCATGTAGCATGTAGTGAATAAATCACGATGAACACGTTTTTTCAAGTCGAAGTTGAATACATTTGTAATTAATTCACAGCATATTTTGTTTTGTTTTTATCATCTTGAAAAATAATGTGTCTGGGAAAAAACTCCAGTCTCCTTTTTGACACCTGAGTGTGCAGATGTGGAGTCACACAATAAAAGCAGCAATTCAGCCGCAGTGCTCACGTGTGAATCTCATCAGCCAGCTTTGGTTAGCGGCAGACAAGACTAATTGGTTCCAGAAGTGTTGCAGTTTGCAGTTCGCACTGCCTGGGATGGCAGGGAACAAGGGAGTAAAGGAGGGAGAGAGAGAGAGAGAGAAAGAGAGAGAGAGAAAGGCAAGTAATGAGAGGTCAGCCACGATCTAGAACTCCGCCGCAAGTGGCAGAAACGCACAGCAATTTTATGGTCAATTGGGCCGTGCATCTGGAGTCATACATCACAGGTAAATGTGGGGCCGGAGCCAGTGACGGTTCACACACACACACGTAGTCTCTCTCTCACACACACACGCACACGCTAACGCATACGCACAAACACAATGAGGCACAATGGACACATACAGGGACACATACACTACAGTAATAGCCTACTGTCACACAGTGCAGCTTCATCCACAGAGCATGGCTGGCTACAGGAAGGGCCAATGCTCTAACTAGGCCTAATGGCCCCTAAAGACTGGCTGTCGACTCCGCTCATCATCAAAGAGGCAACTCGCACACTCCACTCCCCACACACTCCACGCCCCACCCATCCTACCATCGACCGGAGGGCATTCTGCTAAGTGCACTATTTCCTGACACCCTTTGTTTGTTTTGTTGACTGACACGGTCATCATCAAAAACAACGTTCTTATTGATTGGTTAATAGGTTTGTATTACACTAATTGTTACCTCTGAAAGTATGTTTATATCTCATTGTCACGTACAGTATGTCTGTGTTTTCTAGTAAAATGTTAGGGACAATGAAATGGTGTGGATAAATGCCTACTTATATGTCCAGCTTTACATTACAGTAGGATACCGAGTTATCACACCTCTTGAAGAATTAATGTTTTAAATGTTAGATTAGCATATTGTATCATTCTCCAAAAGGGGTTCTAAAATGTTTTGTAGTAGCAGCACGGTCTGTCTCCAACCTCAATGGGCACAACCAGCGGTGCTGGTGCCGTCATGTAGCCATATCTCAGCAGCATCACCATCAGCACACAGCGTAGCAACTCCAACATGGATGCCGTTGACCTGCATAGGGAAAGAACGCAACAACCGCCAATAACGAACTGGTTTAAGTGGCATTTCGACTCAATTGATTCAAGTCAATTCAGTTATGGCATTGAAATCCAAGAGATATGAGACAATCTATTGATAAGTCATTATTGGAGTTTTTTCCATTTCAATTTTCTAAATTGTTTGACTTAAAATGGGTTGGACCACGTAACCTTGAAGAGGACCAATCTCTGTGTGCTAATTCCAAGGTATTTACAGTGAGGGATAACAGTACAGTACCAGTGATATATGACAGTACAGTACCTTTGGTCAATGATGAAGCCAATGGAGGTCAGACTGAGTAGAATGTAGCCAGTCATCATCAGAACAGTCAGCTGGGATAGCATCTATAACATAGACACACCAATAATGCTTATCAGGAGAAAAGGTACAGATGTAGGATCTTAATTTGATCACCCTGTTGCAGGAGAACTTTCCTGAAATGCAGGAAATGTAAAACTTGTAGTGTATTTGAGGTTTAAAAATTTATCAACCCCTACAAAAATGTCCATTAATTATAATCAACATAATAATTCACATTTCCTGTTGCTGTAGGATTATTTTCCTGTTGTAGTAAACTGGCTCAAATTAAGATCCTGCATCTGTATGGTGAATTATGGGCACAGGAGTTTTGACTATGAGTGAAGTCATGAACCATGCCCCTTTTAATATCCCAGACTACACATCTAGACACAGTAAGCTATTATGTTACATCTAGCTCCCCTACACAATGTAGTGTAGAGTCTTGCCAGTAACCGTGACTCAGACAATCTGATTCAGAGAGGTTGGGTTGAATGCGGAAGACACATTTTGGTTGAAGGCATTCAGTTGTGCAACTGACTAGGTTTCCCCCTTTCCTTTCTCACACTCTATATAATAGGGATATTACCTCTGACCATCTCTGTTGAGTCCTGCTAAGGGACTTGACCACAGTGGAAGACGTTGCGGTACATAGCTCTCAGTACCACTATACATCAAGCCAAAGCAAACACTATGGGGAACACCAGTCCTATACCGTACACATTCACATTGAACTTGGCAAGCTGTTTTTTTCGCACACAACCCCAACCCGTGGATGGATACATGAGTGGTGAAAATGCATGGCCTTAAGTTGCTAACCTAAAAGACAGCTGTAAGACTAGCTGCTCCTAAGGGACTAGACTGGTCTGTCGGAGCAGGGTTTGGATCTTCAACACTCCACTCACAGGCCCTGACATATAAACCTCACTGGCCTCCCTCCATACAGTACATACACAACAATGCACATTCCCAACAGGCCATATATGGCATCAACATATCAACAGGAAGCAATAAAGTAGTATTTCTTCATGTTTATATGGTACAGGCCCTATAATTGTTAAACCCCATATTCCCCTAACACACACGTGGGAAAGTATAGGCGGGGCACTACTGTATGTATTCAATGGGGGCAAATAAGACATTATGAATCAACTATACTAAAGCATTTCCATTACATGGATTCCAAAGACACACAGTAAACTTATCCATCACTATAGTCAGTAACGCTTAAGGTGAGGTCTAAATTGACAGTAATACAGTAACTACACAGTTATTATAAGCTAATTACCAATCTCTTCAGCAATGTATTCTTTGGCAATTGTATTTTATTTATTTATACAATTTGATTAGGCTATTTTACAGGGCACAATTGAATCATTATGCTGTATTGCACCCACTGGTACTGTTACCCAGGAGTCAAAGCAGGTCAGTTAGGTTACATGATCTTTACTTTGACTATCTCTACCCTGGGGGAATGGAACCTAGACACAACCTAGCTGTCGCTGGGGAAAACGTTCATCAACTTTAAAAAATAATGGGCATTCAGAGCAGAAACAATCAAAATCGAGAGGAAAATGTTTGGATTTTCATGCCCGCTCAGTGCGCAACATTTTTATTTCGTCCCATATCGTATTTCAACAATAACAGTGAGTGAAAATAAATGAAATTCACCATCTGCTGGCGCTTCAGTGACTCCAGCACTGGACTGATTATGTTATTGTTTCTATATCCTCTGAGACCTGGAGATTAACTTATTATTATTATAGTTTTCATCATTGCCATTATTATTTTCAGGACAAGAGATTGGTTGGATTCTGAGTTGAGGAATTAGCTTTTCGACTTGGTCAATTTACCTGTGTGTCCTTATTGTAAAATTACCCAACCTGAAATAAACTGTAGCTACACCAGGCTATACCAATGATGTAATTGAAGGCTAACTTTTTTTGTACCTTTATTTAACTAGGCAAGTCAGTTAAGAACAAATTCTTATTTACAATGACGGCCTACACCGGCCAAACCCGGACGACGCTGGGCCAATTGTGCGCCGCCCTATGGGATTTGTTTGAAATAGACATGTTTTAATGTCTTTGAATTAACACTAAGACCATAAATTGTGCTACACTGTATCATCAATGGTCACCATAAATACGTGCCTAGTGAACATGGAGGTATACGTACATACATACATGGACATGATTTATTGTCAGGCCAAGGTTATTTTCCCTAGAAATCATGATTACTCCATCCTGAAGGCTATTTGGGTTGGGAAATGGTTGGGAAATGGTTGACTTGGCAATTAAGGCATTTGTGTTCACTGTTAGACCACCAGCTGCTGTGCTGCTGTTTCATGCACTGGTGGCCAATAAGAAGGGGGAACTCTTTGACTGTGGGCCTATGTGGAGGGAGGACCACAACTAAGGGAACACCACGGAGGTAGGAATCACATGAAGACAGGCCATTTTGTCTCAATTTGAAGGGCTGGGTGGGACAGCATATGTTGGCTAACCAAAACTATGCCTGGGGAAAAAAGCAGTCCAAAGATAACTGCTGAGGAAACCTGACTTGAGTTTTTTGAAAGAGGAAGGGGTGGTCTTTTGGCTCTGAGAGTGGGAAAAAATTGACAAAGGTTATTCTAAAGAGGACTGACAGTCAGTCATTCTGACTTGATGGTAGCAGAGTCAGTATTTTTCTGTAAATACTGTAGAAAAACAACCAAATTAAGCATGTAATGAGCTCAAATAAACCGAATGTTTGTGACTTTGTTCCTTAGAAGAAAATGAAAATTACATTATTTAAAATGGCTAAAATAAGATAGAACCCTGTGTATTCAATCCCAGTTGATTATCTATGACTGGTCACTCTTGAGATTGACAATACATACCAGCCTTGACTCAAACAGATCCTGGTAAACACCCAACAACATTAGACCATGTATGCAGACATAGACTTGCAGAGCCAGAGGCCAACTGGGATTGTAGGGCAGCTCTTCTCCAGTGACCTGTCAATTACATAAATCAGAAATATTAAAACAGCAATATAATACAGCTAAACAAAAAGATAAGACAATATAACATAATTCCTGAATGCTGTGATTTTTTAACTGGCCATATTGTCATGGCTTGTCTATATGCAGATGATAAGATATTGTTCAACTACTTTGAAATAATTCACTACAGAACATCAATACTGTATGTAGCTTAAACTTGGTTTAAAACTCAAAAGTGTAGAGCTCTAGATGTTGAATTGGTACAGGTCTCTTGCAGGGGTTTTCCAGGGGTCTTGGGTGAGTTAGCTACATGTGGGTTTCTTTCACATCACTACCCTTGTAGGTGTTCCAGCCCACAGCTCTGCTTAGCCTCAAAAGCCAACACATTCGACCCTGACTCTCTCTCTCTCTCTCTCTCTCTCTCTCTCTCCTTAGAGAATATCAATGCACCCGTCTAGGCCTACAATGGCAAGCCTTTCAAGATATTTCAGTCAAATTCCAGCACCCTCCACATGTTTAGAATCACCATGCAAGAGTTTAGGGGCCAATTTAATCATAAAGACGAGGGGTGGAGTTTTTTTTAAGTGTGAAGGGCCTAAATATGTGCCACCATCAGCGCTATTTCAAAGCCAACCACTGGGGCTCCTGATGGGCACTATAGTAACAAACACACTCACACCCTTTTGATCCCTAGCAGGGCACCCACAGACTTACTATTTAAAGTGAAAATGAGCTTATTGTGTTCCCCCTACAAAGGCCTTGAGGATTTATTTGGTGTAGTGTTTCCTTGTAAAGGCTGTGTAAAATGTGAATCTTTCAAGTGAGAATACTGTGAGTCATTTGGATAGTGAGGCTAGTGTTTTACTTTGCGTCATAATGATAGGTAATGAAGTATGAAAGTGTCAAATGTGTCCCTTTTGGGAATGCACACACAACAAAAATGCTAGAACACCGTCTTCAACTCTCTCTTCATACTCTCTTTGTCTCCATGATTCCCCACGTCTTACAGACCCTCTCTCACTATCTCTCTCTCGCTATCTCTCTCTCGTTCGCTATCTCTCTCTCTCTTGCTATCTCTCTCTCGCTATCTCTCTCTCGCTATCTCTCTCTCGTTTTCTCTCTTCCTCTAATGACAAAATGTGTCTTCATATTGAATGTGGTAGTACCTCAGGCACCTCTGCGTGATCCCCCAGCCTTGGTTTGCCAGGTTTCCAACTTGGTCCTTTCCAGAGGACGCCCAATTTATTGAAGATTTTCTTGTATCTGTTGAACCTCCTCCACAAGTATTTATAGTAATGGAACTAAAGGAAAAATATAAAATATATACCATCACATTACAGTGACATTATATTACATAAGCAGTTTTACTATAAAAGCCCTGATATTACTACATATTCATTATTGTCAATGCTAATCTGTGCGTTAATTAATACTGGGTTGAGAATGTTGCTTGTCATTTTGGAGGGATTGCTCATGCGGTAAGTTGCCAGTGGTAAGGGCAGTGAAAATAATCAAACACAACTTCTAGTATTTCATTTTATTGGACTCTTTCACCTCTGCTGGGCGGTTTGTTTAAAGTTGCGTAATAATGTTATGGTTCCAGCATGGCTGTTCCACTAGCTGGGGCCTCATCTATAGTGGCACCTGAATGTTGTAACATTTACTTGTATACACTGATTGAGAGTAACTGCCCTACAAATGGTTTGATTCCACTGATGTAATACGGGAACAATCAGACAGTTTGCACGCAGTGTCAGCTCAGTCTAAACACTGTGACAATTTGCTCTTTGATAGCTTGTATATACATTTATAGTCTAGTAGTTTATATCTTACAGTGTACAAAACACAACACAGCAAATAAGATATTCATTTTGTATTTTCTCATGGGACTAACCTGAATATGGAGGATTTCAAATGTGTTTATTTTGTGTACGAGACCATAGACAACTTTATCGCCCTCTGGAGTAAAGGTACCTGATAAATCAAAGTGAGAGAATGTAGTTATATGGCCATATTACAACAAGCACTGACCTTGTGAGCGTTTACTCACCGAATAGTCGGTCCCATATTATCAGAGCTCCCCCGTAATTCTTATCAATGCAATATTCATTTCGCCCTGCCAATGAAATGCAACACATCATTTTCCTTTTTCACCAATATTGCACTGATCAAGTCACGTCAAATATGGTAAGAATATGTGTGTTTGACAGAGAAGAAGAGGCTTTCTTTCTTACCGTGGTGAACTCTGTGGTGACTGGGGGTGTTTAGGACCCACTCCAGAGGTCCCATATCTCTGATCACCTGAAAGACAGAGAATGTACATACATTAAACAAACAAACAAAAAAATTTATAGCCTAGCTGCTACAATTTGGGCTGGTTTCCCGGACATAGATTAAACCTAGTACTGGATTAAAAAACTATTTGAATAGAGATTCTCGCCAATTTATGTTTTAACTGGTAGTGTACTCCTGGGGTCTTTTTTGGCAATTTGGTTAACATACAGTAGCAACTAAATGTATCTGGCTAGAAACCTTTTTTATAAGACTAAAGCATTTTATTATTTGATGAGTTGATGGTCTAAGCTCTAAGAATTACGGAAAGCGTGAGGTGACCAAATTCCCAGATGGAAAGATCAATATTTATAGATTGGAATTAAAAGCAACACTAGGATGGAAAGAGGTGCCAAGACCATAAAGCAGTTGATAATGCTCTTACATACACTTGAACACACTCTGTACACACACACACTTATGCATACAAGTATGCTTGTAATAGTAGCTCCTAGCTAATATGGAAGCACACACTTCCTTCCAGACATACACATTAGTGCATGCACAAGCATTCCAAAACAATATCTCAGTCATTCATAATCAAACACGTATGGCTGTTCAATCACTCTATTAAGCAGACACACACACAGAAAATCATTACAGATCATGCCATAAGGAACATATTTCAGAAATATCAGATTTCTCATTTGGTGCGACTTTTACAGACATTTTGATGTTAAAGTCTACAACTGATCAGTCTGGGAAAATATTTTTTAAATGATTCATTATTTCCATGTAATGAGTGGTCTGGCAACAGCCAGAGTTTTATCTTGAATGAAAAAGGTCTTGCCGCTTCACTCAAACTTTTTATTCCCAGATCAGGTCTGGGAATCGCGTGCCAATAAATTACTCAACATCAAAAAAGTCTATAAAGAAATCATAAATTATATCCCTCAGATAATTTCGAATTTATAACTGTTTTCACTAATAGTGTACTAAAAGATGGAAGTGATTCCAACTCCATTCATTCCCCTAACGATTGGGGATTGTAAAAATGATACTCCCAGTCACTTTAAAGGAGAACGACTGGTCTTGCTTCTGTTTGGAATATTTCATAAAATCTCATTATTTTTTATTAAACACAGGTTTGACTTGAGCTCCCCTTAACAGCAGTTAGTCTAGGGACTAGAGTGAGATAACTTTCAGTCAAAGTAGCTTTATCTCTGAATTTTTACAGTTTACACTATTACAGCAATTGGGAAATATGCATAATGAATCTTGTAGAATATTGACTACATTAATAATCATCATTAAACAAGGTCGCATTCACTAGGCATGAAAAACAAGCAAACGGGCCGAAACGGGGAGAGACTACCTAACCATATCCAATAAGCAGTGCTTGTTTTTGTTTTCCATTTTAAAACTTTTTGCTACGGTGATGAATGCACTAATGAATAGGACCGAGGTTGGCCCTAAGGTCTTGTGGATGGTAACCTGAGATTGGTGGTACTGTGGGTTGTATTTACCTCAGTGTGGATCCAGAACTGGTAGAGCAGGTTGAATTGGATGTGAACAGCAAACACAGAGGGTGGTACTGCCAACGCCATTGGGAGATAGAACACCTGAGGACAGACACAATTAATACAGTTAGATGCACACAATAACATGAGTATTGTGGATAGTCAAGTTAATATAATAGTTTAATTTCCCTAATAATCCTGTTGACATGGATACATCTGAAATCACTAATCAAAATAAACATTCTACCACAGCGACCATGTTATTTTTGGGAAGCCTATTTGATTCTGAGTTCGGACATTTAAAGTTTGTATGTGAAAACGACTTCTAAAATGCATACTTTCAGTTGTTCCGAACACACTTCACTAAAGAGGGAGGCTCGCTTGGCTGGTGCTAGCACATGCGCAGATCAAATACACCGCTGGAACTACGATTAAGGTGTTTATATGTCCTAATAATTCGAAAAATTGCAACAAAAAAACAGGTGTTTTAATCAGCGTATGCTTATGACCGTATGCCAATTAAGGTAAACAGAGTAAGGTGTTTACATGACTAGTGCCATACTCTCATTCTTATTAGCTTAAGTATACCATACTTTGTGCATAACATAGCATACATTGTGGTAAAGGAGCAAATGTTGGACTTATCTGCATTTCTAATGCGGCAGGTAGCCTAGCGCTTACTGGGCCAGTAACCGAAAGGTCGCTGGTTCGAATATCAAGGTGAAAAATCGGTTGATGTTACTTAAGAAAGGCACTTGACCCTAATTTGCTCCAGGGGTGCCATACTACTATGGCTAACCTTGTAAAACAACACATTTCACTGCATCTCTCCAGTGTGTGACAATAAAACATGTTTTTTTTTTTTATCAACTCTTGCCATCTCCAGCATCAGACAAAAGTATGTTGTTCACAATAGAATAGAATAGAATAGATGTTCCAGTGGATGAGTAGGGCTCTTACCCATGATGAGAACTGCTGTGTGAGGGATTGTCTGAGGGCTGTGGAAAGGTTGTAGTACTCTGAGCTGTGGTGGACCTGGTGGGCAGCCCACAGGAGGTTCAACTCTATCGTGGGAACACACACACACCAAATCAAATCAAATCAAATTTTATTGGCCACATGCGCCGAATACAACAGGTGCAGACATTACAGTGAAATGCTTACTTACAGCCCTTACACTTTTTTTGTTGTTGTTTTATTTTTACTTTTTTTGTTAAAAATAAATGCACTGTTGGTTAAGGGCTGTAAGTAAGCATTTCACTGTAATGTCTGCACCTGTTGTATTCGGCGCATGTGACCAATAAAATGTGATTTGATTTGATTTGATTTAACCAACAGTGCATTATTTTTAATAAAAAAGTAAAATAAAACAACAACAAAAAAGTGTTGAGAAAAAAAGAGCAGAAGTAAAATAAAATAAAAGTAGGGAGGCTATATATACAGGGGGGTACCGGTGCAGAGTCAATGTGCGGGGGCACCGGCTAGTAGAGGTAGTTGAAGTAATATGTACATGTGGGTAGAGTTAAAGTGACTATGCATAAATAATTAACAGAGTAGCAGCAGCGTAAAAAGATGGGGTGGGGGGGCAGTGCAAATAGTCCGGGTAGCCATGATTAGCTGTTCAGGAGTCTTATGGCTAGGGGGGTAGAAGCTGTTAAGAAGCCTTTTGGACCTAGACTTGGCACTCCGGTACCGCTTGCCGTGCGGTAGCAGAGAGAACAGTCTATGACTAGGGTGGCTGGAGTCTTTGACAATTTTGAGGGCCTTCCTCTGACACCGCCTGGTATAGAGGTCCTGGATGGCAGGAAGCTTGGCCCCAGTGATGTACTGGGCCGTACGCACTACCCTCTGTAGTGCCTTGCGGTCGGAGGCCAAGCAGTTGCCATACCAGGCGGTGATGCAACCAGTCAGGATGCTCTCGATGGTGCAGCTGTATAATTTTTTGAGGATCTGAGGACCCATGCCAAATCTTTTCAGTCTCCTGAGGGGGAATAGGCTTTGTCGTGCCCTCTTCATGACTGTCTTGGTGTGTTTGGACCATGATAGTTCGTTGGTGATGTGGACACCAAGGAACTTGAAGCTCTCAACTTGTTCCACTACAGCCCCGTCGATGAGAATGGGGGCGTGCTCAGTCCTCTTTTTTTCCCTGTAGTCCACAATCATCTCCTTTGTCTTGGTCACGTTGAGGGAGAGGTTGTTATCCTGGCACCACACGGCCAGGTCTCTGACCTCCTCCCTATAGGCTGTCTCATCGTTGTCGGTGATCAGGCCTACCACTGTTGTGTCGTCGGCAAACTTAATGATGGTGTTGGAGTCGTGTCTGGCCATGCAGTCATGGGTGAACAGGGAGTACAGGAGGGGACTGAGCATGCACCCCTGAGGGGCCCCCGTGTTGAGGATCAGTGTGGCAGATGTGTTGTTACCTACCCTTACCACCTGGGGGCGGCCCGTCAGAAAGTCCAGGATCCAGTTGCAGAGGGAGGTGTTTAGTCCCTGGATCCTTAGCTTAGTGATGAGCTTTGAGGGCACTATGGTGTTGAATGCTGAGCTGTAGTCAATGAATAGCATTCTCACGTAGGTGTTCCTCTTGTCCAGGTGGGAAAGGGCAGTGTGGAGTGCAATAGAGATTGCATCATCTGTGGATCTGTTGGAGCGGTATGCAAATTGGAGTGGGTCTAGGGTTTCTGGGATAATGGTGTTGATGTGAGCCATGACCAGCCTTTCAAAGCACTTCATGGCTTCAGACGTCAGTGCTACGGGTCGGTAGTCATTTAGGCAGGTTATCTTAGTGTCCTTGGGCACGGGGACTATGATGGTCTGCTTGAAACATGTTGGTATTACAGACTCAGTCAGGGACATGTTGAAAATGTCAGTGAAGACACTTGCCAGTTGGTCAGCACATGCTCGGAGTACACGTCCTGGTAATCCGTCTGGCCCTGCGGCCTTGTGAATGTTGACCTGCTTAAAAGTCTTACTCACATCGGCTACGGAGAGCGTGATCACATAGTCATCTGGAACAGCTGGTGCTCTCATGCATGCTTTAGTGTTGCTTGCCTCGAAGCGAGCATAGAAGTGGTTTAGCTCGTCTGGTAGGCTTGTGTCACTGGGAAGCTCGCGGCTGTGCTTCCCTTTGTAGTCTGTAATAGTTTTCAAGCCCTGCCACATCCGACGAGCGTCAGAGCCGGTGTAGTACGATTCAATCTTAGTCCTGTATTGACTCTTTGCCTGTTTGATGGTTCGTCGGAGGGCATAGCGGGATTTCTTATAAGCGTCCGGGTTAGAGTCCCGCTCCTTGAAAGCAGCAGCTCTACCCTTTAGCTCAGTGCGGATGTTTCCTGTAATCCATGGCTTCTGGTTGGGGTATGTATATACGGTCACTGTGGGGACGACATCATCGATGCACTTATTGATGAAGCCAGTGACTGATGTGGTGTACTCCTCAATGCTATCTGAAGAATCCCGGAACATGTTCCAGTCTGTGCTAGCAAAACAGTCCTGTAGCTTAGCATCTGCGTCATCTGACCACCATGCACACACACACACACACACACACACACACACACACACACACACACACACACATACACACACAGAGTTAGCAACAGGTAGACAGGGCATCACATAACACTGTCTAACAATCCAATCTCTTAATCTCATACCGGTACAAAGTGACCTGCTTTGAATCTGTCAATGACCATGAGGAGCAATTGCAAAGTGCAAACAGTACGTTACTTCCTATACTGTACAGGTTTAAAGGTGCACCCCCATTTCCTGGGTGCTAAAACTCTAATAGTTCGCCTAATTTCAGTTTATGTGACAAAATCAGCTAGTGTAGAGAATCATTGTACCATCTAAACCGCTGTGAAATATATTTTCCATAACCAAAAATATTGTTTTTTTAGCTGTTGGAAGCTGGTGTACAAAACCGAATGTAAAAGAGAGAAAAACTAAACTTAAGAATGGGAACCATATAAATATTTACATCTATAACTCACATTTCTATGTGAATTTGTTCGGGTCGCCCAAAAAGTGACATATTGCCACTTTAAAGCCTGGGCCTTTTGCACATATAGCTCCTGTACATGCATGTCATCGCTTGCACTCCGCTTGCAGAATTTATTGACTAAAAAAATTAAGTATTTGAATTAATGAATGGAACGAATTGCATAATTGAATGTAATAAAAAAGTATTAGCACCCCTAATTTTTTTAACGACTAACAACACTCATTGCCAGTCTTGTAGAAAATCGAGCAAACCATGAACCTAGCAAACCATAGGGGACATTACGATATTATGACAACTATGATATAAAAGCCTTAGTCTACAGCTGTTGTCCCTGTGCTGCAGTTTACATTCCTCTGCTGTGTTGTGATACTTGCTACATTAATATTACTATTACACTTCATTTTAACATCCAAAGAAACACGCTTGTTAAGTTTCACTGGATCTCCGAGCTGTTTCCGGACCACCCATTTCTCTGTGCTCTTTGGCAGTGGCACCCCCCAAACGCTTTGGCTTCATCTACATGGGAGTAGAGGAACCTTTGCTAAGTCTGGACCACAAAGCCCCCATATAGGCTATCTATAGTAACATATACATTTCATTAAAAGCAGTGAAAATTACTCAATACCCATAAAAAACCCATGTGGTAGCCCTGATGTGTAATTGTGCTATGATTACACGATAAATGATAACAAAAACAAATAATTCAACTCTAATTAAATTTGATAACAAAGTTGGATTTTGAAAACGTAGGAGGCACATTTTTGCCTGCTAAATCTAGTCATGTGTATGATGAGCGCATACTCACTGGGCTAGCTCTCCATTCGTTCTATTTCGAGAGTTCATTCTAAAGAGACATCTTGAAGGTACTGTATGGCTCTTTCACTGTTTAATAAACTTGTGAATTCTATCGAAACAGAGAGCCACAAAACCCAATGGGTCGAGAGACACCACCTGAACAAACACACCTTTGTAGAAAGTGTGTGTGAAGGTGTGTACAGTAGGTGTCTGTGAAGAGAATGCCATGATCCGTCCTCGGACACCTCAAATCAAACGTCCAAGAACCTGCGGCCAAACCATCAAAATCAGCAAGCCTTGTCTATGAGGAATTCCCAAAGCCTAGGAGACAGGGAGAACCCTCTCAAACGACATGCCAATACTCGACACCTCTGTAACGTCAACAAGCTATCAACTAGTGTGAGAGGACAGATGGTTCAAACTACAGTGAGTGTACAATTTCAGTTTAAAACTTACTGTACTGGATTTCAAACTTAATTTCCCTACTCTACGAAACAGAATTCAATCTGTAGCTCCACCATAAACCTAACCGGAGGGTAAGAGGAGTGAGAGAGAGAAAAACAGGAAGAGACGTTGTGAGTAATATCTTGAGTCGTTTACGCGTGCTTTTACACTTCTTCCTGTCAGAGCCCACGGAGGAACTAGATCAACTGTTAAAGAAACACAAAGAAGAAGTTATAATCCCGCCATTGTTTGATTTTTGATTTTTGCTAGCCCCTTTTTTTTGGTTTGAGGGGCTGGAGCGGGCTAAGATTGATGCTGGGTGTCACTAGTAGGAAGTATGAACTGCTAGGCTTCGTTGCAAGCCATGTCCTCATCCTGCGACTCAGCAGGACATCGCATAGTTTGGCAGGCCCTATTCAGGAGGGAACTCCTTTAATGATGAGAACGAATGCCACAGAGAACCTTTCCCACCAAGAGCAGAAACGCTGAGGTCTGCACATCCACAGGTCTCAAGTAGGGCTTTGCAGATTTTTTGAATATCAGTGATAAGTAGAATATTACACACTAATATGCAAAATGGAACAGAGACAGTCAATGGAAATAATAATAATATGGTCAGGTCTGTATTTTTCAGGGAAGAATCTCTGTAGGTTTGGTTTGAATGGTAGTGGGTTAAGATCAGACATCACACTGTACTCAAATGAACACGTTACTAATGTGTTGCAATGTGCATCATATGACTTCAGGTCATACAGGTGTGTGGACTGAGGTGAGAGTAGAGTTGGGATGATAAACCGAAAATTATCGACACCGACAATACCAATCACTTATCGCAGGCATTTTGCTGATATCGTTCATTATGATATCAAATCAAATCAAATCAAATTTTATTGGTCACATGCGCCGAATACAACAGGTGCAGACATTACAGTGAAATGCTTACTTACAGCCCTTAACCAACAGTGCATTTATTTTAAACAAAAAAGTAAGAATAAAACAACAACAAAAAAGTGTTGAGAAAAAAAAAGAGCAGAAGTAAAAAATAAAGTGACAGTAGGGAGGCTATATATACAATAGAATAAAGTGACAGTAGGGAGGCTATATATACAGGGGGGTACCGTTGCATAGTAAACGTGCGGGGGCACCGGCCAGTTGAGGCAGTTGAGGCAATATGTACATGTGGGTAGAGTTAAAGTGACTATGCATAAATACTTAACAGAGTAGCAGCAGCGTAAAAAGGATGGGGTGGGGGGGCAGTGCAAATAGTCCGGGTAGCCATGATTAGCTGTTCAGGAGTCTTATGGCTTGGGGGTAGAAGCTGTTGAGAAGTCTTTTGGACCTAGACTTGGCACTCCGGTACCGCTTGCCGTGCGGTAGCAGAGAGAACAGTCTATGACTAGGGTGACTGGAGTCTTTGACAATTTTGAGGGCCTTCCTCTGACACCGCCTGGTATAGAGGTCCTGGATGGCAGGGAGCTTTGCCCCAGTGATGTACTGGGCCGTACGCACTACCCTCTGTAGTGCCTTGCGGTCAGAGGCCAAGCAGTTGCCATACCAGGCGGTGATGCAACCAGTCAGGATGCTCTCGATGGTGCAGCTGTAGAATTTTTTGAGGATCTGAGGACCTATGCCAAATCTTTTTAGTCTCCTGAGGGGGAATAGGCTTTGTCGTGCCCTCTTCACGACTGTCTTGGTGTGTTTGGACCATGATAGTTCGTTGGTGATGTGGACACCAAGGAACTTGAAGCTCTCAACCTGTTCCACTACAGCCCCGTCGATGAGAATGGGGGCGTGCTCAGTCCTCTTTTTTTTCCTGTAGTCCACAATCATCTCCTTTGTCTTGGTCACGTTGAGGGAGAGGTTGTTGTCCTGGCACCACACGGCCAGATCTCTGACCTCCTCCCTATAGGCTGTCTCATCGTTGTCGGTGATCAGGCCTACCACTGTTGTGTCGTCGGCAAACTTAATGATGGTGTTGGAGTCGTGCCTGGCCATGCAGTCATGGGTGAACAGAGAGTACAGGAGGGGACTGAGCACGCACCCCTGAGGGGCCCCCGTCCACTATATAGTGGTTGAATGCCCTGATAAGTAGACTATACTAGAGAAATGTGAAATGAAATAAGTTTGCTAATATGGGTGATTGTTAATGGTACAATTGATGGCTACAAGCATCAAACTAATAGTAGTAGTTTAAAGGATAATAAATAAATGTGGTGCACATTGTTATAAACGTATGATTCTATTTATCATTATCACATCAATTCAGGTAATTTATCGCCATATGGATTTTTGTCCATATCGCCCAGCTCTAAGTGACAGCGATTTGGACTTTGATCAAACAAGACCATATTTAACCTGTAACTATTTTCAGGAACTGTGCTTATGTAAGATGTCATTAACATGGGGTACTGCAGTCCAAGGTCCCATTTAACTCAGTAAAACAAACTTTGTGTAATTCCAGAAAGTTTATGCAACATCAGGTGATTACTAAGTAATCTATTAATAATAACCGGAAGGTCACTGGTTCGAATACCTGAGCTGACACGGGGTAAAATCTGTCGATGTGCCCTTGAGCAAGGCACTTAACCCTAATTTGCTCCAGTGGTGCCGTACTACTATGGCTGACCCTGTAAAACAACACATTTCACTGCACCTATCCAGTATACAGTAGGTAACAATAAAGCATCTTTATTTTCATTTTTTTTCTTTAGTTGTTCAACCTACAGCAAGATAATAAGGTCACCAACAACTATAGTGGGATGTCTGTTATAGCCTATAGTCCCAAATCAATAGAACACAGACTATTTTAAAGCAATAATAATCGACTGCTTAAATTGCCGCCCTCCGTGACCAGACCTTGGCATAACGGTTCGGCTTTGATCGGCAGGCCTCCTAGTGGTTGAATGCCCTGTCAATCACGTTCGTAATGGCCTGTGAAGGGCCTTCAGTGTTTGGATTGGAGGTCCTTACATGAAGTGCCAACTATAACACAATAACCCCTACCCTGGGACAGCCGACTAGCTCCCCCCTGTCACTGCAATACTTCATGCTGTCCTCACCCCCAAGTCACACACCCACGCACAAACACACACACACACACACACACACACTAAGTCAGGCCCACTTCTTACTTCATTTTCTCCCAATCAACAGTGACTTGTGAGTGACTCTATGTCAAGCACATACGATTCATGACCTGTGATTCATGTCTTAGTGCCACTGCAGCATAAGTCTACTCATCTAAATCCAAACTAATCTTGTTAAAGAAACAACATATTAATGAAAAAGTTTAATGTAACGTAATACAGTACATTATTTCCACCTGATCACCAATGTGTTCAAGCTCTGTTTTGATTGGTATCCCACTCCACCATGATTCACCTTTCCTGTCAACATCATCAGTGACACTTGTCTGTCCTACAAAAACAAAAGTGACAGGGGCCAGTCGCAATTGACCAAACATGAGAGCAGTAGACCCCTGGGCCGCAGAGTGCTTAGCTCAGCTTAGTCACTTAGCTCATCAGGAAGGATCTCTTTTTTTCCTTACTCAGCCCAGTCTAGCCCCTCTATGCACACATACTGTACAGACAAACCCCCCCCCCCCCACACACACACACACACACACACACACACACTCAGACAGTGAGCTGAGCTCCGTGGCCTGCTAGCCATGGTTGATATTATCCCTGGGTCTCAGAGGTGCTAGCAGCTCTGGTCTCTTGTAGCACAGTGAGCGCCCACATCCTGCCCAACGGGTTTAGTTATTTTGTACTCCCTCCAACCCTCCAACCTGCTCCGGGCCAGGAACTTCCAGTCACAGAGAAGATTTATGACGCCCTGGCCACCAGGAGGTTAACCCCCGCCCCGCCGCACGGCCAAAAGGAGCTCATTTTAAAACAATAACATTCAGATCAGCCGAGCCTCCTCAGGGACGCCCCAGCCCCGGCAACCCCAGCCCCGGTGCAGCGCAGCGACGACCACATCTGTTTGTCTTGACAACTGCTGCTGTCCATAGGGCTAGGCTATGGTACAGAGAGGACGCCCCGGCCAGACACACACACTCGCACACACACGCATGCACACACACACCACAGGATGCTATGGAGAGTGAAACGCAGGTACCCAGGCGCTACACACTGAATAACATTATCTCAGGTGAAGGCTGTCATCAGTACAGCGTAGACAATGAATCATGGCTTTTTTTGATGATAAATAAATATTGTCCAAATATTGTCGGGGAAGATTTTGGATATTTACAGTAATATTGGCAGAAATATATCCCCATATATTATCTCCCCCTGTCAACTGAAAATTATAATGGTGACGATCGTCACAGGTAAATAGGAATTAAACTGCATAAGTCCCAGCTTTTTAGCTGTGTATCCAGTTCTGTGTATCCAGTGCCACCTTCAATCAGTGTGCTAAGATTAACCAAATACCTTAATGGATTACAAGAAGTTAGTCTTCATGCTAAACTGGAGTTGACACAGTAAACATTTTTACAGCATACTTGGAGTACTGTACCAACTGTCCCTGTACAGTAACATGAGTATGTGTTAATACTACTGTAGCTCATACTGTATGAGAACAGAGAAAATAGATCTTCCGAAGGGGACATATTTTCAAATGCTGATATGAATGAAGCTGGTGAAGTATACAGACGAACGCTGGGGTGGTGAAACTCCTCTAGATCTATGATCTCACGTAGAACCAATGTGAGGGAGACCTGTGGTTTTGATCTGTGGTTTAGGAAAGCTGGCTGGATATAGATGTGTTCTGGGATGATACTAGCTATTAGTGTTACTTATACAGATGTAGGATCTTAATTTGACCTATATTGTCACAGCAAAATAATCCCACAGCAACAGGATTTGAATGTGTAGTCCATAATGTTGCTTGATACGCTATTAGCTGTCTAAAATTTGGCTACATGAAAAGTGCAATACTGTTAAAATAACCATGTGTTAGTGTGGGTTTTCAGTGAATTTATGTAAATCACAAAAGAGTGATCAAATTAAGATCCTATATCTGTAGGTTAGAGGAGAATCAACAAAATCAACAGGACTGTCAACAAGTCAGCCGTATCCCCCCAAAAAACTTCCAATTTCAACTCCGTACCACCAAAAAGCATATTGCCTTCTGAATATAACTGCCTCTGGACTGTATAATTTCTCGGGTTGAAAGGAGACTGTGAAAGACCACCATTAATAAGCAAATGTCATCACTTTGGAAGAGGTCAAATGAAAAACAAAACATGGTACAGTACATGATTCCCTATGCAGCTTACCTTAGAAGGTATTTCTACAAGTGAGTTAGCATACAAAGGATGCAAGCATTCATAAATAATATATTTTCAATGGTCTGCAAGTCTACTGATGAGGAGAGAGGCCTTGCTGTTGGAACAAAGGTTGAGTAATAACAGATAGCACTGGCAGGACTACTGGCAGAGCTACATGCCAGCATAGACTTACTGAGAAAACAGAGGTGGTGACTGGAAAATGACACAGGGTTAGAAATGCAGAACTACCTAACAGAAAGGCAGAGCAAAGTGAGGAAATAGTGGTGAGACTGGGACTATTAAATGGTTCTAAGGTTATATTTGTGAATTATTCAATGCCCGAGAACACTTGAGAAAGTGGCTTGCTGTCTGCTCACGCCGGCAAAAATGAATGTATGCGTTTAACAGCTAGAAACCTACTGTTTTCGCAACGCCCCAGTGCAGCTCCCCTGTGACAGTGCCTCTCATTGAACCTTTACCAAACATTGACTTGGGGATTGAATCAAATATATCACATGTTAATTGTGCTTTACTTTGCCATTCACTTTACTCTGTATTAACTCTGTCATAAAGAATGCCTACAGACAGTTAAGAGGGCCTCTAACCCTAAATGCCCGGAGACTATGGCCATTTTGTTCTCTGTGTCGCTATCCCCAAGAGCTAACTGGCTGCCCAGAGCAAGGGCAAGTAATGTCTTCTCAATAAAGATGGCATCAGCGAAGAGAGGCCAACTTTTTACTTTCAAAGCTCTTTCCATTCAATTATAATGAGACCGTCCTTTCAAGTGACATGAGGAGAAACTATGAAATGGCCATAAAACTGTTCAAATCCACATTCATATTTTACAGTTCTTCTAATTAGGATTCACATTTCCCCATGGAGGATGTCACTCTGCCCTCTTCACAGCTTTCTATTGTAATTTCACTTTTAACACAGTATTGAGATTTATAGGTCATATGTTTTGACAGAATCGAACTGTAGATACATTTTCATATGCTCAATTGATGCAGAAATGTACGACTTAAACTGTTTTGATGTAAGTGTCATACCAGAACATTATAAAATAGAGGAAAGTCCTGAAATGTGAAATTACATTTAGATACACATTGTTAGCTTTCATAGTTGTGTAATTACAAGAGCTAAAGTATCCTTGTCTCTTAGTAACTTTTACAACTAAATACAGGTACATGTCTACTGCCTTAAGCATATACTGTAGACATTCACTTAAACAGACAACAACAATACGGAAATGAAAACTGTGCATTGGTCAAACTCTACCCTGGAATAGGCCAGGAGGTCAAAAACTGGTTGACCAAGATGACCTCACTGGGCCAGAGTGAAGAGTGAATGAAGACTGGGTCTGGCCTGTCCTGCGGTGAGGGAGGTAGCTCCCTCTGCTAGCTAATGGGAAAAGCTTATATCCTTCAATCCTGACCAAGCACAGTGGCCGGGCACCAGAGAATTAACTGTGACCCCACAACGTTCCATAATAACAAGTCAAAGCTGGAGTGGAGGAAATGAAAGTAAGTGGAAATTTTCTAGACATAAAAATCATACCACACTTCAAAAATAAAAATCTGACCAAATAAACCAGAGAGATATAATATTGTATGAATAATTGTTTTAAACAATGGAGAGAATGAGAGAATTACATAAACAAGCACTTCATTACAATATACTGTACAAATTCTAATTCAGGACTAGTGAAATGCTATTGAGATCAATCGCCATGGTGACTTTACAAATATGGTAAAATAGGCAGAATTGCGGCTGATATTTATGTAACCTATCGCTACAATCCACTTAGCCTGAGAAGAGACTGTCATCGACCTTCATATGCCACAATAAAAACCTGCTTAGCTAAGGTTAACGACCTTCAATTGAGGATAATAAACCTCTGTGTGAGGTTTGTTTACATGTTTTATAGACAGGCAGACCACTCAATCAGGCAGGTTGTCACTGGCAGAGGCCAAGGGTTTGGCTGGGTAATTTTTTATCATACAATACAGTCGGTAGGTGTCTTACCCACCTTCAAAAACACAGTTTATATTTACCCAGGACTCAAATGTCAACACAGGGACAGGACAGTCTGGACTTTAAGCCAGACATATTTGGATTAGAGAGAGATCTGGAGCAGGGTTTGATGTGCCACTGACATTAATAGAGCTACAATTTAGCAAGGGCCCTGTTTTGACACACAAACACAATGTTGCTGCTGCCAAGCAAGTTGTGTGTCAGAAAAACGTTATTTCTGCATTGTCATTCTCCACTGGGCACACACTGGTTGAATCAACGTCGTTTCCACGTCATTTCACTGACATTACGTTCAGCCAATGTGGAAAAGATGTTGAATTGACTTCTGTGCCCAGTGGGACATGTGAGATTTTGTTCTGGGTGCTAAGATTGTCATTGTCCAGTACAAACTGCAGTTTAAGTGATAAGGGCTGAGATCACAGGATATTACTGATGACAGCCCTGCATGGGGAGAAGAATTAGAGGGCTTCTTTGGTGCAGCTCCAGAACACTGCTGCTATTGAGCCATCACTACTTCCAGCGTTCTCCCTATGAAGCGCCAGGTAAGACAACATGTCTCGAGAGATCACAGCCTCTCACATCTGGTCAGTTCAACAACATCTGGACGTAACTCACGAATAATTGCTTCCTCTCAGAAATCAAAACGATGTGTGCATTATAGAATCATTCATCACCGGATATACAGTGGGGAAAAAAAGTATTTAGTCAGCCACCAATTGTGCAAGTTCTCCCACTTAAAAAGATGAGAGAGGCCTGTAATTTTCATCATAGGTACACGTCAACTATGACAGACAAAATGAGGAAAAGAAATCCAGAAAATCACATTGTAGGATTTTTAATGAATTTATTTGCAAATTATGGTGGAAAATAAGTATTTGGTCAATAACAAAAGTTTCTCAATACTTTGTTATATACCCTTTGTTGGCAATGACACAGGTCAAACGTTTTCTGTAAGTCTTCACAAGGTTTTCACACACTGTTGCTGGTATTTTGGCCCATTCCTCCATGCAGATCTCCTCTAGAGCAGTGATGTTTTGGGGCTGTCGCTGGGCAACACGGACTTTCAACTCCCTCCAAAGATTTTCTATGGGGTTGAGATCTGGAGACTGGCTAGGCCACTCCAGGACCTTGAAATGCTTCTTACGAAGCCACTCCTTCGTTGCCCGGGCGGTGTGTTTGGGATCATTGTCATGCTGAAAGACCCAGCCACGTTTCATCTTCACTGCCCTTGCTGATGGAAGGAGGTTTTCACTCAAAATCTCACGATACATGGCCCCATTCATTCTTTCCTTTACACGGATCAGTCGTCCTGGTCCCTTTGCAGAAAAACAGCCCCAAAGCATGATGTTTCCACCCCCATGCTTCCCAGTAGGTATGGTGTTCTTTGGATGCAACTCAGCATTCTTTGTCCTCCAAACACGACGAGTTGAGTTTTTACCAAAAAGTTCTATTTTGGTTTCATCTGACCATTTGACATTCTCCCAATCCTCTTCTGGATCATCCAAATGCACTCTAGCAAACTTCAGATGGGCCTGGACATGTACTGGCTTAAGCAGGGGGACACGTCTTGCACTGCAGGATTTGAGTCCCTGGCGGCGTAGTGCGTTACTGATGGTAGGCTTTGTTACTTTGGTCCCAGCTCTCTGCAGGTCATTCACTAGGTCCCCCCGTGTGGTTCTGGGATTTTTGCTCACCGTTCTTGTGATAATTTTGACCCCACGGGGTGAGATCTTGCGTGGAGCCCCAGATCGAGGGAGATTATCAGTGGTCTTGTATGTCTTCCATTTCCTAATAATTGCTCCCACAGTTGATTTCTTCAAACCAAGCTGCTTACCTATTGCAGATTCAGTCTTCCCAGCCTGGTGCAGGTCTACAATTTTGTTTCTGGTGTCCTTTGACAGCTATTTGGTCTTGGCCATAGTGGAGTTTGGAGTGTGACTGTTTGAGGTTGTGGACAGGTGTCTTTTATACTGATAACAAGTTCAAACAGGTGCCATTAATACATGTAACGAGTGGAGGACAGAGGAGCCTCTTAAAGAAGAAGTTACAGGTCTGTGAGAGCCAGAAATCTTGCTTGTTTGTAGGTGACCAAATACTTATTTTCCACCATAATTTGCAAATAAATTCATAAAAAATCCTACAATGTGATTTTCTGGAGAAAAAAATTCTCAATTTGTCTGTCATAGTTGACGTGTACCTATGATGAAAATTACAGGCCTCTCTCATCTTTTTAAGTGGGAGAACTTGCACAATTGGTGGCTGACTAAATACTTTTTTTTCCCCACTGTAGCTCACGCTGCATCCATAGAGAAATCAGTAAAGACAAAACATTTTGTTACGAATAATTCAATCCTCATGGACATGTAGAATGGAAATACATGCAAGGCTATTTACTATTTGATTATAAGACATTTGAATCAATATTGAGATTTCATATTTGATCAAACCTTCCATACCAGATAATGTTTACCTAAAAATACAAGTACAACTACTTCCCAATACTTTTAAATACTTGAGGTGCGGTTTATTTAGCTTGACTAGCTTGCTTCGGTAACACTTTAATTGAAGGGGGTATACATAATGCATTCATAACACCTTTATGAAAATAGTCATAACACCTTTATGAAACCAGTCATAACACCTTTATGAAAATAGTCATAACACCTTTATGAAATCAGTCATAACACATTTATGAAACCAGTCATAACACCTTTATGAAAACAGTCATAACACATTTATGAAACCAGTCATAACACCTTTATGAAACCAGTCATAACACCTTTATGAAAACAGTCATAACACATTTATGAAACCAGTCATAACACCTTTATGAAAACAGTCATAACACATTTATGAAACCAGTCATAACACCTTTATGAAAACAGTCATAACACCTTTATGAAAACAGTCATAACACATTTGTGAAACCAGTCATAACACCTTTATGAAACCAGTCATAACACCTTTATGAAACTAGTCATAACACATGTCTTACGTATACCCCCTTCAAGTAAAGTGTTGACCCTTGCTTCTCATTGGTTCCATTGTACCTGGCAAGCTAAATCAAGTGCACCTCATGTATTTGATATACTGTATGTATTTGACCCAGGTCAGGAGCTAACCCAGACTGGTGGCCATACCGTGAGCAAAGCGATGGACCCAGTAGTAGCCGAAGTCCACCGCTAGGAAAGCCAGCCACCATGTCCAGGCAGAGTCCCAGGGTAGCTCCAGTAGACAGAAGTTGTTCCACACGTAGATGTATGTGGTTATTTCAAAGCCTCTTGCAAACAGCCTGGGAAAAAACAACAAATGTATTCAGTTCAGTCACAACTGAATATTACTCAAAATACCTTAAGTAGCTAGTCTGCAAATAGATGAGCACACAGAGTCTCCACAATACATATCAGGTGCACAGTTAGATCATCTTGCAGTATACAAATTTTTTTTTTACATATACAGCCATACATGATCATAAGCAATGCACTTCTGTAATTACTTTTCTATAGAACTCAATGGGCCAGTTTCCTGGACACAGATTAAGCCTAGTCCTGGACTAAAAAGCTATTTCTATGGAGATTCTTCATTGATAATTATTTTTAGTTTAGGACTAGGCTTAGGCTTCCCTGTAGGAATTCTAGAAACATACCAGAAACTTCTAGTTTTACTCACGTGGGCATTCTGGAAATGATACCAGCTGACACTGAGGTGACGACGTCACTGACGCAGGCCACCGGGGATCCATCCTTCAGCAGGCTCACAACCAGCTCTACAACCATCAAGCCCATAAAGAACGGGGTGGCCTGCAGTCACAGCAAAGGAGAACAAATATGTATCAACAGTCCAAGCACAATGAAAACTCCACCACTTTTATGTCTTGTGTGTCTTTGAACGCTTACAGTAACCTCACATGTTTGACTTGGAAAATGAACAAGAGGACATGGTGTAAAAAGGGCTTTCATGTCTTGTGATGCATGATGTTTCCCTGATGGCTCTATGGTGAAGCTACACAGGGATAGTCACATATCATCTCTCTCTGAGGATTTATTTCAGCTTCCAGTGGAGAAGAAAACACTTGAACAATCCATACAAATAATATTTGGAGGAACCTTTCCTTTCAATAGGTCCTGTTACGTCACATGACCAGACGACTATACGTGCACATTTCGCAAACAACGTGTATGATTGATAATAGTTCAGACTGAAAACATGTATACCTGAGGTGTCTGAATATTATCCATCCATATATAATAAGTAAGTAAGGTAAAAAAGTGGACCACGTCTGTAAAATGTATATAGTATGTTCATGTAACAAAACAAAAAACTAACAAAAAAAGCTGTATAAACAAAGTTATTATTTTGGCCTCCGATGAGGGCCATTTTTGGATGGGCCAAAAAACAAAAAAACATGTATGTCTTCATATGACTAAAGTTATTATGTGATATTCTTTCGTATTCCATTCTATAAGTATGCTACATACAGTATCTGCTGCATTAGGTATTATATAGGTGTGAAGTATGCAAGAACAGAACTTACTAGGAAATTACTAGAGGTTACCAAAAATGGTTTCTATCATGTCATAATTGTGACTTGAACAGTATGTTGGACCTGTCGGCTAGTCTTAGCAAATGACCATGTCACTCCTGTGATTGACCTGACCTGGTCACCTAAACATTCATCTGATCACATTACTGCACCCAGGGAGTGTGTGTGGAATGTGGATTGCGAGGTGTAGACCTGGAGGTGGAATAGGATGAGTGTGTGTGTGTGTGTGTGTGTGTGTGTGTTGGGGGCGAGCGAGAGGACCACGAGGGACCGGTGATCACACGCTACACTCCAACATCTGGCAGAGGACTGACGGACTGCATCTAACAAATGGGCTCAGAGTGCAAGCACTCTCTCTCCAAACCCACTGAGTGAGAGAGAGATTATCATTTTGGATTCTGGCTTGAACATTCCCTCTTTTTCTCATGTCTAGAGTATTGTTTTACCTCATCAGGGCTGTGTTCTTGACAGCTTTCCACTTCGGGACAGAAATTATTTGGGAAGGAATTCAGGTTCTCATGCCATGCAAAAAAGGGGGTTGTTTTGGACTTTTGAAAAATCTTTTTTAATATGTGTTTGACCTTCACAACCACTGTGTTTACTCTGTGTGGCATTTTCCTCCAAACAACAGGACAAATGAAAACAAGTCTTATTAAGGCTGTAACATACTTTGGGCTTGTGAAAATTGTCAAGGGAGTCTTTAATAGTTGTATATAAATCTTTGTTTTTGGTCTTAGATCTTGCAAGGCAAATGACATTTGTGGAACAGATGTTGGTATTTTCCAAAATAGGGCCATTTTTATCAGGTTGTAGATGAGTGACGTTAGCCGGGGGTATGTGAAAGGGAAGACACAAACCCTGTACACTCTCTTATGAGAGTACAGTTATGTCCACTTTGATCTAAAGTAACAGGTAGAATGTATCTTGTTGCAACTGGATAATCAATTAAACTACTGCAGGAATTAAATCAGACAAGCAATGTTTATGCAGTGTTTATTTATAAACAACTTATTTACATACTGAGCTATGATGATAACCACGCTATACTAGGGTTCAATAGACCAGCGGCTTTTGTAGAGGGACTGGTAATGATGCTTTGTGGGTGATAGTTGTTGATGTGATCTGAGGGTCCCGAGTTTGAGCCCAGATTGGGACAAGGAGAGGGACGGAAGCAAAACTGTTACATATGAGCTAGTTTGCTACAGCAGGAAAAGAATCCTGCTGCAACAGAAAATGTGGATTATAATGAATTGCCATTTTTGTAGCAAACTTTTTGTAGCATCCAGGCTCTGTCGTAGCTGGCCACGACCGGGAGACCCATGGGGCGGCGCACAATTGGCCCAGCGTCGTCCAGGGTAGGGGAGGGAATGGCCGGCAGGGATGTAGCTCAGTTGGTAGAGCATGGCTTTTGCAACGCCAGGGTTGTGGGTTCGATTCCCACGAGGGGCCAGTATGAAAAAAATAAAAAATAAAATAATGTATGCACTCACTAACTGTAAGTCGCTCTGGATAAGAGCGTCTGCTAAATGACTAAAATGTAAATGTAAAATGTTGTAGGGATTGATACATTTTTCGTAAGGAAAAATCAAGTCTGAAATTTCAAAGTGGAAATTACTAACTTCAGAAGCCTTTTCAAACCTCAAATACACTACCAGTTTTACATTTCCTGCATTGCATGAAAGTTATCCTGCAACAGGGTGATCAAATTAAGATCCTACATCTGTACATACAGTCAACCAAATGTTTTTGACACTTATATGTAGGCTATCCTACACAGACTAGTGCACATAGTGATGACTACATCACAAACAACAACCAGCATCGAAAGGGGCGTGATACACCCATGCAAACATCACATAAAACTGTCTAACAATACTGTAGTAGATTAGGTTGTTTCATTACAGTATGTTTGGAGCAGGATTAGGACACTTAGGAGTCCTGCTGTTTGGATAATAGTTTTTTCTCTATTCATATGTGATTATAGATGCCTGTTAAAATGTGAGCTTTATCCCTCAAATAACAAACGTGTTGATTTTAGGATTTATCATGCAGATGTCACAATAAAAAGTATTGGTGTGATCTGTTATTTTGCACTGAGTGCTCTTGAATCAAAAGTGGTCCTAAAATACAACAATATTTAACAGACATTCCCCCATTCGACAGAACCAGGCACACCTCCTCACAATCATGAGCAAATGCATATTGTTTGTCTAAAACTAAGGATTTGTGAGACAAATTGAAAAATAAATGTACTAATATAATATCATGTGAAAATATGAACCATATAGCCAACATTCAACCCCATATTTGACATAAACAACTACAGCAACTAAACTTCTACAGTATTTGTATCTTTATACAATGTTATGTAATAGCTCCACGAAGACAAGAGTATACTGTCTTAACTAGGCTACTGTAGAAACCAGTGTAGCGAGTTTCTCACTGTATAGCACCACTTCCCTGAGGGTTCCCACGGGGTTTGTGAGTTGTTTGTGACCATTTTTGTGAATATTTATGAACATACAGTAGTCTTTATGATATCATTCAAAGTGTGCAGACTTTCTTTCGCTATGTTTAGACATTTCAAGTGTGTCACTCCTAGCATGAGCAGCACAATATCGATTGTCAAAAAACACATAAAAGTGCTCCAGCGTGTTCAATAACGAACTCACCTGTTGAAGGTATGGCGGGACATCCTCCAAATTTTCAAATGATGATTCGTTCGGTGTGACCATGTAAAACATGGACCGAATACCCTTGGTCAAGCGGCATACACCCATGAATTGCGCCATTGTATGCGCCTTCAATCCGTCAATCCCACTACGCAAGGTGATGCTAAACCGATCGTCTGGGGAAATTTAACTACCAGGCGGGTAATTGGGTACATTTATTGGCACTCTCCGGAGGCGGGATACAGTAAGTGGATCATAGGTCAGGTGCGGGGTTGATTGTTTTGTCTCAGGGCTGACAATGCCTTTAGCTGCCATTAAATCTTACCATAGTATCAATTACAGAAGTGAAACGATACCAACAATTAAGTCCGGTGGTCTTTCATGTATATTATGAACAAACCAGCTATGACATTTTGTATTTTTAGCCTGTATGGCAAGCTGTCAGACAATTCTGTCTGTGGTCTGTCTTTACTCTTACGTTCCCTTGATTTGCAGGTCATGGATAATTGTTAGGTATCGAATAGTGAAGCCCTATTATTTATCGTGAAATGTAATTAGCCTATTAATTGATGTTAAATATGTCAACTTTCAAACGTTTTTCTTGCTGGAGAGGAGAGGCTATTTCGAAAAGGAGAATGTTGCATCACCTGACATGAAAAGAAGGCAGAGAGCATTAAATAATAAACTGCGCAGAAAGGAGATAGTAGGTAGATTGGTGACATTTGGCTTACAAACTGGGAGCAGTTATCAGTTTTAGAAATCTTAAATTGTAAAAAGAATACTTGCATGGGTGATTGTGCATTTAATTTAAAGGTCCAATACAGCCGTTTTTATCTCAATATCAAATCATTTCTGGGTAACAATTAAGTAGATTTTTAGTTTTTTTTTTAAGTACTATTTCTCAAGCAAGAATTTGGCTAGGACTGTGGTCTGAGTGGGGAGGGGAAAACTGAAAAATAGCTGTTATTGGGAAAGGTTTGGAAAGCTCTTTGCTATTGGTCTATTAACCAATGTACTGCCTGGTGTAGTCACCAGGAAGGCGGAAACTCCCGCCCTTGCAAACCTGATGATTACAAGGTCCTGTGTATATTGTATTTTCAACCAGCAACTATCAGGAAATGACACTGATCAAATTTCTTCACACTTTTACAGTGTTAGTTTCATCAGCTGTTGTACAATATGATACATAACACACTAAAAACAGAATTTTGCACTGGGCCTTTAATAGGTACAGTATGATTATAATGAATTCATACTGTTTCATCATGTTTACCACACACAAGTGTTTCATTTAGCTTTTGGTCAAAACTACACTTTATTGCTAGCTTGCACTAAATACTGTTCTAGCTCCAAATTAGAATGCACACTCACATTGTGGTGAAAGAGGAGATCAAGTCTTGAAATGATTAAATTATTTTGTAATAGAATATGATCCTTTCGCAGGTTCTCCTGTGGGGCTTTGGCAGAAGTCCTGAGTCCTGACCCTGCCCTGAGGAAAAGGTGAATTAGGCATGCACCCCATCAACAGCTCTCTACATGTTGGCTAATGTTTAATTCATGGTTTCTCAGTTCACAGCATAGTCATACATTACCCTGGATTCATGTGGATGGGAGGCATCGTGAAGTTATTCAACCCAACATGAATTCCATTTACCTCTGGTTTAATTTATTTGATCTGAGAAGCATTTCAGTAGAACCTCTGTTCATGAGATATTCATGTCAGTTTTGTTTACAAATATCATTCAGGCAGAAGAAAATGGCCGCTAAGAAACGTCAGAAATGTTTATTACTGTGTGAGTGGTATAGTGTGTATAAGAAATTATTGCTAGAGCGAAGGTAAGGAAAATACAGATAATTAAGTTCAGAGTATACTGTATATTAGCTGAGCAAATTTGATTCTCCTGCACACTTGATTTAATCAATAATTTGATTACATCGCAATTTATATGACATACAGTAGAAACCAATTGAGGCAAGTGTTCAACAGTGCAAATCAAAAGCATAAACTTGCCCCTTTTTCAATGCAAGAACACAACATGGAATGTTCATAACAATTCGGCCAATTCTGAATCTGAATTTGTCCTAATATTCTAATAATATTTTCTGCTTCCAAGAACAGAGCGTTGAGTGGAGGCACGTTCGTAATGTACCTTAATGTGCATTGACCTTTTGCAATATCTCATATTCCCGCGTTGGGTTCGCAGTTCTTGAAACGTATAGGTGATCTTAGTTTTGGTTTAACCAATGTCCTTAACATGTATCTTCTTAGATCAAGTAACACACGTCATTTCTTTGTACATTTGTACACATTTATTTAGCATCGTTGAACTCTGCTAACGACAACCAGATAACATGTCCTTTTAAGGACGTTCCTGAGACGTGAGGCTGAGCACACTTTGAGGAGGCGTGGCCTGCTGCTGTGCATCATAAGTGAGCATGCTCGGAACTCTGGTCGCTGTCGTGACTGTCCTCATTGGCCAGGGAGTCTGTGGAGTGATGAAGAGCCGCTATGCCGGAGAACTCGGATGGCAGCAATGTCCCCTTTTTCACGTTCACCAGTTCTTTTTCCCTCGCTACCGCCCCCTGTTGACCTCCTTTCACTCGTTTCCACTTCATCCTCCTGTTCTGGAACCACACCTTTACCTGTGGAACAACCACAAAAGACAAGTTGATTTATTCCGAAAAGAACAGCAAAATGGCCATTGAAGGGGGTGTACATTTTGCATAGCTGGATACTGTTAAGAATACTGAGTAGTCCTATTAAAAGACCAGGATATTGGTCAAATGGTAAGCCTGGTACCTGATACAGGCACTGCTGTAAAGGTTTGGCAGCTATTTCTATACTGTAGCAGTGATTATGTGCTGATGTACTGTCACATTCCCTGGCATCTGCTGCTTCCTCATTTCCCTGACTCGACAACTCCTCCAGTATTTACGTCTCCCAGAATGATGATTAGGCTGTTGCTTAAAATGGTTTACGCAGAGGATTGGGTCCGAGTAGCCGTGAGAGTCAACACTGACTGGGTTCTGGATGAGTCTCTCTTTCTCTCCTTGTGTTTGGTTGGTTTATTTTGGGGAGTGTCATGCTGTGGGGCCTAGCTGGGTCACATGGGAAGGAAGTCACTTGATTTTACACACAACGTTTGTCTTAAACCTTCAACGATACATGCCATGCTGACGATCACATCAGTGGTGGTTATGGATATTTTTTTTGTTGTTGCTATGTTACCTAATTTACATGTTTGTGATATATTACTCAAAGGTATTTTTAGTTCAGCGACCAATTTCCCATTTGTCAATGTGTCAATGAGTCCAGTCCATTGAGTTTCGTAGTTATAAAATCCCTATCAGGTTGACGGGCAGAGTTCCAACCTCGGCCACCCAGATTTCCTACTGTCATTACTGTAAGTGGATCGACCTTAAAATACATCTGCAATCTTGCACTTTTCTCTCCTGGTATTGAGAGTGCAGTAAGGCAAGGTGCATGTCACCGAGTTTGCTGTCACACGCTACTGTATAGTACATGTTATTTCTACTAATGCTATCTTCAGTGGGCTAATGACTCAATTACTTATAATGTTATTATTATAACTGGTTTGTATGGGCTGTTTTGCAGTCATATTTGTTACTAAATATGAGTTTCCATGTTACTGAAGGTATGTCACAGGCCTGTCTGAGTCATGTAATGCTTAAGGGATTATGTTGACTCTGGAATAACAGGTAGGTTCATGTTCTCTAAGACTTGGTTATGAATTAGAATTTGACATAAGAAAAATATTGGATGTTCTAAGCGCATGTACTAGGCTGTTATGGGGTAATTACATTAATACTTAATGGATTAACCCAGTGGTATTCACTGTGGTAAGGGTGATGGAATGTAAAGTGTGGCCATTATTTGTTGTTACATTAATGTTTAGATGGTAGGCATAATATTTTTAATCTTAGTTTATGGTTATATTTGGGCATTTGGAATGACTTTTAGAAATCTTACATTGAAGCGCTTTTTTAGAAAAAATCGAAAAAGAAAAAAGAAAAAAAAATTATATGTACAGTGTAAGGCCTCACACCCAAATAGTTATGCAGGAGGAAAGTACTTTGTGGTAGAATGTAATGTCCTGATCTTAATACAAAATGAAATTCAGGTTTTGAGTCTCCGATGTTACATAAAAAACATATACTGTCAGGAGCTAATCTGTTCTATCCATGTAATCCCTACTGTACTGTATATAACAAACTACCTACGGTCAGATGAATGCCATGTGAAATATAGCTTCTCTCTGACACCCCAAATAGGTGTTACAGAACACTGTTCGATGTTTCCTTCCCCGCAATTTGTCTACTATTATGTATTTCATGTGACTGTGTTTACAGCGGCCCCTCTGCCTACGCTCTGAGACTCATTTGTCCTAGCTGGGGGAAACAGGAAGTGACTTGCTAGACAGCACCTCCTGCCTTTGTGCCTGTCTCCATTACTTGACTGTAGGCTGACTGAAAGAATAGACACAAATATCTGGAATATGATAGTCCCTCTTCACAGTCACAGCTGGAGCACAACAGCACACAAACCAGAAGTTCTAAAGTTAGGAAAACACCGTAGCTCCGAAAACCTCTGCATGGTCTAACTGAGGCAGTCTTTTCCCACCACCCGGCATTAATGTGTTATGGGGACAATATGTCTGAACCCAAAGGGATAAGTGGGAGAATGAGGTTAGAGTGGTGACATTACATACTTGTCTCTCTGTGAGATCGAGGTTGACTGCTATCTCGTAGCGCCTCAGTCTCGTCAGATAGTTGTGATGGGCGAACTCGGCCTCCAGCTCACGGATCTGCTCCTTGGTGAACGCCGTCCGCTCCTTCCTGGGTTTGCTGCTCACATCTGACTTGTAATTCCCGTCTTGGGACTCTGAAATCAAACACCGCACACATTTTTTCTTTCCAGTCTGGGAGATTTATACTCAAAGAAAATAATGATAAAATGAGTGTTATATGGCAGGTGCAAGCCAGAGACACAAATACAGGCAGAGGAGGGAAGGAGTCAGGTATGGGAAACAATGGGAGCTGCCAATCACCTTTTATTGTAGCGGCATTGTTTATGCACACTGTAAGTGGCTGGGAGGACCCAGGAGCGTCTACACATGTGCCTGTTTCTGGCAGCTGTGCTCTCTCACACACACAATGAGCTGGCTCCTACTCTTTCCAATGTGGAGTTCATTTGTCTTACTGTTAATGGAATCGGCTGCTACCCCCGTAGTTTTAATATGGAACGAAACAGCTCTGCAGGATGTGTAAAAATATGTTTCCTCAGTTTATTTACGTCAATTTTATAAGTGTCTCCTCTTTATGACTAACAAGCTGCCAACTCACAACAATTTGCAAAGGAGTTTTTTTCCAATCTCTTCTTTAGATTGGTGTTGTTTTATTTTGAACAATATTGTCAAACTTTTTAACTGACTCACTGAGAATGGCTAGACTATGAGATGGACTACAGGGAGAGTAACACGTATGTCAGTCTGGTTTTGACCTATGATTATGATAACGACATCACACACGGGGACAAACTGTTACGATTCCCCAGTTAACCAGCATGAAGCAGTGAAGATCCCTTTTTTTGCAAATATATGCAAGTCTACCACCTATTGATTCACTGGAGTGAGGAAATTGTTTTATTGAGACTTAAAGGATTTATTGTGGATAAAACATCTACTTGTCATTCCCATTCTGTTTCAACCTCAGGAGAAGATATTGTTGCTTTTTGTTTTTCACTGTTTCTCAGAAGAAACATGTATTGTTAATTTGGTTCCTATTGTGACCAGACTTTGTGGTTAGGCCTTTTGGATATGCTTCAGTTGCACATTGAACTTCAAGGCAACAGCGATTGCATGCTAATTCATCTGCGGTTCTGTTCTGCACTGTGTGTTAATCCAACAGGCGCTTCCAACGACAAACTGTAAATAGGCTGGGAGTTTACAGGCCAGGGCCAGGCCAGATACACCACCAGCCATGGGAGTCACTCACTCCGCCACGTCACAGGAGACACTCCGAGAAACTTCTTGAAGTTCTTACTGAAAAAGTGTCTCTTTAAAAAATATTTTCTCACTCTTCTTTTCAAACAAACACATTGCCCATATCTTTTTGTGTCATAGAAAATATAGAATAAATGGAAATTTATGCTAGTTTTGTTTGCAAAAAGGCATTCATCATTGATATTGTGGAGAAAAGGAAAGCAAATGAAAATGTATGTCATAGTGTGTAACTGGCATCCAATACAGGAATACACTGCAAATATATCAGCTAGGTATTCCCAAATAAATTATAAGACATTCCTTACACTGTGGTAAAGTAGCTGAAATTCTGAGCATCATTGTATGGTGAATAGCAAATGTCCTATAGCTGTTAACCTTCCATCTCAACATGTCTGTAATTTCACCAGGGCAGGCCAACTGTCTGTGTGCCAGAGAGCAGGCCTCATTCAAACATACCTCTTAAATGTATTTACTCTCTGGTAAACACAGACATTGTGTAAGAATAAAAAATAACATGGCCAGCTGCTGGAGACCAGCGCAAAGACGATTTAAAAAGAGTCCCAAGGTTTTACGATACATCCACTACACCACAGCAATTAGGTCCTTGCAGTAACTTTCATCTCTCCACAAAAAGGGGAATAATGGGAGGAAAATACAGCGCCCAGACACTGGGTAGTTATATGGCTCCCAAATGGTCTGAAGCCAGATCAGGGAACCCTTTAAAAAATTGTGTTAGTGTCCCTGCCAACGTTTCTGACGGAGATACTGCAAAATGAAATTATTATACTTTTCACTCCTTTCAGTGTTACATTTGAAGTGTTAAGTGTTTTTCAGTTCATTGGCCAATCATTTTGTAGATTTTATTGACGCATCTTATCTACGGCAGACACAATTTCATTGTGACATAGAATATTGTAATGCTAGATCTACCAAAATAACCTCAGCGTCAATACCCAGAATTGCAAAGCCATGCCTGAGTTAGTCCCTGAGCATCACTTGCTACAGCAGCACTCAAAAATACTCTCCACAATAACAAAATAGGATTCAAGCAATTACTATTACTTAATGTTGAAAATCTATTAAAACTCTCCTAAGAAGTTTTGGTTACACTTTACTTAAAGCCTACATGTATAATGCATTATAATTCAGTTATAATACACAGTAGGAGACTTGGCATGAGCATGTATGATGACCCCCTAACAATGTCGTATAATCATATAATGATCCTCACTAAAAACCAGCCATTTTTGAGTCAGTAAAAATGTTGATACATAGTGATACATAACATTATAAGCCTTATTGTAAGATATTATGTACAGGTGCATAACATCATGTATGAAGCACTGTACCTACAGGCTAAAGTTTTACCAAATTTAAAAATCTGCCAGGTTAACCTCTAGCTCCCTCAGAGCTCCAGTTTACCCAGAGCGGCCATCCCAGGTTACACCAAAGGGCACGGCCATATTCCCTCCAGTTGGAACCCTTCAAATTAGCAGGTTTCAAAGAAACCAGACACCCAAATACCAGCTGGACCACTCGTCATGTGACAGTGTATACCCTGCAGTCCACCTTTAGGAAAAAATCACACTAAATTATTTGTATTTCTTGACCAGGAGAGTGTTTTGCATGGAAACCTGGGTTCAAGTGTTTTATTATTGTTTTCATATCCAATGTAAAGTTTCACAGGCGGATTTTACTCAGGTTTCAATCCAGATGGTGAAACCAAATCAGTGCTATCTCATCGAATTGGCAACACAGTGCTATTTGGACAGCTGATTGAATAAGCTAACTACGCTCAATAATCAGCATGATTGGTGTTAGCGTGAAGAGAATGTAAGGCCCACGTAATGAGGCTGCAATAACCATTGGAACCAGGGAATTGAAATGGGGCTTGAGGGCCAAGTGTTAGTTTCCAAATGATTTGACCAAGGAGAACAGGAAATAGAGGATGGAATTCTAAATTTGTGAATATAGGAGAGGTTAGTATGGCAAAACAAGAGCAGTATTATAAATATTAGTGACTGCCTTCAAAGTTGCACTCCCTTAGCTTAGTAACTTTATGTCGTTTTTCTGGCAATTCAGCATGTTGCTGCTACATAATAACACAAAAAAACATTCCCAACACCTGAACTATTCTATAAGTCAGGTGTGTTAATCATTTCTGTGCATCTTTTTGATATTCCTCTACATCCAAATACCATGAGTCCATATTTTGGTAAAAATAGGATTGTTGTAAGCCTCTGTACAATTATAAAGAAACTTATTTTAAATGCCCCGTCTCTATGCTGTCCATTCATTTCAAACAGAAAGAATATACATTTAATTGTACACTTAAGTAGTTTAAGTCCCTGTGGTTTTGTGAAAATGCTTAATCATCTGTTTGAGTGAGTCGTGTCAGAAGGTATCCATGTCTAAAGTGGCCAACAGCATCCTGTGTGAGTCAGGCGAAACAGGGCACTAATCACATAGGGAAATATCAATCAAGTGTTCAAGTGGTGTGTACAGAGCCACAACCAGGTGATCCACACTGAGGGTGTTTAAACAGACAGAGGTCTAGGCCCAGTGCTGCAGGATGACATTCCAGTGACCCGAGATGACGGCAGATAGACTTTCCATGGAAAACTGATCAGTCTCTGCTAATATCATGTTGACAACAAAATCTTCCCTTTAAAAAACACTTTAACACTTACAAAGTGATTCATATCGATTAGAAAGGTTGAATAGTAAAATGTTGATATATTAAAGAGATATTGGTATATTCCGAGTTATAAAGACACCGCCAGGCTATGTAATAATGTAGAAATGTATGTTCCAGTTAACTTAACATAATAAATTACCATATTTGCATTGCTTATATTTTGTCGATATTTCTACACTTGATGTGTATAAAGTTCATGGTCCTTTTCACAAACGTAGAAAATCTCAATGATTATGAAATCCAAGGTCACAAGTCACGCCTGTACAGTATCTACTTGAGTTAAGTCACTCATTATTCCAAACCTTAGCAATGCAAAATGCATGTTTTCAATTAGACCATATAATTACTTTACACGTGTGTTCTTGTAATGCTGGCAAAACCTTTTTTTATGTTGCATATTAATAACTGCTCAATAGTGATTGACAAAATTATCTTAATTTTATGACAGAAAATGTGTGTAGTAAATGTTTAGGAGTGAAGCACAAAAACATTAGCAGTAAAAAAAAATCCAAAAGGTAGGTGGAACAGTTCATACATTATTTAAGACCTTTGAACAAACTGGTAGGAAAGAGAGAGTATGTTTCTCTGGATGTTTCAAAGTTACGTTTTTTAAATTAAATGTTATATTTAAAGACTATTAACATTGCAACAAATCTATTAAACTGTATATCAGCTGTTTTACATAATGCTACTGTAACTGACATTTTTCAATTGAATATAGTTATTGATTCAATTTCCAAGTCTCTTTTTTGAATTAAACTTTTAGTCAGTGCAATTTATTGAAATTACTACATCAACAATAATCCTGGAACTAAGCGCAATCCGCAGTAAGAAAAGCCTAAATCTTCTCGGGTGTTTAGCGTCATTCAAAGCACTGGTGTAGTCTTTTATAATCCATGACATTAATTCTTTACAGTGAGCCTCATTTTCTGCCCCCTAAAAGACCAAAACATGCCAGAAGTCTAATGCCCACACAGAGTTATCGTCTGGCCTTTGCTCTCCCCTTCAGTCAACATACTGTAATTGCCTCTGTTCGTGTCAGCCAACACCTACAAACCACTTTTCAGACAATATTATCCCACATTTTCTGTCATTGAAGCATAAAACTCCACCACTCTGTCTCCACGGAAAGCCTTAGAAGTCTGAGTGGTTATGGCGTTCTTGAAACCACACCAAAATCTAACTCTTCATCTCTTAACGTTAAGGTACAGTTAAGTTATACCCATCTTGAATAAATGCGCTGCAAGTATATTAAATAATTTTTCATATTTGAACTGTATGACAATTTCTTAATAAGATAAAGACGTGTAGCTTTAGTTTCAACTTATGTTGTGCAACATTATGCTCAACCAATTTTTACATGCAGCCCAAAGAAGAAGGAAGATAAAAATAAATAAAAATGTCAACCCAAAAGTTGATCTTTCCTCTGGTCTTACCTGAGCTGTCACTTTTCCTCTTGCTATTTCTCTTCTCTGCCTCAGCAGGTGACAGTGTCTGTCTTCCAAAGTCTGCAGGCACACAGTTGGCCTCCGTGGGGGTGCTGGCACACAGACTGTTCCTGCCAGGGGTGCCTAGGTCTGGGGGTGCGAGGGCACTGTCCTGGGCCGAGTGGGAGTGGGGGTGGGGGTGGCAGAGGTTGTGGCGGGAGCTGGCACTGCCAGGAGAGGGCATCTGTGGCATATGCCAGCCGGCCTGATGCTGAGGCGGGTGATGCTGCTGCTGCTGTGCCGGGTGATGCCCCCGGTGATGGTGGTGCTGCCCGCCGAACAGGCCCTCGTCACCGGGATAGCCGGAGATGATGCAGGCCGAAGGGGAGGAGGTGGCGGTGGAAGAGGCCAGGTCAGGGTAGGAGACGTGGTCCGAGCGTCCGTGGAGAGTCAACGGAGACTGGGTGAAGGCAGGGTGCAGGGCCTGCACAGTGCCATGGCGGCTGCGGAGGCAGTCAAAGAGTGTGTGATCCATCGCATGCAAACACACGGCCCTCCAGAAAGATAAGGAGGGGAGGGGGAGGGGGACAAAAAATGAAAGGTAACAAAAAAGTAAACCAACTAAGTTTTAAAAAATAGATCAAACAGAAGGCAGAATATCCAAAATCCACTACTTGTGCTCTTTTCTTAGCTTACCCCAAATGTGTCTCCTTGATAAGAGTTCGATAAAAAAAAGTTTATAATCCTGGGCATGCGGACAGTTGCCAGGCTGCGCAGGATAAACAGTGAACCCTAGATAAGCTGCCGGAGAGATTCTCAGATGACAGCAGACAGAGGAGACTGGAGACCCGTGGAGTAGAGTGGAGGGAAAGGTGGTTCCAAGGAACTGCAGTACGAGGGGAGCCGGCAGAGGGAACGTTATAAATAGGCTGTAACGTGAGAGGGAGGCTGGGTCACAGACTGCGTACTACTGACCACATGCAATGAATCTGCACTATTAAAATGGCTGGTGCCTCAGGAAAGAAGGCAATTTATTTTTCGACTTTGGCTATCTGACTTCTGGTGGCCCTTTTTCTTCTAAGAAAATAGTCCATGATGTTTCAGACGTTGATGGTGTTATGTACTAGGGTTGTACCATACTTACCATAAGAGATGGGGTCTGAAATGTGAACAGACATGATATAGGGGTTGAGTCAAGGGATGTCTCATTATGTATTTTCTTACCTTTGTTGATATCATTGTTCAGGTACTTATGTTGCAGCACTTGTTGCTTTGCTTCCTTTGCAAAGCCATCTCATACACCAAAAAAATCATCATTTGGTATACACCAAAAAAACGTTTTACCACAGTATATATATACAGTGAGGGAAAAAAGTATTTGATCCCCTGCTGATTTTGTACGTTTGCCCACTGCCAAAGACATGATCAGTCTATAATTTTAATGGTAGGTTTATTTGAACAGTGAGAGACAGAATAACAACAACAAAAAATCCAGAAAAACGCATGTCAAAAATGTTATAAATTGATTTGCATTTTAATGAGGGAAATAAGTATTTGACCCCTCTGCAAAACATGATTTAGTACTTGGTGGCAAAACCCTTGTTGGCAATCATAGAGGTCAGACGTTTCTTGTAGTTGGCCACCAGGTTTGCACACATCTCAGGAGGGATTTTGTCCCACTCCTCTTTGCAGATCTTCTCCAAGTCATTAAGGTTTCGAGGCTGACGTTTGGCAACTCGAACCTCCAGCTCCCTCCACAGATTTTCTATGGGATTAAGGTCTAGGCCACTCCAGGACCTTAATGTGCTTCTTCTTGAGCCACTCCTTTGTTGCCTTGGCCGTGTGTTTTGGGTCATTGTCATGCTGGAATACCCATCCACGACCCATTTTCAATGACCTGGCTGAGGGAAGGAGGTTCTCACCCAAGATTTGACGGTACATGGCCCCGTCCATCGTCCCTTTGATGCGGAGAAGTTGTCCTGTCCCCTTAGCAGAAAAACACCCCCAAAGCATAATGTTTCCACCTCCATGTTTGACGGTGGGGATGGTGTTCTTGGGGTCATTGGCAGCATTCCTCCTCCTCCAAACACGGCGAGTTGAGTTGATGCCAAAGAGCTCAATTTTGGTCTCATCTGACCACAACACTTTCACCCAGTTCTCCTCTGAATCATTCAGATGTTCATTGGCAAACTTCAGACGGCCCTGTATATGTGCTTTCTTGAGCAGGGGGACCTTGAGGATTTCAATCCTTCACGGCGTAGTGTGTTACCAATTGTTTTCTTGGTGACTATGGTCCCAGCTGCCTTGAGATCATTGACAAGATCCTCCCGCGTAGTTCTGTGCTGATTCCTCACCGTTCTCATGATCATTGCAACTCCACGAGGTGAGATCTTGCATGGAGCCCCAGGTCGAGGGAGATTGACAGTTCTTTTGTGTTTCTTCCATTTGTGAATAATCGCACCAACTGTTGTCACCTTCTCACCAAGCTGCTTGGCGATGGTCTTGTAGCCCATTCCAGCCTTGTGTAGGTCTACAATCTTGTCCCTGACATCCTTGGAGAGCTCTTTGGTCTTGGCCATGGTGGAGAGTTTGGAATCTGATTGATTGATTGCTTCTGTGGACAGGTGTCTTTTATACAGGTAACAAGCTGAGATTAGGAGCACTCAATCTCAGCTCGTTACCTGTATAAAAGACACCTGGGAGCCAGAAATCTTTTTTCCCTCAGTGTATACAGTGGGGGAAAAAAGTATTTAGTCAGCCACCAATTGTGCAAGTTCTCCCACTTAAAAAGATGAGAGAGGCCTGTAATTTTCATCATAGGTACACGTCAACTATGACAGACAAATTGAGAGAAAAAAATCCAGAAAATCACATTGTAGGATTTTTTATGAATTTATTTGCAAAATATGGTGGAAAATAAGTATTTGGTCACCTACAAACAAGCAAGATTTCTGGCTCTCACAGACCTGTAACTTATTCTTTAAGAGGCTCCTCTGTCCTCCACTCGTTACCTGTATTAATGGCACCTGTTTGAACTTGTTATCAGTATAAAAGACACCTGTCCACAACCTCAAACAGTCACACTCCAAACTCCACTATGGCCAAGACCAAAGAGCTGTCAAAGGACACCAGAAACAAAATTGTAGACCTGCACCAGGCTGGGAAGACTGAATCTGCAATAGGTAAGCAGCTTGGTTTGAAGAAATCAACTGTGGGAGCAATTATTAGGAAATGGAAGACATACAAGACCACTGATAATCTCCCTCGATCTGGGGCTCCACGCAAGATCTCACCCCGTGGGGTCAAAATGATCACAAGAACGGTGAGCAAAAATCCCAGAACCACACGGGGGGACCTAGTGAATGACCTGCAGAGAGCTGGGACCAAAGTAACAAAGCCTACCATCAGTAACACACTACGCCACCAGGGACTCAAATCCTGCAGTGCCAGACGTGTCCCCCTGCTTAAGCCAGTACATGTCCAGGCCCGTCTGAAGTTTGCTAGAGTGCATTTGGATGATCCAGAAGAGGATTGGGAGAATGTCATATGGTCAGATGAAACCAAAATATAACTTTTTGGTAAAAACTCAACTCGTCGTGTTTGGAGGACAAAGAATGCTGAGTTGCATCCAAAGAACACCATACCTACTGTGAAGCATGGGGGTGGAAACATCATGCTTTGGGGCTGTTTTTCTGCAAAGGGACCAGGACGACTGATCCGTGTAAAGGAAAGAATGAATGGGGCCATGTATCGTGAGATTTTGAGTGAAAACCTCCTTCCATCAGCAAGGGCATTGAAGATGAAACGTGGCTGGGTCTTTCAGCATGACAATGATCCCAAACACACCGCCCGGGCAACGAAGGAGTGGCTTCGTAAGAAGCATTTTAAGGTCCTGGAGTGGCCTAGCCAGTCTCCAGATCTCAACCCCATAGAAAATCTTTGGAGGGAGTTGAAAGTCCGTGTTGCCCAGCGACAGCCCAAAAACATCACTGCTCTAGAGGAGATCTGCATGGAGGAATGGGCCAAAATACCAGCAACAGTGTGTGAAAACCTTGTGAAGACTTACAGAAAACGTTTGACCTGTGTCATTGCCAACAACGGGTATATAACAAAGTATTGAGAAACTTTTGTTATTGACCAAATACTTATTTTCCACCATAATTTGCAAATAAATTCATTTAAAATCCTACAATGTGATTTTCTGGATTTTTTTTTCTCATTTTGTCTGTCATAGTTGACGTGTACAAATGATGAAAATTACAGGCCTCTCTCATCTTTTTAAGTGGGAGAACTTGCACAATTGGTGGCTGACTAAATACTTTTTTCCCCCACTGTATATATATAAAAAAAACATTAGCTTTTCTATAATAGCAAAATATAAAGATCCTTTATTATCTTTACAGAGGGGATAATGAGACTACTATATACTATAGAGTATAATATAACCAGTAGGTGTTTATATAGCATGAAAATACCTAGAGGAGAAGGTATTTCTCTTATCTTATTTCGTATTTCAGTGAGACAGAATGAAAAGTATTACAAGTATTAAGTTTGTCATCATCAGATACACGCAACTTGTTTAGATCTACAATAGTTGGTCGTATCTAACATATGCCGTTGAAGTCAGAAGTTTACATACACTTAGGTTGGAGTCATTAAAACTCGTTTTTCAACCACTCCACAAATTTCTTGTTAACAAACTAAAGTTTTGGCAAGTCGGTTGGGACATCTACTTTGTGCATGACACAAGTAATTTTTCCAACAATTGTTTACAGACAGATTATTTCACTTACAATTCACTGTATCACAATTCCAGTGGGTCAGAAGTTTACTTACACTAAGTTGACTGTGCCTTTAAACAGCTTGGAAAATTCCAGAATATGATGTCATGGCTTTAGAAGCTTCTGATAGGCTAATTGACATCATTTGAGTCAATTGGAGGTGTACCTGTAGATGTATTTCAAGGCCTACCTTCAAACTCAGTGCCTCTTTGCTTGACATCATGGGAAAATCAAAATACATCTGCCAAGACCTCATAAAACAAATTGTAGACCTCCACAAGTCTGGTTCATCCTTGGGAGCAATTTCCAAACGCCTGAAGGTACCACGTTCATCTGTACAAACAATAGTACGCAAGTATAAACACCATGGGACCTCACAGCCGTCATACCGCTCAGGAAGGAGACGCGTTCTGTCTCCTAGAGATGAACGTACTTTGGTGCGAAAAGTGCAAATCAATCCCAGAACAACAGCAAAGGACCTTGTGAAGATGCTAGAGGAAACAGGTACAAAAGTATCTATATCCACAGTAAAACAAGTCCTATATCAACATAACCTGAAAGGCCGCTCAGCAAGGAAGAAGCCATTTCTCCAAAACCGCCATAAAAAAGCCAGAGTACGGTTTGCAACTGCACATGGGGACAAATATCGTACTTTTTGGAGAAATGTCCTCTGGTCTGATGAAACAAAAATAGAACTGTTTGGCCATAATGACCATCGTTATGTTTGGAGGAAAAAGGGGAAGGCTTGCAAGCGGAAGAACACCATCCCAACTGTGAAGCACGGGGGTGGCAGCAACATGCTGTGGGGGTGCTTTGCTGCAGGAGGGACTGGTGCACTTCACAAAATAGATGGCATCATGAGGAAGGAAAATTATGTGGATACATTGAAGCAACATCTCAGGACATCAGTCAGGAAGTTAAATCTTGGTCGCAAATGGGTCTTCCAAATGGACAATGACCCCAAGCATACTTCCAAAGTTGTGGCAAAATGGCTTAAGGACAACAAAGTCAAGGTATTGGAGTGGCCATCACAAAGCCCTGACCTCAATCCTATAGAATATTTGTGGGCAGAACTGAAAAAGCATGTGCGAGCAAGGAGGCCTACAAACCTGACTCAGTTACATCAGCTCTGTCAGGAGGAATGGGCCAAAATTCACCCAACTTATTGTGGGAAGCTTGTGGAAGGCTACCCAAAACGTTTGACCCAAGTTAAACAATTGAAAGGCAACGCTACCAAATACTAATTGAGTGTATGTAAACTTCTGACCCACTGGGAATGTGATGAAAGAAATAAAAGCTGAAATAAATCTATTATTCTGACATTTCACATCCTTAAAATAAGGTGGTGATCCTAACTGACCTAAGACAGGGAATTTTTACTAGGATTAAATGTCAGGAATTGTGAAAAACTGAGTTTAAATGTATTTGGCTAAGGTATATGTAAACTTCCGACTTCAGCTGTATCTAATAGGATGACATCTGAATCCAATCATTGATTATTTAAATGTAGTAGCAGGAAGGGGTGATAAAACACAAATAGGCCTACATTTAGATTTAAGTCTAATTTTGATATGGTAAACAAATTGCTGTTAAACTTCTGAATTTTTGTGCAACATTTTAAACAAATAACTGTTTGCATACACACAAAACATTATACCTGTTATATTCAAAATTCAAATCAATACATTAAAATCTCACAGCTAGAATTAGAAATTATAAGTGGCTCATGAAATTACAAATTACACATTAACAGACCCGATGGCATTAGACTATTAAGTTAGCTAAATAAAACAATCGATTAATCAAGATATTCCAATAGCTGCATGTGTTGACCTGATGTACGGCTAATGCTTATTACTTACTCATGGTCAGTACTACACACAGCAGGGCTTCAGAGACTATGTTACTACAGCCGGCTGTGCCACATGTATGCAGGCCTGCCTGAGAAAGGAAATTAATTATACTTTGAGAGAAAATTACTTTAGCAGATAGAGAGGAGGCAGGCTGTAACTTGGGTGCTATCGCTCTCCTCATTCCTACTGTGCCCTTCGAAGGGAGCAGCACCGTGTCTACAAACTCCTTAGGTGAGCTTGAACCTTCTACTGTTTACCTTTCAAATTAAGGATATTAGCAGGATAGGAAAGCTATATGTTTATTCAGCTCTTCTTCTGGTATTAATACACATATGGTTTCACTCTCTGGACGTTCTGTTCGCAGCATTAGTACCCTGTGTGCGAGAGTGTCTTAGTGAATCCTACTCTTGTTGCCTCTCGTGTGGTGTGTTGCTCGAGCCGCCGTGATATGAGTCAAAACCCCCCACTGGTGGGAATGGTGGAGGGGCGATGGGCAATCCCCAGATTTTCTGCTGTGACTAGGAGTCCCGGATCAGTGATGCTAGAGATTAAAGCCGGGGGAATGGCTCCGATTTGGAGCGTGTTTGATGAGGCTTTAGCTGTGACGAGCAGATAGAGCGAGGCCAGGATGGTACGGTGCTGTAGACATTAGGTAGAGAGAGACCTGCTGCTACACACCCAACCTGTCCCTGTCAGTCGGTCAGAGGCAGAGAGGACTGTAGGATGTGAGAGGCCCAGTACATCAGAACAATGTGGTTATAGACATAGAGGATGATGTGTAACAAACACAACACTACGAAATGATAGTATAGTGCTTTCAGTCTGTGTGTAGTTATTGTGTAGTTATTGGTGTTGTATGTATTGGTGCAATCAAATTTCCCCCATTGGGGATTAATAAAGTACTATTTTATCTTATCTTTAGCAGAAACATTTAATTAAGACCTTGGTCTGAGTGTAGATCTGATGGGTCCCCAAAGTCTAATCCCTAGAAGAAGTGTACAAAAACAAAAAGCTTTTGTAAAATCCTTTTAAGTTTTTTTGGTTTCAGTTTTACTTACATATAAGTTGATGTGGCATTTTAGTGTTTGGGTATAACTGACCATACTAAGTGAATATTTCAAATGAAATGTATTTGATTAAAGAAGAATTATGCATTTGGTGCTTAACATAAAATAAATGGAATGTGTAACTGAGGCCTGGCTATCAACATGAGCTCTTTCTTCTCAAGTGAGACTACATTCACTTTTTACTTGATATACTGCCTCTTACTTAGCTGAGTTTTAATGTTGTGTTTTAGTCAGAAAGCTTTGAAGTATATTGCCACAAAATATATAATATATTATGCCCTTTAAGAAGTGTCCATGATCATTGTCAAAAGTGCCTGTTTTTTTTTTTAAAGACAAAGGGTTTATTGATAATACAGTATAAAGACTTTCAATCAGGATGCATAAATGTACACGTATGTAATCTGGTTTAAACCTTGGAATATGAAGCATTAAGCACAAGCAGGCTCACATTTGTATGTTTGTTAATACAACAAACAGTATTCCAAAACATCCCAACTGAATATATTAGTATAAATATAGGGAGAGAAATCTATACTGATAGTTGTTTTCTCATTCGTGGCAAGTTGGATACGTTTTAATGTGAAAAACATTTATTATGATTTTTCAAACCTGATTTGTCATAAGATCCATAGTTAAGAACTAATTAGGAGGGACTACAATTTATACTCAACCATAATTACTTTTATTATATGGATATAATTATGATGTTTCTTTAACGTCCATAGGCTAATTGAATATTCATGAGGTTGTTAATGACTTAATTTAATAAATTATTCGACAGCAGTAACAGATAACAATATTTGGTGTGTAAAATTGATTGAATCCAACTTAATATTATTTACATCCAAATTATACATCTTATTTTTCACATGGTCTCTAGTCTAGTGTTTATACACCAAGCTTTTTAATATCCTACTTCACAAAACAACTGGTAGTAAAATATTTACTTGAACATAATTTATTTATACTATACATATGCTCTATACAGAACTTTTCTAAAACCCAAAGACAAGATAATTGAAAATACAAATAAAATGCATGCATTTCTCAACTGTAAAAAAAAATCCTATATATTCTATATTCCTCACAATAAAGTTTGGCATTTAAAGGCTAGTCCTGTTGAAATTATTGTGTGTGGACAGTCCCGGTGACTGTGGCAGGGAAATGTTCCTCGCTGCTTGTTTTACTTTGAATTTCAGCTTTAGATTTATGACAGTTGTCAATAAAATACATGCAGACGTGAAAACGATGTACTTGATATATGGTGCTATGAGGCACTAACTGTTGTCTCTTTACGCTCAGCATTTGAGGGTAGATCTTTAAAAGAAAAAAGAGGTCTCAGATAAATTAATTCAAACCAATTACTTATCCAAAACATATCTTGCCATCTATGCCTTATAAAAATTTAGTCAATACTTTTTTTTTGCATTGTAATCTTATTTATGAACTCATTTATACTGTATTTTTCAGCTGCTGTTATTTTTAAACATACACTGAGTGTAGAAAACATTAGGAACACTTTCCTAATATTGAGTTGCACCCCCTTTTGCCCTCAGAACAGCCTCAATTCGTTGGGGTATGGACTCTACAAGGTGTCGAAAGGGATGCTGGCCCATGTTGACTCCAATGTGTCCCACAGATTGTGTCAAGTTGGCTGGATGTCCTTTGGGTGGTGGACCATTCTTGATACACAAGGGAAACTGTTGAGTGTGAAAAACCCAGCAGCGTTGCAGTTCTTAACACAAACCGGTGCGCCTTGCACCTAGTACCATATCCCGTTCAAAGGCACTTAAATCTTTTGTCTTGCTCATTCACCCTCTGAATGACACACATACACAATCCATGTCTCAATTGTCTCAAGGCTTAAAAATCCTTCTTTAAACTGTCTCCTCCCCTTCATCTACACTGATTGAAGTGGATTTAACAAGTGACATCAATAAGGGATCATAGCTTTCACCTGGATTCATCTGGTCAGTCTATGTCGTGGAAAGAGCAGGCTTTCCTAATGTTTTGTACACTCAGTGTACGTTGTTATGTTGAGTAGGATTGCACTGGTCTTGTTTCATTTTGTGGGATGTTGGTTGCACTTTTTCTCTTTTGAGCAACTATCGACAAGTACTGTACAAGAAAGCTCATGTTTATTACTGAATGACCTTGCATTGTAAAGGTAATATCTATCCTTATACTGTAAATATGAACTGCTGAATATACTGATTGAAGGTCGCTCTGGATAAAATGTAATGTAACATAGCTTTAGTTTTATTACTTTTGATTACATTGTGTAAATACATTTGATCTCATATCCTGTTAGGAATTCAATAGGCATGTGTCCTGTTAGAAACTGAATGAAAACTATGATGACTATGATTTTTTAAACCAGCCACCAAGATAATGATTGCTTAATAAATCCAACAAATCTTCTAATTGTTTTTGTTTTCATACAAATGTATTGTAGTTTACCTCTCTATCTGCTAGAGATCCTGGTTATAGTTTAATTCATATAGCTTTTCAGAGGCTATAATTAACATCTAAAATGCATGGACATCTAAATCCAGCTAACATACCATTTCTGATTCATGCCTATATCCCTTTACTACAGAGAAATGAAGGCAGTAATAGTGAGGTGGCCATTTTCTATCGATTTAACAATTATAGACAGCAGGGGTGACATCACCATCTATGGTGGTGCATGGAGCTGTGGATAGCGTGAGGGTCCTGTTGGGTTCTCAGAGCAGGGCGACAGAGCCTGGCTGGCTGCACGGCTGCAGACGTGTGTGATACTGAGCAGGGCCTAACATCAAACAGCTCAGGGTCACCCACTAAAACTCCATTTAGATCTGGACCTGGTACAACCACCAAAACCCAAAGTCCCAGGTTGGCGGGCTCCATACGCATTATTACAGCACTATGTCTCTTTCCTCCTAGCTACATTTGTAAATGCCCTCCACCATGTTGCCACCCACACTTAGTTAGCCCTGGAAGGCTTCATACTTCAGATGTGAATGGGTGCCAGGAGGCATTGAGTTGGTCCAGACTCCAATCTGTGAATGATGCCTTCAGTGCCATTAGCCCTTAGTGTTTTTGTGATTGCCTCACCCTTGGCCTGTTTCACAATGCAATTTGTTCCTGACGCCCACAAATCTCATTCACTCCAGCAGCTTGGAAGCAGCATTGGGCCAATTGAATCACTTCAGCATCCCTCTGATCGTCCAGTACAACATGCTGTTCCAATAAATAAGAAAAATTCAGAAGAGTGAAGTCAACGTTTTATGATTTAACGGCTTCCTTCTCTCTTTAGGTTCCTGGAGTTTCTGACCTATTCCCAGAGCGCTAGAATCTCCCACTAGTCACTGACACAAAGCTCTGATTAACACTCAACGTGTTAAAGTGTTTGTAGAACTTCATTAGCAAGACCTAGCACATTATTGTAGCTCTCCAGTCTCCACCATTGATCTGCTCTCAGTGCATTGCCATTCTATACCGCCCTGTCAGTGGCTGGTCCAATGCAACTATCAAAATCTATTGAATAGATGGTGATCGGGTGAAGGTGTTTCCAAGTGGTTTAAACAACACCATGGCCTAGGACTCTCAACTCTCTCATGGTGGGGAGGTATGCTATGCTATGTGAACGCTGACCTCTGCTGGTAAGTGTTGAAAGGGGGGAAGGTGTGAGAGGGGGGAGAAATATAGCTACAGTCATGCTCCAAGTGATCCCAACTGACCTATAGCTATGAGTAATGCTAACGCATACTTGACCTCTGGAGCCGATGGGGTTATGCTGATCTCACTTCCATTACACAAGCATCTGGAGAGGAATACGATACTAATAGCAATCAGAGATAGTAATCACAATCATCATTATAGTTTTATTTATGGTAATTATCATATACTGTACAATGTACCAGATGGGAAAGTATCAATTATTTTTTTGACCCATCCCTTATCAGCAATCATTAGATTGATGACTCCAAAACATTTGGAAAGAATGTACAGATTGTCATTAGAAATGTGTCAGAATGTTGACATACTGTATTAACCATAGTATGTCACCTGTGAAGCTGAAAGTGACATAATTACAATGGTTAAATATCCATATTTTTACATATTTGGATGAGACCATGTTGCCAAGTGAAACATTTTTGAAGTTCAGACATATTTTCTTGACATTTATTCATCTATTATTAGCGTGTGCAGAGCAGATCTGAAGTCAAGGGTTATTGCTGCCCGGTGTCAGTCAGATTTAGCAGTGGCCAATAGGAACTCTGTGACCTCTGCATATTTTGCACTCAGTGAGGTCATTGGCTGGTCCCCGGGGAGCCATTATCCTCTCTGTCTCCTCTCACGCTGGGAAGTGGAGTTCCCAAGCATTTCCCTTCTTCCCTCCAGAACAATCCCAACAATCCCATGTCTTCCCAATCAGGAACATCCAGTAGCTGGCTTTACCCGTTTACTGAGTCCACACAGTGTGGAGATGACGCATGACCAGCCGTCTGGGACAATAGGAGGATATTGAGACATGCTGTACGGGTGTCTGAAATGAAATCGCCCCTAACTCTGATAGTGAGGGCTTAGAGCAGTGGTTCTCAAACCTCTCCTCGGGGACCCTCAGCCGTTCCATGTATTTCATCTATTCTAGAGCTGGCATACCTGATTCAACTTGTCAACAAACATTAAGCCCTTGAATAGGTGAATGAGGTGAGCTAGTTCAGAGCTGCAACAAAATTGTGAAACGTCAGGAGGTCCCCGAGCAGATGTTTGAGAACCACTGGCTTAGAGAGTATAGGTGAGGTTATGTTTGGAAATCGTTCAACACAGTCTCGGATTGTAAAAGTCTCAAATGATTTATTCTTTTGTGATTTGGTATTCGAGAAAATACATTATTGTCCTGCGTCTATCTGAATAATTTAGATCATACAGTAGCCTAATTAACCCTGGAAATAAAACATGTTTTACTCTTTATGTATTAGTTGAACATGAAATACACATTCCTACATCTCACCCAATTGATCAATTCCATAGGCATTCAACATGTACAATCAAATGCATCACCCTGACATCTGTTGAAGAGATAGTTACAGTAAGACATGGCCCTATATCCTGTCTCTTGTTTGTGGTCGTCATGGTGACAGTGCAGTGTGCAGGAGCTGGGAAGGAGGTTGGGGGTTTATTCGGGCTAGCTCGTTGGGACTGAAGAGTGAAGGGGAGGAGGAGGTTTGGACGAGAAGGAGAACAGCATCAGTTCCAGGGCTTTCCAGACCTCCCTGGGGCTTCATTATACGACAGAGGATGAGAAGGGGGAGGGACATCCTGTAACAAATAATACATCTGCCCAAACAGAAGCACTGAGGGAGACCTGCGAAGGAACCAATGTCACAGCAACACTGTGATGGACAAATTGAGACTGAGGAGAGAGAGAGAGAGAGAGAGAGAGAGAGAGAGAGAGAGAGAGAGAGAGAGAGAGAGAGAGAGAGAGAGAGAGAGAGAGAGAGAGAGAGAGAGAGAGAGAGAGAGAGAGAGAGAGAGAGAGAGAGAGAGAGAGAGAGAAAGAGAGTGTGAGAGAGAGAGACAGAGAGAGAAAGAGGGAGAGAGAGAGAGAGAGAGAGAGAGAGAGAGAGAGAGAGAGAGAGAGAGAGAGAGAGAGAAGAGAGGGAGAGAGAGAGATAGAGAAAACAAAAGTAGAAGTAAAGAGAGATGGGGAGTGCAGGAAGTAAGAAGCTGGAACAGAAAGAAAGGGGGTGCAGATTTAAAGAAAATGAGAGGGGGAGTTAGACAGACTCAAGAAGGACTTGAAAACTCCCTGTAGCGTGATAGTTGCAGAAGGGCTATTAGTCATCCAATAGGAAACAATAGGGATGTTGTCAATCTGGGGTAGAGGACAGAACAACTTCACTCAGGAAGAAGCGTGGGATGGGACAGTATTGGATTTGAGACTATTCTTTAAAAAAAGTGTTTCTCCTCTCCAAAATGTAAAAAACATTGTAGCCTACATTATGAATGTGTTTGTTTACCTATGAATTAATTCCCACATTAGTTCTCCATGAATTGTTTGTATAGGGCTATTAAAAAACAATGGTAAATCAATCATTCATAAGCAATCAATCAAAAACATTTCATTCATAAATGTGAAAATGTGAAAATGTTTTATAACTTTTTGGGTTAGTTTTTCCCTGACCAGGGCCGGCTCTAGCCTTTGGGCAAAACATTTTTGTGGCTACCCTCTTGACTGCGGAGACAAAACATTTAGTTTTAAAGTTAATTTCCTGCAATTAAACACATTTTGCCATGGGGCGGAGAGATTTATATTTGTATTTTTACAAATTTCATGCAGTTCTACACATTTTGCCATGACTTATGTATGCCATGTTAATGATATCTGAGTGAGAGTGACTAACAAAATCAATGGGGGCCCCCTGGAGGTCAGGGACCCTGGGCCTGGTGGGTATTCGGCCATGAGTCCTACAAGTTTAGATAACTGGCTAGACTAACTGGCTAGACTAATTTACCAATCTAAAAATGGTTAGCTGACATGGCTAATTGAGTGACTGTCAGTGACGGACTAACCTAACGTAGCAGGCGTAAAAGAAATGCCTGAAACTAGATCCCCCACATTCTGGTCTTGACGAGAATTGTAAAAACTGTCGGGAGAGGTTCTCTTCTGCACTGTTCAACCAATTCAGTAAATGCGGAGGATGAGTTAAGATGGAGTCACGCCTTTTTACTGTCCACAAACATTGTAGTAATCATGGCCGAATACCAACCGGTCATGCAGGGCATGTGCCCAGGGGCCCTGACCTCCAGTGGGCCCCCATTGATTTTGTTAGTCACTCTCTTCCATTTCCCCTGAAAACCGGAACATCCGGTTGTTGACGACCCCGCTGAGACTAATGACTGACAAAACAAGAGAAAAACCGCTGATGCACAACCAAATTCGTTTCTTGCACCTTGTCTGTTCTACTATTCTAACGCTCAACAGTAAGTTGAGTTGGAGGCCCCCTAGCAGCCGGGGTCCCTAAGCGACCAGATAGATCCTACTGCACTGTTGGAGCTAGGAACACAAGCCTTTCGCTACACCCGCAATAACATCTGCTAAATATGTGTATGTGACCAATAAGATTTGATTTGATTTGATATGTTGCTTATGCCAGTCACTGACTGTTCCTGACTCACACATTGTCTTTACAAATTCCTCACACCTCTTTGAAGAAATAAACTCCATTCCTTCGACTAGTTTTTACTCAGTGCTTCCTCAGTGTCTTCCCCAGCTGTTTACATTTACTAATGATAGTTGTTGATACTGAATCCCCCACATTGATGCACCATTGCCAGAGAATTCCCAGACCAAGTGAGATAAAATTCCCCTAATTCAGTCATCATAAAGACGGCCAGCATAAAGACGGATTGTGGGTTGTATTGTTTATATCTGTCCTCCTACACTTGTTAGCTCCTTTAGGCCTATAAACACAGTCTCAATGTGTTTAACATTTATAGTAACTGCTTTAAATTCAACTTCAGCATAATTTGAATATATGTGTTTATAACAATGTATACATTGTATATTTATGGAATTTTACAAAGCACGAGCTTTGACATCTTCTAAACACGTTTGACAGACATGGAACTTCTTTTCCCACAGGTACAATGTCCCCCAGTGCCGTTATTGAGGTAACACACATCTCTCAATTTAAGATGAAAGAACACCAAACATTTACAGGAACATTCTCACACATGTTCAGCAATCAAGACACCATTTCCCTTTCTCCTCGATAAATAAACCCAATTAAAAGATGGCCTCCTGGCATTAGAATGCCCAACACTGAGCAACACTGCCATAGTTGTGGTAAGTCGTGTAAATAACTGTGTTCTGCTGAGGACCTCCTGATCAAACACTGCACCAAGCACCATTTTTTCTTCTTAATGGACTGTATCATATAAGCCTGTCTGTTTACCTTAAACCAGATCGACCTTTTATAGAGCTGATTACTACGTGCTAATTATACAACACAGAGGGTTGGAGTCAGAACACACAGCAGGCAAACACAGTACGCACACAGGCTGGAATACACACACAGACACGCACATGCAAACACACACAGGCTTGCACATGCACGCATGCGTGCACACACACACACACACACAAACCCTGGTTTGCACACAGAGGCTGGTACACACACACACACACACCCAGGCGTTTACACACACACCCTGATCCAGCATGTTTACATCTAGATCACATCAGCGTAGCCTTCTACTGTAAACACTTTGTTCAAAATTCGTATTTGTGGCATCCCGTGCTGAAGGGAGATGCCGGCTGACATTCTTAGCGCTCTCCACAAGAAAGAGCTGTTGGAGAAACAGAGCTGTGAGTTTATGGGTTTGGTCATTTACGGGTTTTGCCAGAGCATCTGGTGGCTTTAATCACATGGGGGGAAATTAGTCAGAAATGTAGGAATGGTGAGGAGGAGGTAAGGTTTGGGTCCACTGGAGAGGGAGTCTCATAGGCCACCCTCACATATTTTACTGCGTGTACTGAAAGGCTATGTTGATACTTTACTTCACAAATATGAATAATTCTCAATGGACATTTACGCTTATTTATGCAGGGTTGGGGTCAATTCCATTTCTAATTCAATCACTTCACCTCTTGAATTGAAATTCAATGTACACATAGGAAACAACAGGCAATTTTCAATTCATTAAATGGAATTGACCCCAATCCTTTGTGCACATGTAAAGTGGTTCCTGGTCTGAACACGTGTGTTCGCTGCAGCTATCAAAGGTAATTTTAACAGTCAACATCAGGTTCACTTAAAGGAGAGGGGAGGAAGCTGGAGTTTCTAGCAGTGACTGAAACGGATCCCTCTCCCTTGTAAAAGGTGCACACCAGACACATGCAAGTGGAATCTCCTCCGTGAAATTGATCTTGGTGTGAACTGAATGAGTGAACTGTATCATAGCCCTTTGCCACCTGGAAGTCCATGTGTCTGCGTGCAGACCTGCATGCAAGTGTGTGTGTCTTAGCATGTGTGTGCACGTGCATGTGTACATGTGTGTGTATGTGTGTGTGTGTGTGTGTGTGTGTGTATGTGTGTGTGTGTGTGTGTGTGTGTGTGTGTGTGTGTGTGTGTGTGTGTGTGTGTGTGTGTGTGTATGTGTGTGTGTGTGTGTGTGTGTGTGTGTGTGTGTGTGTGTGTGTGTGTGTGTGTGTGTGTGTGTGTGTGTGTGTGTGTGTGCATGTGTGAGTGGCGACTGACATCTAACCCGTGGGCTAATGAAAGCTGATGGCAAAGAGAGGCGTGAGGCGATAACTTCTACCCCTCAAATTAGTAGCACCTTTAACGAGCCTGCCCACACACTGTTAACAAAGTGCCCACGACAGCAGAGCTAATAATTAACTGTGGAGCTCCCCAGATGAGCTCCAGGAGAGTAAGGAACCCCATACATCATCCAACTATAGAGTATAGACTTAAAGTCCCCCCCCCCCCACTCCTCAAAATGGAAACAATATCATAAAAGGCCTGTAGTGACATAAAACAAAACCATTAGCTTTGACGTCGAGGGAGGAGAAGTTAGCTAATTTGGGGTTTAAAAAAAGAAAGCGTCTGAATTGATCCTGTTCTTTATGGCCTGCCTCTCTCTGTGTAAGTCCCCGGATTTATTTCGGTGTCTGCACAGCAGGGCATAAATCATCTCTGGTCTCTCTCCCTCTCTTTCTGTCGTTCTTTTTCTCTCTCCCTCTCTCTCTCTTTTGCTCTCTCTCACTCGCCCTCTGTCTCCCTTCCTTCTCTCTCTCTCTCTCTCTCTCTCTCTCTCTCTCTCTCTCTCTCTCTCTCTCTCTCTCTCTCTTTCTTTCTCTCCCTCTCTCTCTCTTCCTTCTCTCTCTCTCTCTCTCTCTCTCTTTCTTTCTCTCTCTCCCTCTCTCTCTCGCCCCCTTTCTCTCTCTTTTGCTCTCTCTCTCTCTCGCCCCCTTTCTCTCTCTTTTGCTCTCTCTCTCTCTCTCTCTCTCTGATGTCAGAGCGTGGGATGTGGCCATCAGCATATGCAGCAGGAAAGGGTCCTTTTTTCTCTCCTCCGGAAGAATTAGGCCTTGAGACATTACCACATTGTATTTTGCGGTGCAGTTTGGGGGAACACTCCTGGCGCTGGCCAGGCCTGCGCGCCTCTGGGGCCTCTTTCCCTCTCTCTCTTTAATTAGATTATAACCGGGTCCCCATTTTGCCATTCTGCTGCCTGGGCTCCATCCTCCAATCTGCCAACCCGCTACAGTACCTTCGCCGGCCGTGGCACTTTAATGTCTGGTCTTAAGGGTAGGAAATGACCTAAATGTCGGTTAGACAGGATTCTGTTACACCCAATGGTGTGCTGACAAAACAGCCAGGGTAATGGAGATGTTAAAAGTGCGAGAGCAATTGAGATTTACAGCCGGGTTCTATGAAAAGTGCACACCCGACCAAAAGCACCACAGGCTGCGCTGCTGTGGCCGGGAAGACATTTGGGCTGCAGCTGAGAGAACCATCACCGCCCGGGTCAGCTCCAAAACATCCAATTAGAAGCCCAGGGACTGTTGCAGATCAATAAATTTCACCCGCGCATGGCACTGCTACTCGGAGGCCCCGACTTAATTTGTAAGGAATAAGGGAAAGAGGAAGAAAGAGGCTCTTGGTCCGGATGCGAGCTGAAGTCTCTGAAGTACAGCCGCTGGAACTCTCCTCTTGCGCAAATTATGGAATTATCTGAAGTTGTCTACCCAGCAAGAAAAACAACATGGTGGCATTACGGAATGATACATTGTTTATAGCAGGGGCCAAACTCCTAGAACAAGCATGAGAAGTCATGGCTCTACAATATATCTCAAAATTGCTCAAACACAGTATCCAAAAGCTAAATAGAAAAGAAACTGCTTGAAGTTGATTCATTGGTATCTATTGTGGGTTTAAACGATACAAAACATTCACGCAGTGAGACATACAGTGGGGAGAACAAGTATTGATACACTGCCGATTTTGCAGGTTTTCCTACTTACAAAGCATGTAGAGGTCTGTCATTTTTATCATAGGTACACTTCAACTGTGAGAGACAGAATCTAAAAAAATCCAGAAAATCACATTGTATGATTTTTAAGTAATTAATTTGTATTTTATTGCATGACATAAGTATTTGATACATCAGAAAAGCAGAACTTAATATTTGGTACAGAAACCTTTGTTTGCAATTACAGAGATCATACGTTTCCTGTAGGTCTTGACCAGGTTTGCACACACTGCAGCAGGGATTTTGGCCCACTCCTCCATACAGACCTTCTCCAGATCCTTCAGGTTTCGGGGCTGTCGCTGGGCAGTACAGACTTTCAGCTCCCTCCAAAGATTTTCTATTGGGTTCAGGTCTGGAGACTGGCTAGGCCACTCCAGAACCTTGAGATGCTTCTTACGGAGCCACTCTTTAGTTGCCCTGGCTGTGTGTTTCGGGTCGTTGTCATGCTGGAAGACCCAGCCACGACCCATCTTCAATGCTCTTACTGAGGGAAGGAGGTTGTTGGCCAAGATCTCGCGATACATGGCCCCATCCATCCTCCCCTCAATACGGTGCAGTCGTCCTGTCCCCTTTGCAGAAAAGCATCCCCAAAGAATGATGTTTCCACCTCCATGCTTCACGGTTGGGATGGTGTTATTGGGGTTGTACTCATCCTTCTTCTTCCTCCAAACACGGTGAGTGGAGTTTAGACCAAAAAGCTCTATTTTTGTCTCATCAGACCACATGACCTTCTCCCATTCCTCCTCTGGATCATCCAGATGGTCATTGGCAAACTTCAGACAGGCCTGGACATGCGCTGGCTTGAGCAGGGGGACCTTGCGTGCGCTGCAGGATTTTAATCCATGACGGCGTAGTGTGTTACTAATGGTTTTCTTTGAGACTGTGGTCCCAGTTCTCTTCAGGTCATTGACCAGGTCCTGCCGTGTAGTTCTGGGCTGATCCCTCACCTTCCTCATGATCATTGATGCCCCACGAGGTGAGATCTTGCAGGGAGCTCCAGACCGAGGGTGATTGACCGTCATATTGAACTTCTTCCATTTTCTAATAATTGCGCCAACAGTTGTTGCCTTCTCACCAAGCTGCTTGCCTATTGTCCTGTAGCCCATCCCAGCCTTGTGCAGGTCTACAATTTTATCCCTAATGTCCTTACACAGCTCTCTGGTCTTGGCCATTGTGGAGAGGTTGGAGTCTGTTTGATTGAATGTGTGGACAGGTGTCTTTTATACAGGTAACGAGTTCAAACAGGTGCAGTTAATACAGGTAATGAGTGGAGAACAGGAGGGTTTCTTAAAGAAAAACTAACAGGTCTGTGAGAGCCAGAATTCTTACTGGTTTGTAGGTGATCAAATACTTATGTCATGCAATAAAATGCAAATTAATTACTTAAAAATCATACAATGTGATTTTCTGGATTTTTGTTTTAGATTCTGTCTCTCACAGTTGAAGTGTACCTATGATAAAAATTACAGACCTCTACATGCTTTGTAAGTAGGAAAACCTGCAAAATCGGCAGTGTATCAAATACTTGTTCTCCCCACTGTATGTGCCAACAAGGCACACATTAAATTCCACCCAGAGCTGTCTATCTAAATGGGACATGACAGTAGAAGAAAAGTCAGAGCGATGTCTGGAGACTTCCCTCAGAGGAAGTGAACAGTATGACTGATTCAGTCATAAATCATGTTGGGGAGACGCTGAGAGCTGCCAAAGGGAGAGCATTTTCCATGTAGACTACTGAGAGAGTTCTCCAAAGATGTTCCGCTGCATGGTGTGGTGGCTAGATGGATGGCTGATACTGTGTGTTATTAGTCATTTCTTCCCAAAGCATAATACAAATCATGGTTATGATATGATAACAAAGTACGTTGCTTTAGGTTTGAGGGTTTAATCTGGAAAATGGTTACAATCTTTCACAGCAATCCAATGGGAATATGCTCAGGCCCTGATGCATGTTCTGCTCTCATGTTTTCAGTTCTGTACCAATGGGAATTAAAAGTGTGACAGAGTTTGCATAGGTGTGTGTGTTCACTTAACTCGACACTCACTGAAGGTGTGCTTGATTGAGGTGCATCCAAGGAGTTTAGGAGAAAAGAAAACAACAAAGATGACTGCTTCCTCCGGCGGAAGAGGAGGGAAGATACCTTGAAATATGTTGATATTCCATCATCTGTATTGCATGCAGATTTGCAACATGGCCGTCAGAGTGATGGAGCTCCTGCCGTGACAGAAAGCTCACAGGTAAAACCAGTGTCAGGTCCACAGCTCTCTCTTTCTCTCTCTGCCCTGCTCTCTCTTCCCTCTGTCTCCCCACACACACACGCACACACATATCATTTACATTTTACATTTTACATTTTAGTCATTTAGCAGACGCTCTTATCCAGAGCGACTTACAGGAGCAATTAGGGTTAAGTGCCTTGCTCAAGGGCACATTTACGTCATTTAGCAGACGCTCTTATCCAGAGCGACTCACAAATTGGTGCATTCACCCTATAGCCAGTGGGATAACCACTTTACAATTTTTTTTGGGGGGGGGGGGGGGTAGAAGGATTACTTTATCCTATCCCAGGTATTCCTTAAAGAGGTGGGGTTTCAAATGTCTCCTTGCACAGATCACAACGCACATCAAAATATGATTCAGTAAAACATGTAATCGTTTCTAAGTGATGTACTTTACCAGAAATTCAGTCCAATTAGACTCTCCTATTACCCCATATATATGAATAGCAGTTACTGCAAGACCATTTGTAACTGAGTGGTTTAGACTAGAGTCCATGACACACAGCACACTTGAGTGAAATAACTGTAGACCGCCATCCTAATCCCAGTCTAACTCCTAGACCTCATGATTGTCCTCTTCCCTCTGTTTGGTTTCTCAGCTGTTTAGTTTACATAAGAGGGACATCCCCATTTGTAAAGTTCATCACCATATCCCCTTCCACATACATGACTCACTCTCTCCACCTACGACAGAGCACTTCTACCTTCCAAATACAAATAATCAGCCATGATGAGCGATAGGGCCGGCCTGTGGTGGTAATCGTAATGGCGGATAATCACCGAGCCCAATTTAGACCACTTCACTCTACTAAACCAAGCCCACCCTAGGATCTTGGCATGGGGCTGCTATGTCGGCTGGATCTGGACCTCGTTCCTGCTGATGGAGTCTTTTGGATGAGTTTGGATCAGGTTTGTTTCCCAAACCTTTCCTCGAGTACCCCAAGCTAGTTCCACATGTTTGATGTAATCTAGCAATAGCACACCTGATTCAACTAATGATGGGTTTGATGAATAGTTGACTATTTGAATCAGGTGTGCTATTACTGGAATAAATCAAATAAGTGGAACTGCCTCGGGATACTCAAGGAGAAGCCTGGGAAACACTGGTTTAGGCTGTAACTGGGGCCCAGAATCTTTCCTTGTCAGTTCACATGCAGGTAAAACTCCTGGCTTTACACCCATGGCCATGTGAATTGAACACAGTGGGGGATGGGACATGCAGGCTAGGCACAGGAGGTTGGTGGCACCTTAATTGGGGAGGACGGGCTCGTGGTAATGGCTGGAGCGGAATAAGTGTAATGATATCAAATACATCAAACAAATGGTTTCCATGTGTTTGATGCTATTCCATTCACTCCATTCCAGCCATTATTATGAGCCGTCCTCCCTTCAGCAGCATCCACTGAGGCCAGGCTATAACTAGGGCCAAGAATCTTTCCTGGTCATGTCATGTGGTCTGGTGAAACTCCTGGACCTACCCAAAGCCATGTGCGTTGAGCACAGTGGGGAATGTGACAGGCCAGGGCTGGGGCTGATGTCAGACAATACTTCAACACTTTCTGCCTGAGTCTCTGTTTCCTCCAGTTTCATAGGAACCCATCAGAGAGCTGATACCCTGCTGATTCTCATCTATAAAGCTCACTGCATGTGTGGACTAGTGACAGCTCTGCGAGAGAGAATGTGGAATGAATTTATGTGGTGAAAAGCAGAGACCATACAGGACTTAAGGGAGAGAGTGTGGGATGGAGGGAGTGAGGGAAGGAAAGAAAAGGCAACGCTTTAAAAGTTACCGAAAAATCACTGAAGACAAATATTATTCAATGTTTATACAGAGAGAGGGGGGAGACAAATGAGTGTTATCAACAGAATTTGGAGAAGTGTGAAGTGGAAAGGAGTGTTTTGAGGAGTTATTGGAAGAAGAGTGTCTTAAGTGCAATATTTGTAGAGGGCTGAGACAGCACGGCGAGCACACCGGATGTGTGTGTAGCTGTAAACACATGGCTGTTTGAGTAAATGGTAATGGTCCATAGGGTGTGAATGTCTACATTACAGATGTAGTGTGTGAGTGTCTCCCTCACTCACACACACGCGGCGCGATTCTCTGTATCTCTTCTTACAGCTATGTTCAATATATTCTCTCTAGGTGCAAATGAGCATAAGACAGAACTGGAGCCTTATACCCACTATAAATTGTGTTACTCTGTCTGCTCTTTGTGTTAACCATTTACATCATCAGCACTCAGTTTATACTCATTCCCCACACTCATTTCACTTTAATCTCACCTCAATCATTTTCTCATTTATCTGGTTGATTTTGATAAATGTGTTGTATACTGGAAAATGTAACCCTCCATGTCAGTCTTTCATACACCCCCCCATAGAGCAATATAGTTGATCCCATAACTGTGGTCATTGTGTGTTTATAACCAACCCTGAGACAACAACCATGCAGTGGTACTGAATGATGATAGATACTGTTTGCATTGGTTGGCCCAAGCGCTGGTGATTGTTGTAATTATAACCAGTTTGGATAAACTACCTCAATCACCTCAATTATTAATTAATTATTAATTAATTATTAATTTTAATTTTAATATTAATTATAATTCACACACTTCACTCCACTAGATGGCAGTATTGATGTATGCAAAAATGCTGACCCTACTGAATGTTGTGTGTCTTTTTACATTTGCATTTACGTTTTAGTCATTTAGCAGACGCTCTTATCCAGAGCGACTTACAGTTAGTGAGTGCATACATTTTTCATACTGGCCCCCCATGGGAATCGAACCCACAACCCTGGCGTTGCAAGCGCCATGCTCTACCATCTGAGCTATAGGAGGACTATACCGTGCTACCGATGGTTATATTGGTTCGCTAATACAGAACTAGTATATTTTATTAAAATATATTTTTTATTCAGATTTTTCAGCACCCTCAGCACCCCTACTTCCTGCAGCTATGTTTTGTGCCTCTCATAATAGCTTTAGTGAGGATCTATAGTGGCTTGCGAAAGTTTTAACCCCCCTTGGCATTTTTCCTATTTTGTTGCCTTACAACCTGGAATTAAAATTGATTTTTGGGGGGTTTGTATCATTTGATTTACACAACATGCCTACCACTTTGAAGATTCAAAATATTTTTTGTTGTGAAACAAACAAGAAATAAGACAAAAAAAGTATCTTGGGGTATGTCTCTATAAGCTTGGCACATCTAGCCACTGGGATTTCTGCCCATTCTTCAAGGCAAAACTGCTCCAGCTCCTTCAAATTGGACCATAGATTCTCAATTGGATTGAAGTCGGGGCTTTGACTAGGCCATTCCAAGACATTTAAATGTTTCCCCTTAAACCAATCAAGTGTTGCATTAGCAGTATGCTTAGGGTCATTGTCCTGCTGGAAGGTGAACCTCCGTCCCAGTCTCAAATCTCTGGAAGACTGAAACAGGTTTCCCTCAAGAATTTCCCTGTATTTAGCGCCATCCATCATTCCTTCAATTCTGACCAGTTTCCCAGTCCCTGCCGATTAAAAACATCCCCACAGCATGATGCTGCCACCACCATGCTTCACTGTGGGGATGGTGTTCTTGGGGTGATGAGAGGTGTTGGGTTTGCGCCAGACATAGCGTTTTCCTTGATGGCCAAAAAGCTCAATTTTAGTCTCATCTGACCAGAGTACCTTCTTCCATATGTTTGGGGAGTCTCCCACATGCCTTTTGGTGAACACCAAACGTGTTCACCAAAAGCCCAGCTCTGTGGAGTGTACGGCTTAAAGTGGGCCTATGGACAGATACTCCAATCTCCGCTGTGGAGCTTTGCAGCTCCTTCAGGGTTATCTTTGGTCTCTTTGTTGCCTCTCTGATTAATGCCCTCCTTGCCTGGTCCGTGAGTTTTGGTGGGCGGCCCTCTCTTGGCAGGTTTGTTGTGGTGCCATATTCTTTCAATTTTTTAATAATGGATTTAATGGTGCTCTGTGGGATGTTCAAAGTTTCGGGTATATTTTTATAACCCAACCCTGATCTGTCCTTCTCCACAACTTTGTCCCTGACCTGTTTGGAGACCTCCTTGGTCTTCATGGTGCCACTTGCTTGGTGGTGCCCCTTGCTTAGCAGGTGTATATATACTGAGATCATGTGACAGATCATGTGACACTTAGATTGCACACAGGACTTTATTTAACAAATTATGTGACTTCTGAAGGTAACTGGTTGCACCAGATCTTATTTAGGGTCTTCTTAGCAAAGGGGGTGAATACATATGCACGCATCACTTTTCCGTTATTTATTTTTTCTATAATTCTTTGAAACAAGTAATTTTTTTAATTTCACTTCACCAATTTGGACTATTTTGTGTATGTCCATTACATGAAATCCAAATAAAAATCCATTTAAATTACAGGTTGTAATGCAACAAAATAGGAAAAACACCAAGGGGGATGAATACTTTTGCATGGCACTGTAGATGTTGAATGACATCATAAGTGGCACTCAACAGAACTGACCTGGGTTCAGCTCACTAAATACCTCACCTCCTGACTGTAAATAACACTGTTGAACTTGGCACCATATATCCTACACACATTGATCTGTGCATCCCGTCTGTATACGGTATCCTCTACACTTTGACTGCTCTTTTGACCCTTGATATATTTGTTTTTCAGTATCCAGGAAGAACGGTTTTCTTGTGGTATGTGGGTGTATTCTCTGCTGCTTTGTATTCTAAGGGACCCTCTGGCCCAGAGTTCCTAAATTTACTGATCCAAGTAGTGATCCAAGTTTAGAGGAAACACTAGCACGCACACACGCAAGCGCTCATACAAACGCAAACTCACACACACACACACACACACTCTTTCTCACACGCACACGCGCATGCACGCACACACATGCCAAGGCCATAATCAAACCTGCGGTTGGCTGGTGAGGGTGATGACTGGCTGTCTGGGTCTGGCAGACCTACAGACCCCCATTTAGTGGGAGCTGTGTTAGTTATCCTATTCAGCTCTGTGAAACAATGAATAACAGTGAAAAACCTTCCTATCTCTGCGATGTGGTGGCCGTGGTCTCCATATCTGCCTAGATTAAAACTAGGTCTGCTCAGACATAACAAATGACTATGACTGTGATTTCAGCCAGACGCAGTCTGGTAGACCATGAGACTGGAACCATGAGGCTAAAGGAGGGAGAGGCTAAGCCAAGGTGTCTAGATCAGAAACACTGATTACCAAATAACCATATATATTTTGATGACTAATTAGAGATAAAGATCAGTGATCACACTTATTTTACAAAATAAAAATAATGTTTATTGCCTGTACAACTGTTTAAAGCTAAATGTACTACAGCAGTGTTTCCCAACCCTGGTCCTCCAGTACCCAACAGTACACATTTTTATGGTAACCCTGGACAAACACACCTGATTCAACTTGTCAACTAATCATCAAGCCCTCAATGAGTTGAAAGAGCTGTGTTTGTCCAGGGCTACAATGAAAATGTGTGTGTACTGTTGGGGGCAGGGGCGCAACTTTGGTTTTAGAAGTGGGGGGGATATAATATTATTATTAATTTTTTCATCCAGTCGGATAAACACTCCAAACAGCCTACCCGACCACTCGGAGGTATCTGCATGGTCCTAAAGCACACAGTTGCCTCGTTTTGTATCACATTCAAATGATACAACTGGGAGGGACAAAATTGCAATTTCAGAATGTGGGGGGGACATGTCCCCCCATCCCCAGTGAAAGTTACGCCCCTGGTTGGGGGTATTCGAGGAGCAGGGTTGGGAAATGCTGTGCTACAGCAAATACCCTAATGGAAGTGAGCTCAATGAGAGTCCCTTGTGGAGAATGAACAAACTACAACTCTAAAGAGCTCATGCTGTACCATGATTATCCACCAGGTGTCCCTATATCCTCAGAGATTAACGATAATGTAACTGAGTACACTAACTTTTCTGATCAGACAATCAACTAATGAACTGAAAGATGAGCAAATCACATGCAGAAAATGTTTTAACACAAATAGCATCATATTATGATAAAACCTTCCCTCTGAAAACTGAAGCAAGGTTTATACATATTTTTTAAGACATTCCCTCTCATGTCTAGAAGCATGCAGAGTATAGTGATCCTGACGTTCCCCGAGGCAGCTTCCTTCAACAGTCGGAATTCCACTCAATTATGGAGGATGTAAAATGTTGGAAATCAGATCCGCCATGGAAGTGTAAATGGCACATACAAAGCAACAACAAAACCAATCGCTCTCCACCTCGGTACGGTGTGCTGTGGAATGTGCTGGGATCAAGAGTAAAAAGCCCTTTGATGTTGAGGCTTTCTTCCACTCCTGTGAGGAAAAACATTAAGCTGAGGGAATCCTTGTTCTCTCTCTGGGACGTCTCTCTTTCACAAACACACACGTTCTCACAAGCACACTTACAAGATACACACACACACGTTCTCACAAGCACACACACATACTGTAGCCAACGTGTAGCCTACACGTTCTCACACGCACACAGGTGTGAGTGAAGGCTGACTGAGAGGAGGGATAAACAAGGTTACACTAATACCCTGGATTCTGTGTACCTTTGAACTATGCCTCACTTAAAGACTTACAGTAGGATGATAGACTATTGCCTTGGGCCCCATCTTACTATGTATGATTAGTCCATACAGCTCCAGGGAGTTACTGTGAGGAAGCAGGAGCTTCAATAGGACTAAGCTGCTTCATTATGGGCTCAACTGATGTGTGGGGTCTCAGACAAAGCAATTACATTGTCCCTATCATGTTCTGTATATTTACCAGAAACACTGATGTAAGGTCTGTGCTACTGTATCCATTTGAATGGAATATGCAACCATAGGGATTGTGTCATTATAATGCCATAGGGAGATTCTCTACAAAATGGTTGATACAGCACTGAAACCAAAGGGAGAGTGAGATGTCCGAGGTGGTCTGCGAACCCCCAATGTTGCGGTCATAGCATAATCAAAACAAAGAATTGATGTGATGGCTAAAATGAAAAGAAAAGTCATTTTATTGAAAGCAATCTTTTAATAACATTTACATGTGGCACTCATTTTATACCTCCACTCAAACACGGCAGTACAAAATCCCACATATATACAGTAGATGTCAACTCCTCTCCTCCATTCAGCAGCACCTTTATCCAGTGATCTAGAGACCATCCCACATTTTTTTTATAGTATACTATTGTATAAATACTATAGTATTGAGTGTAGTATACTGTAGTAATCTGTATTATTTACAGTTAACTATAGTATCAATACTGTAGTAAAAGAAAACTGTAGTATATACTATAGTAATTAATGTAGCGTTTTTGAAGATTGTAGTATACTGTAGTATTTCCTGTTGTGTTTTTGCAGACTGTAGTATACTGTAGTATTTACTGTGGTGTTTTTGCAGACATTACTGTAGTATTTACTATAGTGTTTTTGTTTTATTATCTTTTACATAGAAGTGGAGGCTTTCTCCTTCAGGAAACCTACTGGAGAAATACTAAAAGAGCTAATTTTCCATAACCTGTAGGTTTGTAGGACTGGGGTCTGAACGGATAGTTCAGAGCTTCTGCTCTTTTCTATAACCTGTAGGGAACACAATTATGGGTGGCAGAAATTGGGATATGGGGAGGGTAATGGGCACGGTATATGCAAATTAAATACGGTAGTATTTACTAATGTTAAAAAAGCATAGTGTTTTTGCGGACTGTAGTGTTTTTGCGGACATTACTGTAGTATTTACTATAGTATTCTACAACATTCTATAGTAAGTACTACACATGATCGAGGGATACTACAGTGTGTAGTATATTATACTATAGTTTACTACAGAATTATATAGTAAGTACTGTAGTATTCTATAGTAAACTGTAGTATTTCTTCATGTGAATGAAACGCAGTACTGTTTGAAGTCTCAGACCGTAGGATTATAGACAGTCTCACACACTTGCAAAGCAAACTGTCTCCATATACACCCGTCCCATGTTAAACTCTTCCCAATCCATCACACTGTTCCTTTTTCTAGTGCAGCTCACGCCATACACAGAGTTTGAAGGCTTGGAGTGTTTCTCAAACACACCTTGTGGCCAAGCCGTAGGTGGGTAGTGATAAGGGTGGTCCGAGGCGAGGCTGGATGAAGTGGTCTGCTCTTCCGGGTTGGCTCACGCCTGGAGCAGCTGTCCTGTCAGGGCGGGGCTTCTGTCCCGGATCAGAGCACATGACATCTGGGCCACCCTCTCCACTGACCGCCCCCAAAGTGTAGCCTCCTGCAGCATGCACATACATAAAGAGAGGCACTGTTAGGATCCTCAGTGCATACAGACACACAGAGAGATGGTGTTTGGATTGTCTGCATAATCTGATCCACAGACAGACATGCTGTGCTGGTGCATATCCTGATCCATCCAACCAATCACAGTGGGGAGGATCTGCTTCACACGTGTTTGACTGTTCAAATACAATACACAGCCCTTTGAGCTCCTTAAGAACAGACAAAAACAGTACAATCCACCAAGTATACCCATCGATATTCAGACTCACACAACCTGCTGGGATCACACCAGAAGCCTTGTGATCGACAGAAACCGTGTCTTACACAGAACCTCCCATGTCGAGTCCATTGTCTCTTAGGAGGATTCCTCCCTGGAAAAGCAGCCCTTCTCACGTTCTCCGGTGTTGTAATGCCTACCGCATGTTCAAACTCATGAGGTCCAATGTGAAATTGACCAGGCTGAGTATAGTATTCCTCCTGTAGCTCAGTTGGTAGAGCATGGCGCTTGCAACGCCAGGGTTGTGGGTTCGGTTCCCACGGGGGGCCAGTATGCAAAATGTATGCACTCACTAACAGTAAGTCGCTCTGGATAAGAGCGTCTGCTAAATGACAAAAATATAATGTAAAAATGCATGTCCATAAATCGGCCAAACAAACATTGAGTGAAAACATCAAAATTCTCCTAAATCAAATTTTGTTAAGAATTCCCATTCGCAGGGTGGGTGGGGAAATTATCGTTGCCCACATGTTATTTCACGCGAGTTCAATTAACAGACGGAAGCAATTTGAAAAGGGAGAACTTCAAAATTAAACCTCTATATGATTTTTTCTAATGTGTGTTTCTGAATTACAGGTCCCGTTGCACTCGTAAGCCCGAGCGAGGGCATTCTTTACAGTTTACAGTGCATGATACTGGACAGATCAAATCTAAATCAAATTTTATTGGTCACATGCGCCGAATACAACAGGTGCAGACATCACAGTGAAATGCTTACTTACAGCCCTTAACCAACAGTGCATTTATTTTTAACAAAAAAGTAAAAATAAAACAACAACAAAAAAAGTGTTGAGAAAAAAAAGAGCAGAAGTAAAATAAAATAACAGTAGGGAGGCTATATATACAGGGGGGTACCGTTGCAGAGTCAATGTGCGGGGGCACCGGCTAGTTGAGGTAATATGTACATGTGGGTAGAGTTAAAGTGACTATGCATAAATAATTAACAGAGTAGCAGCAGCGTAAAAAGGATGGGGTGGGGGGGCAGTGCAAATAGTCCGGGTAGCCATGATTAGCTGTTCAGGAGTCTTATGGCTTGGGGGTAGAAGCTGTTGAGAAGTCTTTTGGACCTAGACTTGGCACTCCGGTACCGCTTGCCGTGCGGTAGCAGAGAGAACAGTCTATGACTAGGGTGGCTGGAGTCTTTTACAATTTTGAGGGCCTTCCTCTGACACCGCCTGGTATAGAGGTCCTGGATGGCAGGAAGCTTGGCCCCAGTGATGAACTGGGCCGTACGCACTACCCTCTGTAGTGCCTTGCGGTCGGAGGCCAAGCAGTTGCCATACCAGGCGGTGATGCAACCAGTCAGGATGCTCTCGATGGTGCAGCTGTAGAATTTTTTGAGGATCTGAGGACCCATGCCAAATCTTTTCAGTCTCCTGAGGGGGAATAGGCTTTGTCGTGCCCTCTTCACGACTGTCTTGGTGTGTTTGGACCATGATAGTTCGTTGGTGATGTGGACACCAAGGAACTTGAAGCTCTCAACCTGTTCCACTACAGCCCCGTCGATGAGAATGGGGGCGTGCTCAGTCCTCTTTTTTTTCCTGTAGTCCACAATCATCTCCTTTGTCTTGGTCACGTTGAGGGAGGGGTTGTTGTCTTGGCACCACACGGCCAGGTCTCTGACCTCCTCCCTATAGGCTGTCTCATCGTTGTCGGTGATCAGGCCTACCACTGTTGTGTCGTCGGCAAACTTAATGATGGTGTTGGAGTCGTGCCTGGCCATGCAGTCATGGGTGAACAGAGAGTACAGGAGGGGACTGAGCACGCACCCCTGAGGGGCCCCCGTGTTGAGGATCAGTGTGGCAGATGTGTTGTTACCTACCCTTACCACCTGGGGGCGGCCCGTCAGGAAGTCCAGGATCCAGTTGCAGAGGGAGGTGTTTAGTCCCAGGATCCTTAGCTTAGTGATGAGCTTAGAGGGCACTATGGTGTTGAATGCTGAGCTGTAGTCAATGAATAGCATTCTCACGTAGGTGTTCCTCTTGTCCAGGTGGGAAAGGGCAGTGTGGAGTTCAATAGAGATTGCATCATCTGTGGATCTGTTGGGGCGGTATGCAAATTGGAGTGGGTCTAGGGTTTCTGGGATAATGCTGTTGATGTGAGCCATGACCAGCCTTTCAAAGCACTTCATGGCTACAGACGTCAGTGCTACGGGTCGGTAGTCATTTAGGCAGGTTATCTTAGTGTCCTTGGGCACGGGGACTATGGTGGTCTGCTTGAAACATGTTGGTATTACAGACTCAGTCAGGGACATGTTGAAAATGTCAGTGAAGACACTTGCCAGTTGGTCAGCACATGCTCGGAGTACACAGATCTGCAGCAAACCACACGTTCAACTACAGACATAATGTTTGTGTCTGTCTGATCTAACAGGCTAGGGTCCCACTGCTTTTAAAGACTCTCTACTGTTGTGGTCGTTTGCTTTCATGATTCCTCTGTGCAGTGTGTTTTTTCCAGGCTGCCTGCAAATTTATTTTTTAAATGGATTTTCACTCCCTTTTCCAATCCTGACATCAGTAATTGACTCCCGGTTTGGGTTAATAGTTGCTTGATGAGGCCTAAGCATTGGGATAAGGCTGGTTTCTGTCTTTCAGACCCAGCAGTGTTTAGAGAACTATGGTGCTGCTGTCCTGTTCCACCACTGATCACCACTCTATCCTCAGCCTGGTCAATTTCACATTGGACCTCATGAGTTTGAATATCAGCCTAGTCACGAAGCATTGGAAACTGTGATGAAATGAGATTTCATTAAAGACTTACGTTCTCCACATGTTTGAATTGATTTGAATGATTGTTAGAGTGACTACTCGTTTGTGTACCTATAGTGCTTAATCTATTGCAACGGTGTCCATATTAGGACAGCCTCAGAGTCACAAGGAGTTGGTGTCTGCACTCATCTCCCAGTGGAATGACTTGTAATTGGATTGTTGTTTGAATTCATTGTGTAAAATTGTAATAGAAACCTTTATAATTCAGCCCCTCCTGGGTATTATTCAGATGAAACGTTATCAGTGACCAGACCTAAAAGACGTGTAGGGGTGCAGGGGAATGTACGTGGTGAGGTGTGAGAGCGCTCAGAGCAGCAACCATGGAATCAGGCCTGACCGTGGTTAATGTGACTGATCACTAGGATCCAGAACTCCTGGAGCAACTCCCTAATCAGAACCAGTGTTGGGGAGTCAGATGACAAGCATTAACCACACCAAGAGGGGATCCGGGGCTACAACTGCTGCTAGACGGATCAGCAATCATCTATTGATTAAAGCAACACAAAGTCATAATGGAGTCAAAATATGATAGCTTTGAGCAGGCTCCAGGAGTATTTCATTTCAGCTTTTCCTGTGTATGCCTATTAAGTTTTTATATTTACATTTGGCCCTGATTTTAAAAGCACAGGGAATTAAAAAAAATTAGTCTCTCCTGTTTTTATTTAAGATGTACCAAAGTCATTGTTCTTTTACTTAAAGGGATACTTCTGGATTTTGGCAATTAAGCGCTTTATCTACTTCCCCAGAGTTAGATGAACTAATGCACAACAAATGATGTATGCACTCACTAACTGTAAGTCGCTCTGGATAAGAGCGTCTGCTAAATGACTTAAATGTAAATGTAAATGTAATGCATCCCTTTAATTACTTGTACTTGGCAATGCAGCCTGGTCTCATAGACTAGACGTTACATAGTAAACGTAATTATGTGAACTCAAATAAGTAAGATATATTATGTTTGGTATGGTTACATAAGACAGATGTTTACTTAAGGCAAAATCTAAAGTAGGGTGGTTGGTCAGGGCGGATGGGTGGGGGTATAACGCTAAAGTCTAGCAACCTAAAGGTTGCCATTTCGAATCTCATCACGGACAATTCTAGCTAATTAGAAACCTTTCAATGATTTACTACTTTTTAGCTACTTTGCAACTAATTAGCATGTTAGCTAAACCTTCCCCTAACCCTAACCATTTTAGCTAATTCTTCCCCTAACCTTAACCCTTTTAGCTAACCCTTCCCCTAACCCTAACCTTAACCCTTTAACCTAACTCCTAAACTTAACCCTAACCCTAACTCCTAGCCTAGCTAACGTTAGCCAGCTAGCTACAGTAGCCACCTCGTTAGAACTCGTAACATATTGTAAGTTTTACAAATTCATAACATATTATGCATTTAGGAAATTCTTTACATATAATACGAATTGTAATTTGTAACATACCATACAATGGGTGATGGACATCCACCAATTAATACACACCATATGAAACATAGCGTTTCATACTAAATCAAGTGTCCCGGATTTACATACAGAATAATACAAAATGCTCGGAGACCAGGTTGGGCAATGAGGATGGGAGCCAATACATCTGTGAGCAGTCAACTGAATATGGCAGCAAATGCACTCGTTTACCCCAACGTTGACTGGATATTCCTCCATTACAGAAATACACGTTGGTTTGTCAGAGATTGGGAGCCAAAGCTTTGCGAGATATCAAAGCATTCTAGGAAATCTGATTGCAACTCTTCCCCTTCTTTTGCACCATAAGTAATCACCAATGCATTCTTTTGTTTTTTTTATCTCAAACCGTCTTCAATCTAATTCAGAAAAATAACTTCTTAAAAAAGGCAATGGCAATCAGTTCATCACAGGGAACAATTCCAGTATGTTCCATGTGTTTCGAGGCATTAGTGGACTATGAGGATGATAAATGTTATGAACCTGTTCATTAGTCCATTATTTACCACTCAAGTGCATCGTCTAAGGGAAAGTCCGGGAAAACTTTAACAGTATAGTGCCATGACGTGGGCTCATTTGAGACAGCTACAATCTCAGCCCATCTAACCACCAGGCTAATGATCACTCCCCTTAACGAGGTCTGTTTGGTTATGAGCGCAACATGACAAGTCTGCCTGCTGGAAAATGAAAAAAGAGAGGAATCAAGAGAAAGCAACTGGAGATCACCAAGGAGGATCAAAGTTATAAGCCCCGTCTAAGCCTTTGCGTTTAACTATTTCCACTCGGGAAATACATGCCTTTGAAATATGAATCATACTTCATAACAACGCATTATTAAATCAACTAGTCGCTCTCTGGTACATGAGCAAGAATTGAGTCCATTTGAAGTCACTACAGCTTTGAGTGGACACAACTGTCGCCGGCTGTCGCCGCTGTCGCCTACTACTGTGGGAGAAAACCAACAAAACAATGAATATAATAATTTGATTCGGAAAGTATTTACAGTGGGGAGAACAAGTATTTGATACACTGCCGATTTTGCAGGTTTTCCTACTTACAAAGCATGTAGAGGTCTGTAATTTTTATCATAGGTACACTTCAACTGTGAGAGATGGAATCTAAAACAAAAATCCAGAAAATCACATTTACATTTAAATTTTAGTCATTTAGCAGACGCTCTTATCCAGAGCGACTTACAGTTTAGTGAATACATATTTTTTTATACTGGCCCCCCGTGGGAATCGAACCCACAACCCTGGCATTGCAAACGCCATGCTCTATCAACTGAGCTACATCCCTGCCGGCCATTCCCTCCCCTACCCTGGACGACGCTGGGCCAATTGTGCGCCGCCCATGAGTCTCCCGGTCGCGGCCGGCTGCGACAGAGCCTGGATTCGAACCAGGATCTCTAGTGGCACAGTTAGCACTGCGATGCAGTGCCTTAGACCACTGCGCCACTCAGGAGCCTATGATTTAAGTAATTAATTTGACCACTGCGCCACTCAGACATTGTATGATTTAAGTAATTAATTTGCATTTTATTGCATGACATTTTTAAATGGAAGAAGTTTGGAACCACCAATACACTTCCTAGACTGGGAGACTAGTCAGGATCGAGGGAAAGATGAACGGAGCAAAGTACAGCGAAATCCTTGATGAAAACCTGCTCCAGAGCGCTCAGGACCTCAGACCTCAGACTGGGGCGAAGGTTCACCTTCCAACAGGACAACGACCGTAAGCACACAGCCAAGACAACGCAGGAGTGGCTTCGGGACAAGTCTCTGAATGTCCTTGAGTGGCCCAGCCAGAGCCCGGACTTGAACCCAATCTAACATCTCTGGAGAGACCTAAAAATAGCTGTGCAGCGATGCTCCCCATCTAACCTGACAGAGCTTGTGAGGCTCTGCAGAGAAGAATGGGAGAAACTCCCCAAATACAGGTGTGCCAAGCTTGTAGCGTCATACCCAAGAAGACTGGAGGCTGTAATCGCTGCCAAAGGTGCTTCAACAAAGTACTGAGTAAAGGGTCTAAATACTTATGTAAATGTAATATTTCCGTTTTTTTTTGTAATACATTTGCAAAAAATCTAAAAACCTGTTTTTGCTTTGTCATTATGGGGTATTGTGTTTAGATTGATGAGAAAAAAAATAAGATTTAATCAATTTTAGGATAAGGCTGTAATGTAACAAAATGTGGAAAAGTGAAGGTGTCTGAATACTTTCTGAACACACTGTATAACTGGTTTCAGATTGAAATGTAGGCCTATCCGATGACAGAAAGAGGAAACCGAGGCATAAATAATGGCAGTTCACTCAAGTAACCGCAGCTCACTCAAGTTACTCTGGATGGGCTTGACAGACATGGCGGGAACCTCTCCTGACCCTAGCTCACTCACTAAGCCTTTCTGTCATTGGCAGAATCTCTGTCTGTTCAGTGCTCCCCTCCTCTCTTCTTTCTACTGCTGGCGCTGCAGGATGCATAAACCCCTCTCACTAATGAGGCCCTATCTGGCCCATTGTTACGAGCACATGCACTCAAGACACACACACAGACACACAACAGGTACTTCCTGTATATAGCCATGTCATTTTCTACTCCCTGTATATAGCCATGTTATTTTCTACTCCCTGTATATAGCCATGTTATTTTCTACTCCCTGTATATAGCTATGTTATTTTCTACTCCCTGTATATAGACATGTTATTTTCTACTCCCTGTATATAGCCATGTTATTTTCTACTTCCTGTATATAGCCATGTTATTTTCTACTTCCTGTATATAGCCATGTTATTTTCTACTTCCTGTATTTAGCCATGTTATTTTCTACTCCCTGTATATAGCCATGTCATTTTCTACTCCCTGTATATAGCCATGTTATTTTCTACTCCCTGTATATAGCCATGTTATTTTCTACTCCCTGTATATAGCCATGTTATTTTCTACTTCCTGTATATAGCCATGTTATTTTCTACTTTCTGTATATAGCCATGTTATTTTCTACTTCCTGTATATAGCCATGTTATTTTCTACTTCCTGTATATAGCCATGTTATTTTCTACTTCCTGTATATAGCCATGTTATTTTCTACCTCCTGTATATAGCCATGTTATTTTCTACTTCCTGTATTTAGCCATGTTATTTTCTACTCCCTGTATATAGCCATGTCATTTTCTACTCCCTGTATATAGCCATGTTATTTTCTACTCCCTGTATATAGCCATGTTATTTTCTACTCCCTGTATATAGCCATGTTATTTTCTACTTCCTGTATATAGCCATGTTATTTTCTACTCCCTGTATATAGCCATGTTATTTTTACTCGTTATTGTTATTCGTTATTCACTGTGTATTTATTCCTCGTGTCACTATTTCTATTCAGAAAGGCCCGTAAGCATTTCACTATTAGTCTACACTTGTTGTTTACGAAGCATGTGACAAATATAATTTGATTTGATTCACTTGCTGAGAGAGAGGGAATCTGAAACGAGGGGGATTTTCATTTCTCCATGTCTCCAGCACCATCTAGTCTAGTCAGACCCAATAACATGTCCTCCATGGCCGAGGTGGTTTTCCATTGGCTCTCAGTCTCACCATGTCTTCAAGAGGTTTAATATGGATGGGGAAAACAGTTGGTTGGGGTGCAACACCACACACAAATAGGCCTACAGTATCTCTGAGATGTAGAGGAGTGCTGAGACATATGGAATAAAAAGACACCTGACTTGGAGTAGAAGTATTATAAAACGGGTAGTTTGGATTCTGGATGCTGATTGGCTGAAACAGCATAAATGTAATGATTGTATTGTAATCAATGCTTGTCAAATGCCTGCTCTAAATATGTGTACCAATGAATACGTATACACACTAGGTATAGTTGCCACCTGTGTTGTGGGCTACAATGAAAAAAGTCCCTACACATGTATCTGAGACCTGGTGCTCTCACAACAACGGTAGGTCAATTCTTTAACATTTAATTTACAGTTAGGGAAAAAAGTATTTGATCCCCTGCTGATTTTGTACGTTTGCCCACTGACAAAGAAATGATCAGTCTATAATTTTAATAGTAGGTTTATTTGAACAGTGAGAGACAGAATAACAACTACAAAGTGAGAGACAGAATAACAACTACAACTACAAATCAAAACAACAAAAAATCCAGAAAAACACATGTCAAAAATGTTATAAATTGATTTGCATTTTAATGAGGGAAATAAGTATTTGACCCCCTCTCAATCAGAAAGATTTCTGGCTCCCAGGTGTCTTTTATACAGGTAACGAGCTGAGATTAGGAGCACACTCTTAAAGGGAGTGCTCCTAATCTCAGTGTGTTACCTGTATAAAAGACACCTGTCTACAGAAGCAATCAATCAATCAGATTCCAAACTCTCCACCATGGCCAAGACCAAAGAGCTCTCAAATGATGTCAGGGACAAGATTGTAGACCTACACAAGGCTGGAATGGGCTACAAGACCATCGCCAACCAGCTTGGTGAGAAGGTGACAACAGTTGGTGCGATTATTCGCAAATGGAAGAAACACAAAATAACTGGGGCTCCAAGCAAGATCTCACCTCGTGGAGTTGCAATGATCATGAGAATGGTGAGGAATCAGCCCAAAACTACATGGGAGGATCTTGTCAATGATCTCAAGGCCGTGAAGGACTGAAATCCTGCAGCGCCCGCAAGGTCCCCCTGCTCAAGAAAGCACATATACAGGGCCGTCTGAAGTTTGCCAATGAACATCTGAATGATTCAGAGGAGAACTGGGTGAAAGTGTTGTGGTCAGATGAGACCAAAATCGAGCTCTTTGGCATCAACTCAACTCGCCGTGTTTGGAGGTGGAGGAATGCTGCCTATGACCCCAAGAACACCATCCCCACCGTCAAACATGGAGGTGGAAACATGCTATTGGGGTGTTTTTCTGCTAAGGGGACAGGACAACTTCACCGCATCAAAGGGACGATGGATGGCGCCATGTACCATCAAATCTTGGGTGAGAACCTCCTTCCCTCAGCCAGGGCATTGATAATGGGTCGTGGATGGGTATGACCCAAAACACACGGCCAAGGCAACAAAGGAGTGGCTCAAGAAGAAGCACATTAAGGTCCTGGAGTGGCCTAGCCAGTCTCCAGACCTTAATCCCATAGAAAATCTGTGGAGGGAGCTGGAGGTTCGAGTTGCTAAACGTCAGGCTCGAAACCTTAATGACTTGGAGAAGATCTGCAAAGAGGAGTGAGACAAAATCCCTCCTGAGATGTGTGCAAACCTGGTGGCCAACTACAAGAAACATCTGACCTCTGTGATTGCCAACAAGGGTTTTTCCACCAAGTACTAAGTCATGTTTTGCAGAGGGGTCAAATACTTATTTCCCTCATTAAAATGCAAATCAATTTATAACATTTTTGACATGTGTTTTTCTGGATTTTGTTGTTGTTATTCTGTCTCTCACTGTTCAAATAAACCTACCATTAAAATTATAGACTGATCATGTCTTTGTCAGTGGGCAAACGTACAAAATCAGCAGGGGATCAAATACTTTTTTCCCTCACTGTATCTAGCAAAGATTTCATAAACAATATAATAGCCCTAGACCCAAACGAGCTTGACAAATGCAGCATTAGACTAAAACCACAGAGCACTTTGATAATATATATTTCACCAATATTAGACATGATGTAACCTCACTTTCGACTTTATAATGACAATCTGCCATGGACTTTCATACATAAAATCTCCCTGACAAGTCCATCATTTGTACATATTAGTGGGAAAAGTGTTATATATGCCATATGTAATCCAAGAGCAGCGCATACATTTATACTCATAAAAGTTACTCCTCTACATCAATCATCCACATCTAATATTTTAGTACCTAATACATGACATTTCTACATGGATGTGTTTATTTAAAAGTGCATTGACAAATGAAATTAGAATAGGTATCTAAAGGTATCAAAAGTTAGTGACATATGGGATAAACACAAATGATCTCTCTTACACCTGCGCTCTCACACACACACACACACACACACACACACACACACTAGCCTTGTTATTCCAAACTGAAACCACACGTTTACAGAATGGAACTTCAAATCATTACAGTCTACTTTTGCATACTGTTTAAGAGGAGGATTTTGACAGGCGTAAGACTACACGTCTTTGAAAGAGGAGAAAACATCAGCAGACCACACAATAAGCAATCCTTTGCGTACTAGCTAACTTTACTTTTAAATGCCACAGATGCGATCAACCTTTCCATCATTGAAGCAGAGCCGTGAATAGCAGTCCACCGCCACACATGAAGGGGCTTTTTGAAGCTTTGGGTTTTAGCAATTAGGAGTTTTAACAGTGACAATTTGCACGCCTCTGTCATTTTGAGATCTCAAGCCCTGACTAGCTACCAAGGGCTCCCACTTCTGTTCCCTTAATGGTGTGCCAGTGGAGCTGGAGTCCTCAGTAAAAACAGCTCATGGAAAAGCTTTCAGTAGCGCAGGGCCAAGTGCACTGGAAAGAGCTGTTAGAATCACACTACCCAGCAGAGAAATCGTCCAAATGGCCTATTGAGACATTCTGTATGACAAATATTTGGGACGTATTGTCATTTTTGTCTATGCTTGTTGTACTGTTAGCCACGAGGAGAGTATCATGACTAGCATCACAGCTAACCAGCAGTTTCAAACTCTTCCATGAGCAGATCCGCCTTGCTAAAACAATGCTGAAAATTAGCTTCTTGCTTATTATCATCTAAAATAGTAGGCTAAAATAAGAAAAAGTTGTATAAGAAGCTCTCCCCAAATGACCTATGAGGTGAGTCCCATTGGTACAATAGGATTGGGGAAAAAATACCTATTCCCTTTGGTTTAAAAGGATTGTGTTTCGGCCTTCTGACAGCATGTCCTTTGGTGGGTATTGAGGACCCACCCCCTCCCCCCTCGCCTCTCATTCTAGGGGAAGGCGGTAGCTAGGGGCCAAACAGACAGAGGGGGATAGCAGGTCTGGTTAATGTCCGGTTCAGAGACTTGATATGAGCCCAAACCTAACACCCAAGATTTGGGGTAATTTCATCCAAAGTACAGCCTACAAGGCTACTGCTTGGGCCATGCTAAATTAGGAGGACCCAACACAACAATTGAACCACTGATTTGGGATTAGTGATTTAGGCTAAAGGGTCTGGAAGTGAGAAAATGTGACAGGCCGCTGGTCAATGATTTTAGGGTGAGGCGTTGAACGTGGCAAGGTGCCAGAATATCTGTATTTGGGATGACCTTGTCCCTCCCATTCTGCCGCACTTCTATTGAAAAGGACACGTATTGTATGAGAATGCATGAGTGTTTCCATGTTTATCCTCCTCCACTTTTGTGTGGAACTCAGACTTTCCAGCCAGGGAAAACCGCACTTGTATTGATACATACCTGCTTCTTAGACCCCATTGACAAGACAATTGTGTGTTGCACAAACTGCTCACAGCACAGCGAGAAAACCCCTTTCAAAGTGAGTTTCCAAAATATCCTGACAAGTACCGTATGTATAGACTTCCCTTTGGCTAACCAAACAACAAACCCAGTCAAAATGGGACACAGAGCACTTCAGCAATGAAAATAAAGGAAGCTTGTGTTTCCATAGGGTCTTTTCAGAATGAATGCTGTGCTATTTCAACAAGTTCTAATGAGTGATGACTTTGTTTGAATTTGACCCACCGACAGACATACCTCTAACAGTAACCAGAACAATGACTCTTCAGTTATAGAGGCATGAAGACATGTATGCACTGAGGATGTATGCACTGGGACATACCAAACTCCATCCACACCCACACACACACACGACAGACAGACAGACAGACACACACACACGCCTCATTTGGTTATCATAGTAGAAAGTCCCCACATTACAGATAAACATGACACGGTCTGTATCGTAGGACATCTCAGGTCAAATACAAGTACTGGTATTTTGCTCACTGACACCCCAGACATGACACACCCTGTACTTGAACCCAGTACATCCTGGTCACGGCTTAGCGTCCTCACTTCCACTCCAAACAAGGAGGTAGAATGTAATCGCAGACATATCTCCCATAAGCCAGGCATACAAACACTGGTGCAACAATGTGTTTCTACACTTCTGTCAAAACAACAGCATCTCACAGACTAAACAACGAGGGGATATGCAGGTGGTGCAGCCTACCAGACGATGAGTGTGAGACTGAGTGGGCAGGCAATGGGCCGTGCAATTAATATCAAAACACTTCACTAAAAATACCAATGGGTGTTTGAGACAGCGCATTAATGATTTAAATCAAATCAAAACGTTTGGAATTGGATTCTATCATCACCTTCAAATATATCTGCAGGTATGATGTTCTAACATTGTAATTACATTCAAGGTTTACTGTGAGGATTTTCCACTGCCCAAAACACACAATACCGTATTACAGTGAGGTCTTCCCCTAATGTAGACACAGGCACACAGCTGGAAGGTGAACACTATACAAACAACCCTTAAGGGAGCCTGTAAAGCAAAAGCGTAATCCCTCCAGTGCTATGTCCCTCACAACATCACCAAGACTTGGAAACTCTACCCGCCAATACTGTGGGTGGTCACAGCGCACAAAGCAAGTGGTAAAGTAAATACACATATGAATACACTTTGGTGTTCTTTGCCTGATTATATGTTTACAAACTAATTTAGAGAGACCTGGAATGTATTAATCCACTATAAGAACATATCATTTTGTTTTTAATAGTTCCCGTAGTTGGAATGCTGAGTCTAAGTCAAGTCCTATCCCTGAGAGTGAGAGAACCCATTGCTGGTCTTTTTAAATCGACCAAATCAAAGCTGAGTAAACAGTGCTTTTGGTATGTCTAATTCCTCCCTAGCCAAACTCCTGCGGTTGAGTTTCACACATACCGACAAACATCTGCCGCACTCTGGGCACAAAAGATCAAGCTTGATATCCTGCACGTCGCCTGGGTCCACATCTTCCCAAGGCCCTATGGGCCCTGGTTCAAAAGTAGTGCACTATATAGGGGAAAGGGTGTCATTTGAGACTCTACCAGGGGGTTTCTTATCTCGGTTTCCACAGGGATCCACCATAACAGTTACAGACATCATTATGAGAAAACAAAGATAATTAATTCGGCTTATGACAGGGGAAAATACTGTGTGAACGAGCGGCTGCATATTGGAACATAAATCTGATGCTAACCATTAGAAGATCTACAGGAGATTGGCCCAATCTGTCAGCGCTGTCGTATATGTTATTGGAGTAACGCAAAACAGCTTTTCAAATCCCCCCATCATTTCACATTGGGGTTGAGTTTTTGCAAGCACTTTTCCTATGCAGTACACTTTTTCCAAACCCTGGTACATGACAAATATCAAATCAACAGCGCAAACTAACCACATGTATTTTAATTACTTATTCATGTGTTTTAATTACAGTTTTCCTTATTCCTTGCATTCACACCGTGTCAGTGTGGGTCCTTTTCTAACAAAGGTCAAATAGTGCTTAGATTTCTCCTGTTTCACTGCATGTACAAGTAGGTAACCTGTACAAGTGTGAGGTGTGAAATGGAAATGTGTTTTTTGCATATCCCAACTCCACCTGAGACACCCTCGTAGAGTGGGGTCACGGCCAGGGTTCAGCCATTATTCTCGGCGACCTTGGAGCAATTCGGGGATTAAGCAATTAAGTGCCTTGCTCAAGAGCAGATCGACAGATTTTTCACCTTATCGGATCGGGGATTCAAATTAGCAACCGTTCGGTTACTGGCCCAACGCTCCAATCACTAGGCTACCTGCCGCCCATATGAAAGTACTCTTGAAGGGTGACCTACTCAAGGTCTGTAACACATCTTAGTTAACACAAATACACGTGGCATCTCAGCCCAGGATAATTGTTGAGAGTGATTGGGAGCGTGCCGAGATCACAGTAGCGGTGGTCGTCCCTGCTCTCCCATGATCCCCTGTGACCTCGGTGAGGGTGCACGTCCAGGTAAGACTATGAGAAGGGTGTACAGTTTCTCCTGCCTGCCATGCGGACGGTGGACCTAAACAGGTAAGAGAATAGACCTATAGAGCTTTCTCTTTCTCTTTAATTTTCTCTTCTTTTCCCCGTCTTTTCCAGAGGCTAATCTCTTCTCAGGTTTAAGGTATTCCTGGTCTGGGCTCTTTGAGGAGAAGGAAACGCGGGGCGGGTAAACATCAGGGCTCGCACTGCGGGGATTAGAGCGCCCATATATCACCGTGACAACCCTCTTTTCATGCGGTGACAGGTCGCCAGGACCCTGCGCTAGGGGGGGATCCGGTGACACTTCCTATCGCCGCGGCAGCCATTGATAGGGGATACGATCACAGTTTTCACACCATAAGATCGGCTTACTGCGCTAGAGCGTCTCCCAACTCTCACCACCGACAACTTCAGCCAACGGCTTAAATGGTCTGAGTGTTCAGTGTTCACACATCATGGCACACATGTCAGGTATGCATCTTTGGCCAGGTAGAATAACACCATCGTAACAGGTCTGCAGAGGCACTTTGATCACATATCTTTCCACAAAGGCGGCAGTTCATTGTCCATGACTCCATTTGTTCAGCTTGGGAGAAATCTTTACCTTAGGTAAACATAGGAATGGTTCTGCCACGCTGCATTCCAGCTGTGGGTGTTGCCTTGAATAACATGAAACCACAGTCATGGCTCCTTTCAGTAGATCAACTTTGGGTCCAAAAATACATTTTCTGAAGGCCAATGAGTTGGGGATGAAGAAATTCATCATTTATATACACTTAAATGGCATGCATTTATTAATCTTTAAAGCTAAAATATTACTAAAGTTGCCATTAATATGTGCAAAAGTGTACTTATGTGGCAGTCCATTCTACTGTAGATAAATATAACTCAAATCCCAGACATTCTCAGTTCTCAATTCTCCAGTACAGACTTCAGGGTGTGTCTTGTATTCCCCAGTATGATACATAACAGAATCATTTAAATTATCTCCATTATTGTTCTTCTCTATCCCTACTTACTGTGGTTGACAATAACCATTCATTTAACAACAAAAGTGAAAACATTTAGGGAGGAACAAGAGCAGTATGCTGTTGTTGGGTCATATTACCACATACATAAACTACATGATATTTCCCCTTCTCATCCTCTCTAAGGACCAAGTCGATACTGAGCAAAAACAGAGAATACAACCAACCAGTAATAATCTTGTAAAGAACAAGAACATTCAGTTTGGGGGGGACTATGTAGAAATGCAAGGGGCCAAGAATAGATCCCTGAGGAATAGATCCCAAGGGGCCAAGAATAGATCCCTGAGGAATAGATCCCAAGGGGCCAAGAATAGACCCTGCATGTAATATATAAGACAGAGTCTCCTAATGCAACAAAACATTGTCTCCCAGTAAGATATCAGTTAAACCACTCCAGTATTGGTCCTTATAAATATACTACATTGCATTCAGTTTGCAGAGTATACCAGTATACAATGGAGCAATACTGAAAATGTACTCCACTATCACCAGACACCATCAGGTAATTTTGCTTGCAAGTTCCTCTTGCTGCAATAGGGGATCTATATCATTAGTAAGATAAGGGTTTCATTCCAGTCAGTGAAGATTCTTTAAAATAACAAAGCTCCTCACATTCGATTAGAGATTCTTGGGTGACATTTCACCCCTGGTTCTCCATAGTGGAAACATTGCAGCAGTCCCAGAGAATGGCCAAATGTCTTGGCATACGAGGAAATTAAATATGACAAAATCTACACTTACAGATGTCAAAGGGGAAATCAGGCGAGTCTCCGACAATAAGAACGACAATTTTCAATATGATATTTGAGACTGTATTTACCAGAGTAGGTTTACTGATCCTTATCGAGTTCTTACAACAAGAATCCCTCTACATGACTAGCTAAAGAATTCCATCTCTAAACAACATGGACATTCTAGAATCCCCAAAACAAAACAAGATTGCTGTTTAACATTTAATTTGGAGAGAAAAACACACAACAATCACTGACTTTCCATTCTTGTTATAATTACAGTGTCAATGTGTGTCAGTGAGGGCTTGGTTAACATAGTCATAGGCCGGTACATTTCATTTCATTTTCACACAATGGTAACCTAAGGTTTGCTCTTTGCACTAGGTCATGTAGAGTATAGGAACTCTACATGCAATCTTGGTTAGGTTTCCCAGTCATGGAGTTACAATGTCTGATTGAACAGGGCCTTGGGGATATTGTATTAAATTACAATTCATCAAATATTGTCCAGCCATTTGGGGGATATGAAAATGAAATAACACAGAAGCAATGAGTTTAAGTTGTGGATTTGCATTAACACAGATATATTTGTACATATCTGGAGGCCAGGAGGACTGAAAAAGGGAGTATTGGCAACCCTTTTTGACAAGTATGAATAAGCCCATCTGGGAAGAATTATCCTCACTATAACAGAAAACCTATCACAGTGATTTATGCAAGGTCTTAGTCGGCTGTTCCACTATCTGATAAGGATAAGCATTTTCTCATAAAACTGGAACAGGAATGACTAATTAAGAGCATCAATCTCCATAGGTCAGTGGAAGACTCTGGCATGCTGGGAATCACAGAACAAAGACCCCACATCCGATTGCACAATCAAACTCACATGTGAACTAGGTGCATTGCATGCTTCTCCGTGAAGAATACAAAGCACCTCGTTTTAATTAGATGACACATTGACGTTGTCGACACTCAAAAAAATGGAAATCCATCTACACTCCATTATTCAGGTTTAATTCCTCCTAGCTAATGCTGACAAGGCTAAAATCAAAAGAGATGGTTCAAACCTCCCTCGATCTGCCATGAACAGTGAGTTACTGCCATTGGTTTGTGATGTGTTATTGCTGCCAGGAAATTGAAGCTGTCATTTGTCCAAACAGCTCAATCTATCACAAACACAAAGCTCACTGGCATGTATATCAATTGTTGCACAACAAGATTACAACCATTACATTTTTTTGGTGGGGCTTTTCTATTGTGAGAACATCTGGCTTTTCTATATCCTTTCCAGCTATTGCGACCTACTGTTATGGGTGACCGCAACATAGCCACTAGCCAGCAGTAATCCAATCGCTTCAGTAACACACATCCCGCCATCTCTAATCCTGTGTTAGGAGTGTTTCACATTCATATAATCATGTAAATGCTGACAGAAACACATTTCAGGTCAACCACATCAACCCTGACAACTTCAGTGAACTTTTGACATGCCAATGGGGAACCTCAAACCCCATCCAGAACAGAGCCTTCCCATGAGACACAGCTGAGGTATGTGTGCGGTAGGCAAACACTTTAATCAATGTGTGTGTGATTGTAACATGGCTTTTTCACACTTGAAGGACATCTTTATCCTCTGCATGTTTCTTTTATTAAAAACAAAACACAACATCTGTGTCTGGATGGAAAGGTTAAAAGGTTATACTCCCCCCACTAACCACCCACACACGTAAGCACAAGAACGCACACACACACACCCACACACGTAAGCACACGCACACACACACACGTCCAACATCTAACACAGACAGCACAATTAGCCTCAAGTCCAAATGCATGAGGAGACAAGACTCTAGAACAAGGACTTACACAGTTCTCATTCAGTTTTGTTTTGTTTGGCTTTTTTGAAACATGCATTCCAGGGGGGACTCTAAATGCACTTGAGCAGGACGTAAGACCAGGTATAAAAAACAAAACAAGGGGGCATACCTTTGAGTGATGAAGCTGGATGCCATAGAGTAAAATATTTCCGAGCTTGGCTCCTGTGGCGATCTCCATCATGGCCGCCGGCTCTCCTCCCATTGCCTCGCTGGCGGACGAGTCGTCATTCGACACGTTCAAATACACCTATTAAAATAAGTCCCGCCACACCCAGTCAGACATGCATCTCCTGCCAATAATGACAATCTCTTACAGAGACTTAGAGAATGTTTAAACCTTTGGATCAATTAAAGCACATTGTTCAAACACTCGTAAGAAAGACGTGCTGTGACTGAACAAGCATGTTTATTTAAGGTCCTCGTTTGGGAGGGATGTTGGAGGAGTGTGTTGTAGTGTTCGGGGTAAACACACATCAGATTGGAAAACTGCAGGCCTCATGGTGTTTATTTAGATATATGGGTCCACATTAAAGACAGCATAAACCACCACTGATTATTCACTTAGTGTGTCATGCATGGGATGTGAAATGATGTGAGTCTCCACTGCTGCTGCTAAACATATTTTCCTAATTGGGCTGTTGACTGATGCTCGACAGGGTGAATTCACTCCAATTATGTCTTCATATACAGGCTCTGTGTTGTAAGGTCAATGTCAAATGTGTTAATTAATCTGTTCTACCTTCTATTGTTCTATTATATATCATTATATGATTATAAGTCAAGCATTTCTTGAATAAGTTAAGTAAGTCACTTGTCTATCAACATCTGTTTAAATTCAAATAAGTGATATTATTGATTTGTTTTGCTGCAGTAGAAGGTGCCAGGGAGTGTGTGTCTTCAGTTTGGCTTAAGTCTAGATGAGATCAATACCAGGCACATACTGAATCGATTGCCACGCACTCTGCCTGATTGCTAGGTCATTGTTTAAAGCTACCGACTAAGCCAGGGTTTCCCAAACTCGGTCCTCGGGACCCCAAGGGGTGCATGTTTTGTTTTTTGCCCTAGTACTACACAACTGATTCATATAATGAACTAATCATCAACTTTTGATAATTTGAATCAGCTGTGTAGTGTTAGGGCAAAAACCAAAACGTGCACCCCTTGAGATCTCGAGAACCGAGTTTGGGAAACGCTTGACTAAGCCCTCAAGAAAGAACAACATGTGCCATCTAACGCCACCCAGATATCCCTCACTGTTGATTTTAGCGTCCTCGATTAAGACCGGGAAATTCTGAGATCGCTCTGTGAGCCAACTCTTGTATGGAATTCAGCCTCCCACCTCGCTAACTCTGTTTGGAATTAAGCCTTCCCATGATGCTGATATTTAATGTGGGACATCCTTAAGCTGCCATGAAATCGACTTAGGCCGGGAGTAAATTTATTTTTAATAAGGTGCTGGATGTTGGGGGTCCTAGGTTTATCTACCTGTGAAAAGGGAATCTGGTCCACAGTAAGAACTGTGGGGAAAAGTCAGACACAGATGTGTTTACTCTGGTGTGGCGGAGAGCGTTGCTCCCACAATAATGCAGCCTGGAACCTAGCTCCACACCAGCGGAGAGGAGCTGTATGTGTGTGTTTGTGAGTACTTGCGTGCGCAGAGGTTCATTGAAGACCTAACAAGGCCTCACAACACAAATCAAGGCAGGCGGTTTAACCGAGTTATCCTGTATGACATTTGCAATGATTAAAACTGAGTTGTTTTCAAGACATAAAGACTCGCTTAGAGAAAAAACTGAATGCAACTTCCCCGAGCCCACTGCACCTTTTTCCCCTCACTTTGTTTTGGCAGTTGTGCTGTTGCCGGGTGAAAAAGTAAAATCACAAAAAGTAAAACAGGACCCTCATAACGTAAATGTTTCTTTTGGGTTCCAATTAGATCAATTCGCGGGGGGGTTCTACTCAAGCTGTCATGAGTTAATGTTGCTCTGTGGTTGATATTGACATCTGAACCGAGCCAAGCGGTAAGTGAAAGTAGTGAAGCACTCTCAGGGGGGGTATAGGGTTTCTAAACAGCAACATAGTTTCGTCGAAGGGACCAGAGGTTGACTGCAAAGTGAACATTTTACAAGCGGAAAAAGGCTGGCTGGCCATGTAGTACATGTACCTTGAGGAAACTAGAGCCTGCCTGGGCCAGACGTGTGCTTTAGAAAACACCCAACGGAAGTTCATTCACAGTGTGGGAAACCTGATTGAGACATGCTAAAACGGCCACTAAGTCCACTAAGCACACACGACACCCACACACACAATGTTCTCTGTTAACTCTGCTAACTCACCTTGTTCTGAATGTGTGTGATTGCTACTGGAATACCCAAACATCAGAGCATTCCATGGCCTTCGCAAGCTTACAGTCCATCCTTAAAGCAACATGGCCAACTCACGATAAGCAAAGGGAACAGTAAGGGCACAGAGCCCCAAGCATAGAGGACTGAAGAGTCTAATTTCCAGTACCAGAACGAGAGTGTTGGTAAGGCAACTGTGAATTCATATGAGGGTCTATTCACACACTTATCCCCATGTGAACTCAACTCACCCAAATAATGACCACTGGATGCAGGAGTGCTCGGTCTGCCACTTCCAACGCACTCAGCATTTCTCCAACTTCAGACAACCAATAATTATTCACCTATGGATAAAAATTAAAAGCAATTGTCAGAAAATAGTGGAATATTGTTGAGTTGGCTATTTGAACAGCAAATAAAGAAAATGTGCATAACCTTCTATTTCCAACATGGTAAACATATTGGCAATAACATAAACAATATGCATAATGTTGAAACAGGCTAACTTCTTTTCTGTTTTCCTAAACTTGTCCTGAAGTGTGAACTTACAGAAACTTGAATAAAGTTCCACTCTTTTGACAGAGATTTGGCATTGTCTCCTATCAAGTCTGAGATCACATCCACCTCCTTGAAGAAAGATACAAAGAAACATTTTACAGAAAAAAACAAATAATGATGTTAGTTAATGCTGTTAAATTATATTGGAATGCAGGGGAGCTCAACTACAGTCCCAGAGGGTTTTCCATGCTGGTATGAATGTATCCCTGGCACTTGATCAAATAATTTCAGCCAGAGTCTCAGTCCACACACCTGGTTACCCAATAATAAATTAGTCCCTGATTAGAAAGCAAGGACAAAACCAGCATACAGTGGGGGAAAAAAGTATTTAGTCAGCCACCAATTGTGCAAGTTCTCCCACTTAAAAAGATGAGAGAGGCCTGTAATTTTCATCATAGGTACACGTCAACTATGACAGACAAATTGAGATTTTTTTTCTCCAGAAAATCACATTGTAGGATTTTTAATGAATTTATTTGCAAATTATGGTGGAAAATAAGTATTTGGTCAATAACAAAAGTTTCTCAATACTTTGTTGGCAATGACACAGGTCAAACGTTTTCTGTAAGTCTTCACAAGGTTTTCACACACTGTTGCTGGTATTTTGGCCCATTCCTCCATGCAGATCTCCTCTAGAGCAGTGATGTTTTGGGGCTGTCGCTGGGCAACACGGACTTTCAACTCCCTCCAAAGATTTTCTATGGGGTTGAGATCTGGAGACTGGCTAGGCCACTCCAGGACCTTGAAATGCTTCTTACGAAGCCACTCCTTCGTTGCCCGGGCGGTGTGTTTGGGATCATTGTCATGCTGAAAGACCCAGCCACGTTTCATCTTCAATGCCCTTGCTGATGGAAGGAGGTTTTCACTCAAAATCTCACGATACATGGCCCCATTCATTCTTTCCTTTACACGGATCAGTCGTCCTGGTCCCTTTGCAGAAAAACAGCCCCAAAGCATGATGTTTCCACCCCCATGCTTCACAGTAGGTATGGTGTTCTTTGGATGCAACTCAGCATTCTTTGTCCTCCAAACACGACGAGTTGAGTTTTTACCAAAAAGTTATATTTTGGTTTCATCTGACCATATGACATTCTCCCAATCCTCTTCTGGATCATCCAAATGCACTCTAGCAAACTTCAGACGGGCCTGGAGATGTACTGGCTTAAGCAGGGGGACACGTCTGGCACTGCAGGATTTGAGTCCCTGGCGGCGTAGTGTGTTACTGATGGTAGGCTTTGTTACTTTGGTCCCAGCTCTCTGCAGGTCATTCACTAGGTCCCCCCGTGTGGTTCTGGGATTTTTGCTCACCGTTCTTGTGATCATTTTGACCCCACGGGGTGAGATCTTGCGTGGAGCCCCAGATTGAGGGAGATTATCAGTGGTCTTGTATGTCTTCCATTTCCTAATAATTGCTCCCACAGTTGACTTCTTCAAACCAAGCTGCTTACCTTTTGCAGATTCAGTCTTCCCAGCCTGGTGCAGGTCTACAATTTTGTTTCTGGTGTCCTTTGACAGCTCTTTGGTCTTGGCCATAGTGGAGTTTAGAGTGTGACTGTTTGAGGTTGTGGACAGGTGTCTTTTATACTGATAACAAGTTCAAACAGGTGCCATTAATACAGGTAACGAGTGGAGGACAGAGGAGCCTCTTAAAGAAGAAGTTACAGGTCTGTGAGAGCCAGAAATCCTGCTTGTTTGTAGGTGACCAAATACTTATTTTCCACCATAATTTGCAAATAAATTCATTAAAAATCCTACAATGTGATTTTCTGGAGAAAAAAAATCTCAATTTGTCTGTCATAGTTGACGTGTACCTATGATGAAAATTACAGGCCTCTCCCATCTTTTTAAGTGGGAGAACTTGCACAATTGGTGGCTGACTAAATACTTTTTTCCCCCACTGTACATTGCGAAGCTCCAGGACTAGAGTTGAACACCATTGATCTTACGCTAAATTCTCTCCATGGCTGGATTGCTCATTAGAACAAATGAAAGGAGACAGGGAACCACTGCTGGGCTCTCTTTGTCTCTCTGACCTGGCAGAATGATACAGCGTACAAAGAAGCCCGGAGATTCTAGATGAGCCAAGTTAAATTTCATTACACTGTAAATCGAATCAAAATTCAGTGCAGTCCAAAATGGTAAAAGCTTTTTTGTTCACTGTAATTGTAACCACATTTTAGCTGTGTATCTTTCAACGAATTCACCCTTGCATACGAATGGAATGAACAGTACAACATGCTACAGTCAGTGTATCCATTTCATGTTCATCTCTTATGTTTTCCTAGTAATTATTCCCTGGTCCTGTCTAACATTTCATACACAAGAGGAAATAAACACAGAAACAAACATCCACGCTCTGTGTTTGGCACCGACTGGGACTTGTCCGATTTTAAACGTTTAGAATAACAACGACAATTAGAAATATGAAATGGTTACGGGAAACATGTGGAGGGTTATTTGGTCCAGAAAGATAAGTTGCTTGTGGGTTCCGAGGGAAAACCATCAGAGTCAGAAATGTAGATTTGCGAGATTACATTTTCTGACATGATTTAAACAAGGTTGGTTGGGCATGAAATCCTGGAATGGGATATTTGTTCAAGATCAGGGAGGCCGTCTGGGAGAGCCAAGGAGACAGGAGGTCAAGGACCAACTACAGAACACACCAGAGTCAGTGACCGAGGCAGAAATCAAGTTCCAGGCTGCCAGAGGAAAAAAAGAGAACTACCCCAAACTATGAGTTTGAATTCAGAAAGTTCAGTGTTTGATAAGTGGTAAGAAATACCCAATGTTACCGCATTGTTTCCTAGTAAAGACCATATAAATACCAAGTCCCAGCTTAAAACAGGCGATAAAATAAAGCGTTACCTATTACTTTTTCGAACTATGAGTTGCTTGTTTGAAATGCTGAGAAACTCAGACAAAGAGAAAGGATGGACATGATTTGAATAAAGTGCTCAAAGTGTAGTTCAGTGAGCTTTGTCCCTGCCTAGCCCTAGCTGTTCCTCTATCTGGCTGTGTCCATGACAAAATATCTAGTAGGTCAAGGTTAATATTTTGGAAAAAGGAGTGATATAATTAATGTGTTCCAAGATTGTATTTAATTTTGAGTGAATATGAAATACTATCTTATACTAAGCTCAAAATGTTAGAGATAAGGAAGGGATGGAGGTGTTCTCCCTTCATCAAATCCTCCCCTCCTATCATGACATTAATGTCTATTGATTGGGCTCTGACACATATTGTGTCAGAGCCTAAATTTCAAAAAGATGCAGATGTTTCAGTTGCAGCTCTAATTTAATGTCAGAATTATTGTTTTTGTGGTAAAACTCCAATTCCTTTGTCTCAGGAGACTGAAATAAATATGACACTAATAGGTTTACTTATTAATCAAAATAACCATTAATGGATATAAAAGCTGTTTGTTTGAACAAGGTCTGGTAATGTCTGTTAAAGGACAAGTGATCTGGGGTTCATGAGGCAACTACTTTTATAAACCTAAAAAAAGTTTTATTTACCAAAATTGTGTACAGAACAAGAAAAAAAAGTGCTAACAAGAACATTGTTTATAATATATTGCATATTAATACAATTGAATGTCTATTTTGTATCTTCCACTATGATTATGGGATCACGTCCATATTTATCCTGCTATGACAATCCCCTAATCATATTCTCCCCACAATAGCACATACACAAGCTGCCAAATCCTCCACCTGCACACACACTACACTGTGTGCTCGCCTCCAAGCTCCAGCTCAGCTCAGCCTCTACCTCCCTTATCCCCTGTATTAGATTCATTAATGGCACTGATCACAAAGCTAATTCCTCCTTCTCCGTTTCCTCTCCTTTCATCTCCCTCGAACCCCTGGGAAGGATGTATCAAGATGTATCTGGTCCCAGACACGCGTGCACCCAACATGACCCCACCGGCCACCTGAGTGCAGGGAACGATGGTTCCAATCAGAGCCAAAGCCTTAGGTTCCTAGGATCCCATACGTCTCAGGGGTCTGCCTAGCACCTCGACAGCTAGATCCGCTGCCTGTTTGACGTGTACTGCCTGATGAAGGGCTTGGCACTGCTTCACAGGAGGATGAGCTGTCGGTGGGTCTATGCTCTCCCTCTAACACCAAAACACTTCATCCGCCATGCATTTCCCCTCTCTGTTGTCAACTACAGAGGGAGGATGTACTGTATATACTTTTTGATATATGCAGGAAGGAACATACTCTCGACAGTAATGTGGGGACGGTATGTTGGGAGGCCGGGGTGTCCATTTTAAAACAAATGAGAATGGAGTGCAGTGTGATGTGCAGTGTGATTTGTGCAGTGTGATTTGTGCAGTATGATTTGTGGGGACGATATGGCAACCCGTGACCCCTTCACCATGACTGAGAATGAATGGGAGATGTGTCATATGGGGACGGTATGGGGAAACTGGGAGCCCTTCAACATGACGGACGAAGGGTGGGAGTGAAGACTCATCTCTGAACACTCAATTAATCAGACAATTCCCATGGCATGACCAATATGACTGCCATCTGCTTTCCGTCATGCCGGGGAGGTGGAGAGGTGGAGAGGCAGAGGGGGGATGGAGGGAGGAGGGTGTGGAAGCCTTCAGACAAGCTCCATTATAGGTCTGACCACAGATGGCTAGTCTAACCAGGGCCCACCCAAGTGGAGCTCACATGGTCTGGGAGAGGGGGGTTGTTGGAGGGGTGGGGTGGAAGAAACATCAATGTGATGATCGAATGTGGAATCTCACAAACATTGTAATCGTAATCATAATCAACATCATCATCACCATACCATGTCCAAAGCTCCCATGCTCCTCTGCAGAGCGTTGGCCAGCTCTGTAGCCTGTGCAGACCCACCTGTGATAACACAAGCCGACTGCGAGAGAGTCTCTGAAAAAGAAAGTGTACTTTGACCACTTTTGCTGTAAATCTCCATTACTTAGCAATGCTAATCATCTTTAAACATTGTGAGAATTAATTTACATCATCAGCACTCGGGATTCAACTTGATTTACGTGGGGAAGTGATGTGCCAAAGAAACACACACACACACAGATGAAGATGTATTCTTGCATATGCTCCAAACACACACAAACAATGAATTCATTCATACACAAAGCTCTCTTGGTATAATTACTATTGTCAATATGTCATAATCTAATTGGTTGGCCCAGGTGCATACAGAGGTAAAGAGTAGGGTTGATGACTTTATGTATGTTTCCCTGATTGTGTAGAGACCATGATGGCTCTACCCTGCCCTGACTTGTACGGATGGCATTCACATCAGAGACTGCAAACACCCTCCCGTTCTTTCTGACAAACCTAAACAAGACTTCATAGAATATTTTCCTGGGAGAACAATAAAATACTATTCTATTTCTCGTCTACGTCACTCCATTCCATTCTAAACTGGCATTGCCTCACACAGGACAAAACACCTTTACATCACTTATGTTGTATAGAAAATAGTGATAACATGCATTAGGTCTATAAAGTACATGGTTACTGTCTGAGGCAAACAATCATCATGTAAATATTGCACTTAAAAACAGTATAATGATGAAGTTGTGTATAAACATACATACAGATACACAGTCACATACCTTTGACAATGGACTCTGCTGCAGCCAGATCTCTTTTGTAGGTCACCTACAGCACAAATAAACTTAGTTTAACAACATGTTAGCATCAAACCTGCTCTAAAAAGCATTGTTAATTTTAGTGCAAATATATTTAGATTCATAGGCCTTACCCCATTACTGGCTTATTTCAAGTCTATCAAAACCATAAAAACCCTTTACTTTCAGTCATCATATCAAATAGTATTAAATACAATACACAATGTATAAATTAAAATCTGTACTTGTCCCTGTGTAACAAACTAGTAATAAGCATACAGTTAGTGCTAAGACAATGGCCTAATTTAGGCTTATAGGCATTGTCCCAAACTGAGTTCCAGTGTCCCAGGCTGGCTCACCTTCCACAGGGTTGGCGGGCCCTCGATGAGCTTGGCATTGGTGCCACAGTACTGCAGAGCCAGATGAAGGCACTCGGTGCCAAACTCAAAGTCTGACGCGCTGCACTATGAGGACAGGACACAAGAGGCGTGGGATTGTTGACGATGCATAATAAACTGAGTTAGTTCCTATTTCTTAAACAGAGTTGAGCAAGTCTTCTGGGGACAAACAAAGGAGAATAGGTCACAAACTCACATCGACCATATTTACATCTAAACAAAATGTTTCACCTAGTCTGCTCGGGGAGTCGAACCAGCGACCTTTCGCCACTAGGCTACCTGCCACCCCAAATCAAACAACAGTTGAGTTAGTTGAGTTCATAACACTTTGGCCCAGTGCAGTGAGAACACATTGGAATCAGATTGCCATTGCTGTAGTTTGCATTGCATTGAAAATTTGATATAAGCGATGAGCTCATGGCTTTTAAGATACTGTGTGTGGACTACAAAGGCTAAAGGCTAACTCATGCTACCTGAGATAATATGTGGACAATAATTTATTGGGGTTATAAAAGAGAGGGTATTTTTCTCAGGACCCTGGAACTGAAGTCGAAATTACAGGAGAAATATGGTAATTGAACCTGTAGCATTTTCTCCCAGTACAAAGGCATACACTGGAGACAGGATAGAGTGTCTCGCCTTTGTCTTTTCAGCCCAGAGTTCTGCCAGGCTCAATGCATGTCAAACTACAAATGTGAGGCTCACGTAGATTTTTTAGAATATGTCCTACAGTGCTAACTTGACAGACACCTTACACTTTCCCAACTTTGATGGACACAAGTGGAGAGGGGGTGGGGGTGGGGCACCCCCCCCATTGCGCCAGAGCCTCTCGTTCTCACAAATACACTTACATCACTACAAATTTGTCTTAATTTTCGGTGAGATGCTACTTGACTGGCCTTGACACTCTGATTCACTTGCATAGTGAATGTGCTCTCATTTTCAGAGAGTCAAAGCCAAAATCAACAGGGCTCCCTGGTAATCTAAAATTCGTATGTGCCAGGAACCAAAATAACTGCAGACAAATGGAGCTCCAATTGGACCCATACTTCGGCTCTTAGTCAAGGCTTCCTACGTCCTTCAAAACACTGGTATCTGCATCACCATCTAATGGAGCCAAGGTTCAAATAGCAGAGCTCTGAAGTATCTGGGCTGTTTGAAAAATAAATATGGTGAATTTTTGCACTGACGGATTTGTGATAGACAGAAAAAGCCTTTAAGAATTTATAATGTTTCATCTGTAGGTGCTACAAAGAAAAATGTGTTTCATATGAAGCTTTACCGCTTGCTCTGTAATAGGAGTAGTATTTTGATTTCAATAATGATTTTCTTACATTAATGTATGAATATTTAAAAATAGAAACATGAATATTGAAAATATACCCTTTTTGATTTGGCAAATGTTTCAATATTGTTGAACATAATATACTCTACAGGAATATCAAAGTTCCAAAGTGGAATCTTTGCTAGTTTTAATGTTATGGACTATTTTATACAGAGGAATTGTCATAGTAGGCAATGTAACCAATCACAGCCCTCCTTTTACTTCTATCATTGCACATCACCAGCAGAGGGCAACTGTTTTGAATAGATTTTCACATTCACTGTTTGTAATGCTTACAAATTGGATCATAACTCTAAAAGTAGAAGAGATCGCACTCTAGAACTTTGAAATGCCTGTAGAGTATATTATGTTCAACAATATTTTGAAAAATTCACCAAATCAAAACATTTTCAGTGTTGGGGGTAATGAGTTACAAAAGTATTGTGTTACAGTAATGTATTACTTTTATTAGTAATATAACAAGTTACTGTGTTCAAATATTGTATTACTATTAGTTACTTTTTCCAAGTAACGTGTCCGATACTGGCAAATTGGGCCACCTTGATTGGCAAAGAGGGACACTTAATTATTTATTGTAAAGAAGGATAATTGAGAGAGTACACGAGTAAATAATATATATTCATGATAAACGTCAATTATTCATACAAATTAAATGTATTAAAACACTCTTTAGGTATTTTTGTGGAACATTCATAATTAATGATCTACACAAAATACTCTCCCATGTCAAAGTGGAAGAGAAATACTAACATTTGTAAAATAAAATATGAAAAATAAAACACTCATATATCTTGATTAGATAAGTATTCAACCCCCTGAGTCAACACCTTAGAATCACCTTTTGCAGCGATTACAGCTGTGAGTCTTTCTGGCTAAGACTCTAAGAGCTTTCCACACCCGGATTGTGCAACATTTGCCCATTATTCTTTTCAAAATTCTTCAAGCTCTGTCAACTTGGTTGATGATCATTGCTAAACAACCATTTTTAAGTCTTGCCATAGATTTTCAAGCAGATTTATTTCAAAACTGTAACTCGGCCACTCAGGAACATTCAGTGTCTTCTTGGTAAGCAACTCCAGTGTAGAGTTGGCCTTGTGTTTTAGGTTATTGTCCTGCTGAAAGGTGAATTCATCTCTGTGTCTGTTGGAAAGCAGACTGAACCAGGTTTTCTTCTAGGATTTTTCCTGTGCTTAGCTCTATTCCGTTTCTTTTTTACCTGAAAAACTCCCCAGTCCATAAAGATTACAAGCATTCCCATAACATGATGCAGCCACCACTATGCTTGAAAATATGGAGAGTGGTAGTCAGTAATGTGTTGTATTGGATTTGCCCCAAACATAACACTTTGTATTCTGGAAAAAAAGGGAATTGCTTTGCCACATTTTTTGCAGTATTACTTTAGTGTCTTGTTGCAAAAAGGATGCATATTTTGGGATATTTTATATTCTGTACAGGCTTCCTTGTTTTCACTCTGTCAATTGGGTTAGTATTGTGGAGTAATTACAATGTTGATCCATCCTCAGTTTTCTCCTATAACAGCCATTAAACTCTGTAACTGTTTTAAAGTCACCATTGGCCTCGTGGTGAATTCACCGAGCGGTTTCCTTCCTCTCCGGCAACTGAGCTAGGAAGGACGCCTGAATCTGTGTAGTGACTGGGTGTACACCATCCAAAGTGTAAGTTAATAACTTCACCATGCTCAGAGGGATATTCAATGTCTGCTTTTTATAACAAACTTACCCATCTTCCAATAGGTGCCCTTCTTTGCGAGGCATTGGAAAACCTCTGTGGTATTTGTGGTTGAATCTGTGTTTGAAATTCACTGCTCGACTGAGGGACCTTACAGAGAATTGTATGTGTGGGGTACAGAGATGAGGTAGTCATTCAAAAATCATGTTAAAAACTATTATTATTAGTCCATTTATTATGCACATTTTTACTACTGAACTTATTTAGGCTTGCCATAACAAAGGGGTTGAATACTTATTGACAAGACATTTCAGCTCTGAAACTAAGCAGGGTTGGTCCTGGTTGGTCCCTGGATGCGAGACCAGATGATGCTTGAAGTGGTGTTGGAGGGCCAGTATGAGGCACTCGTTCCTCTGGTAAAAAATAAAATATATAAATAAAAATGCCCCAGGGCAGTGATTGGGGACATTGCCCAGTGTAGGGTGCCGTCTTTCAGATGAGATGTTAAACCTCTGTGGTCACTAAAGATACCATGGCACTTATCGTAAGAGTATGGGTGTTAACCCCAGATTCATGGTTAAATTCCCCAACCTGTCCCTAATCATCCCCAGCTTCCAATTGGCACACCGATATTCACCCTATATGGAATTGTTCCACAGAAATGTGTTAAAGAGGAGACATTTATACTCATTATGATAAAACATAAATCATATTGAATATGTTCTAACGCAATTTCCATATAAACAATTGAAATCTGATTAAATGTAATTCAAAACGGAAAAGTGCCTCTTATCACAACAAAATTATATCTTGATAAAACTAACACATCAAAGGAATATTGTCCATAAACATCCTGGCAGCTTTACAAAAATATATATAGCCTACATATTAAAGCCATTAAATACAGGCTATCAATCACAACAAGTCCGACTTCAAATGCCGACCTCAAAATTCAAATAACCGGTGCATTAACTGACCGTGGGCGAATGCAAACTATGTCAGATAAATCCTACACATAATAATGCATTGAAATACAAGGCATATAATCAAAGGGATTACTTATCATCAAGGACCTACAGTATGTAAGTCAAACGAAACCTACCAAACAACGGCAAAAAGTACCAAAGGAAAATCTACACCTTCGCTCATCTGATAGCCTACAGGTAGGCCTATAGTCGAGCTTCGTGCTGAATAGAAAGCTTTAAAAATATATATATATAACGAGTAATAAGTAATAGATTGCTTTTCCAAGTAACGAATCCAAACATTGTTCATGTTTATATTTTTCAATATTCATTAATTCATCAATTGTTATTGAAATCAAAATACTACTCATTCTACAGAGCAAGCGGTAAAGCTTCATATGACACCAATGTTTTGTAGCACCTACAGATGAATCATTATTGAGTCTTAAAGGAGGCCTGGATAAGGCCAAAATTTGAATTACGCTTTCAAATAAAGATGTCAAATATATGTCAACAATCCTTCCTCCAAACGACCAAATCGTCTCACATGTTAAGAAAAGAAATCACAGACAGTTAGACCTGTATTAACCATGTTACTTCAATGTTATTTTTACGTTACCTTTACCAAAGCCAAGAGGTATTTTTATTTTGTTCGACAGTGATACGCTTCACAGTGCCAGAGTATATTAATGTGTCATTTCTTTCCCAGACATAATCACGCCGTAGTGAAAATGAAGGCACCCTCACCACAAACTCTTCAGCTTGAAACCCTGCAGGTTCGAGCACATCTGGTGAACAATGGACGACTGTAAAGACTTGGTGTGATGTATGAGAATCATAAAGTCTTTTGTCATCTAGTCACATTGCTGGGCATAATTATTTCTCAAGCATAAATCTCTCTCTGACTGTCATTTTATGTGATTCGAGGGACCTTTTAAAGCAATTATTTGACATTGAGAGGGAACATTAAAAACCTGCAGGACATGACTAGTGCTCGATTTGGAAAAAGGTTTTGCAGACATCCAAGGTTCTCTATTTCCCTGACCAGAGGTGAAGACAACTTCACAAAAACATTATCTAAACGTGAGAACTTACTACTGTACAAGGCTAGGTTTGGACAAGGTGCATCCTTGTTGGCATATTTCCATTTAAGAAAATCATTCAATAGTTTGTTGTTTTATCAGTCACATCCCTAATTCAAATGTGCATGGGAAACATAGTCATTTTTAGCCAGGTCAAGCAGACTGACCGGTGCACTCACGTTCTGTTTAATTGAAACAGAATGTGCGTTATCGTGAGATCAGGCTGGGTTCACGGGGCTATGTATTTTTTACATAGCCCCAAAAACAGGCTACCAGTTTTTATTGACTGGACCTTGGGTAGACTACAAGAGATGCTTGTGTACAAGAGCTGCCTAGTGCTTACAAGTACCTACCCTCTGATAAGCCTGGTAGATTACATCATAGATGAATCCCTGGTGCATCTCACTGGCTCTGTACTTGGTTCTCTCCAGAGAATGGTCCAGGTAGCCCTCCAATGTGGTAGCAATCACCGTGGAAACCAGAGGTCGGATAGCCCCAGCAGCCTGCAAAATAATAAACAGATCGGAATACGTCATTCTTTTTTATTCTTTATGGCAAACACACACATCATCCAAAATGTATCAAATGGTTCCGATCCTGTTGTGTCTTCAGGCTTACCACACTAGCTCTAACCATGGCTGGATACCAACAATACATCCTAGCTAAACAACAGCTTGTGTACACAATGCCTTTCCTGTACAATTGGAAGTTCTTAATGAACAACATTCCCGAGATCATATTTTCTTGTGACCATGACATGATTGAGGATGGAAATCCCCATTGTGCCAAGAATAAGTATGGTCAATGAGATAGTGGGTACAAAATGACTTGCAAATGGAATGAAAGCAAACATGTGTTATGTGTGTTACACATGTTGTTAAAATCCAAATGAATATCATGCTCTTCGGAGAAGACTGACATTTTATCATGATCGGGGATACTGGCAAGTTAATGAAGACCAGACTGCTGTCATTGAGAGTCAGTCACTTACACCCACCCACCCACACACACACACACACAGTAAATGTCAGCCCCAATGTCAAAGAGCTCCTGTGCTCACTTCTCACTTTTGTGACCAGCCTTCAACAATATCATGTCACAGCAAGTAAAATTGAAATATGAATCACCATCTAAACATATCGATGTCTTCCTTACCCACTAATATCAGCCAATGTGGTTTTCATGTGTGATGGCTTACAGTAGGTGTACATGGCTACAGTTGAGAGCAATGAATCAGTCCATCTGAGCCCCACTTACTGTGTTGGGGTGGAAGAGATAGAGAAGTTTGAATATGTACAAACCCCTTGCTCTTTGGCAGCCATTGTTATCTTGTGGAGGAAGTCCTCTTCCACAAAGGGCCGCACTGCATCATGGATGATTACCACCTTTGGTTTGACGCGGGCCGTACCATCCTCTCCCTCACTGAGGGCCCGGACCCCATTGAATATAGATCTGTGGCGAGTAGATCCACCATGTACCACTAGGACCTTTCTGTGGTGGAAGCGGTGGATAATGTCCATCATCAGGTCGAGGCTCTCCTTGGCAACCACCACAACAATGCTTTGGATCCATGGCACTCTGTCAAAGAAACAGTGTGTATAGTTATAAGTCAACACCTTTAGTACTGTGGTTAGAACATATCATTCTTGTTGAGTTTATTTGTTTCATTAATTGTGTCATGACTTGTTATATTACCATACATAACACATTCTGGTGCAATTATTTGCATACATTATTTCAACAGAATTCCACTGAAATGGTCACTATGGAACAAAGATACATGGTAGTATCAAGAACAAGTAGGCTGTAGACGTTGTTGGAAGTTGTAGAAAGACTCAAAATTGGAATGTGTTACCTGATGGATTCAGTAAAAATCTATTGAATGGGATAATGAGACATTACAAAACCTTAATTGATTCAACGATAACATAAAAGCGCTTGACACCCCAGTGAAGTGGTTTGTTTACATGTGGCTACTGTCTCGTGCAGTGACAAGATTAAGGGGCAGGGACAGATATGTTTTTGAATGCAAACATTCGACACTTCAAGTGTTACCTCTCGAAAGTTTGAATTGTGTAGCTTATAAGAGGTCTGTTGAGAAATGTGCAGAACTGTTTGGGTGTCAGTAGCCCCGTTCTTTCTCCACTGCCACCGGCTGGAAGAACCACAGCTACCGGGAAATCGACGCTGCAAAGTCCCGCAATGTGCTTGTCCAACCGGGCTTCGCTTGCTGAGAAATGCCCTGGTTCAACAGGCCTGTCAATGTCGCCCGTTTCCTCTTGCATGCTTCAGGGCAATTGATTCATTTGAAGTCAAAACGGACTAACGGTGATGAATTAGGACATCCTACCGGTATCCCCGTATACAGTTTCATTCATTCCTTTATGGGAGGAGTAGCGTAGACTTGTGATTGATTCGATTTGTATCGTGTTATGTTGCAGCCAGAGTGCTACGCTTGCGCGCTGTCAAGGAAGCCCCATGCCAGCTATGCGTCACTAATGTTATCTGTGGGGTCTTTGCTGATGTTCTATGTATTTGTGGTTATTTATGACATCATTTTGCTTATACTGCATGCTTTCATGTCTTTTTAATTTTGACTGCTTGATGCAATTGAGCATACATTTACATTTTAGTCATTTAGCAGATGCTCTTATCCAGAGTGACTTATAGGAGCAATTAGGGTCAAGTGCCTTGCTTAAGGGCACATCGACAGATTTTTCAGTCGGCTCAGGGTTTCGAACCAGCAACCTTTCAGTTACTGGCTCAATGCTCTTAACCACTAGGTTACCTGGCGCATATTCATTTATGTATTCAAACTTGCTTGATCTGGTGCAAAAGTAAAGTATAACTAGTGTGATATGATAATTGTATGTGTAGGCCTATACTATATGGGGTTACTTGACCTACAGCGTATTCGGAAAGTATTCAGACCCCTTGACTTGTTCCACATTTTGTTAAGTTACAGCCTTATTCTAAAATTGATGAAATAAATACAAATCCTCATCAATCTACACACAATACCCCATAATGACAAGCGAAAACAGGTTTTTAGACATTTTTGCAAATGTATTAAAAATAAAAAATGGAAATACCTTATTTACATAAGTATTCAGACCCTTTGCTATGAGATTCGAAATTGAGCTCAGGTGCATCCTGTTTCCATTGATCATCCTTGAGATGGTTCTACAACTTGATTGGAGTCCACCTGTGGTAAATTCAATTGATTGGACATGATTTGGAAAGGCACACACCTGTCTATATAAGATCCCACAGTTGACAGTGCATGTCAGAGAAAAAACCAAGCCAAGAGGTCGAAGGAATTGTCTGTAGAGCTCCGAGACAGGATTGTGTCGAGGCACAGATCTGGGGAGGGGTACCAAAAAATGTCTGCAGCTTTGAAAGTCCCCAAGAACACAGTGGCCTCCATAATTCTTAAATGGAAGAAGTTTGGGACCACCAAGACTCTTCCTAGAGCTGACCGCCCAGCCAAACTGAGCAATTGGGGGAGAAGGGCCTTGGTCAGGGAGGTGACCAAGAACCCGATGGTCACTCTGACAGAGCTCCAGAGTTCCTCTGTGGAGATGGGAGAACCTTCCAGAAAGACAACTATCTCTGCAGCACTCCACCAATCAGACATTTATGGTAGAGTGGCCAGACGGAAGCCACTCCTCAGTAAAAGGCACACGACAGCCCGCTTGGAGTTTGCCAAAAGGCACCTAAAGGACTCTCAGACCATGAGAAACAAAATTCTCTGGTCTGATGAAACCAAGATTGAACTCTTTGTCCTGAATGTCAAGCGTCATGTCTGGAGGAAACCTGACACCATCCCTACAGTGAAGCATGGTGGTGGCAGCATCATGCTGAGGGGATGTTTTTCAGCGGCAGGGACTGGAAGATTAGTCAGGATCGAGGGAAAGATGAATGGAGCAAAGTACAGAGAGATCCTTGATGAAAACCTGCTCCAGAGCGCTCAGGACCTCAGACTGGGGCAAAGGTTCACCTTCCAACAGGACAATGACCCTAAGCACACAGCCAAGACAACACAGGAGTGTATTCGGGACAAGTCTCTGAATGTCTTTGAGTGGCCCAGCCAGAGCCCGGACTTGAACCCGATCGAACATCTCTGGAGATACCTGAAAATAGCTGTGCAGCGATGCTCCCCATCCAACCTGACAGAGCTTGAGAGGATCTGCAGAGAAGAATGGGAGAAACTCCCCAAATACAGGTGTGCCACGCTTGTAGCATCATTCCCAAGAAGAAAAAAAAAATGTATGCACTCACTAACTGTAAGTCGCTCTGGATAAGAGCGTCTGCTAAATGACTAAAATGTAAAGACTCGAGGCTGTAATCGCTGCCAAATGTGCTTCAACAAAGTACTGAGTAAAGGGTCTGAATACTTTCCGTTTAAAAAAAAATTATAATTACAAACCTGTTTTGGCTTAGTCATTATGGGGTATTGTGTATAGATGAATGACGGGAAAAACAATTTTATCAATTTTAGAATACGGCTGTACAGTAACAAAATGTGGAAAAAGTCAAGGGGTCCATCTAGTTGAAAGTCCATCTAGTGGTCCATAAAGCAATTTGGGGTAGGCCTACAGATTTGTAGGTGGTCGACATGCGCTGCCACCCAAGATATGTTTATAACTAAATGACTATGTGTAAGTAGCCTACCACAGGACATGGATTAACATCAATGAAACAAGAACTTGAATATGGCCCCCGGGACATAAAATAATTGCAGGGGGAACATCAAGGGCAGGCCTCGTTGTCAATAAAGTATGCAAAGTATGCATGTATTGGAAGTTAATAATACTGGGTAATATTCTATTTTAAAGTGGCAAAGTAGGTCTCTAAAGTAAGAACCAACACAATACAATAAGGTGAAGTTTGTGTTAACATTTATTATTTTTTCAATGAAACATGAGCAATGACAAATATGTGTGATGCATATAAAAGGTTTATCAAATGAATAGCAATACAAAATATATATTACATCATATACATCTTATAGAAAACGTTTATACATATGTTATCATACTTCAGAGGACTATATGATACTATATATGTACACATATTTACATTGTGTTGTGTATTTGTGGTGCTTTTGTGTTGGGAAATCCCTTTTCATGCAGAGCCTATTTTATTACATTATATTGGCTGTAAAACTGTGTTTGCATAATGGAGTGAAGTGCAGGTTTACATTGTCATACAAGATCTTGAATGATGTGAGTTATCTTAAAGTTCCAGACAGTTCAATTGATCATGATGACCCCATTTAGGTTCATTTCATCTAATTAGCTAATGATTTAATGGTGCCCATTGGTCCTCAGATGTAGAAGGCCATTCACATTTACAAAGTCACTCTCAGTGGTCCTCCTCACAACAAGCCAGTCCCAATAAGAGATAATCCAAGACCACAGTCACTGAGGCATTCTGCAGTCCTGCCTTAGGGCTCTGCTTCATGCCAGTTCTCGTTTAGCTTGATCTTCCCTAGCCTCCTTTTGGCTTTGGCTTTGTGTTTGTGGAGAAGCTGGGGCTGAGACAAGGTAGGCTCCTCAAACTTCATATGGCTTGACTCGTTGTGTTTCCGGGAGTACCTCTTACACTTGCACGAGGTGACCACTGTGATTTTGTATGTTCTTGTGCTGCCATCTTGGCACTGCAGCTGGATGCGTTGGGTGCGCGTCTTGTCGTTGACGCAGCGCCAGTCCTGACTGTTCCTCCGGCTCCAGAACTTTCTGCCGTAGCCACCACCGATCCAGTTGGGAAGCATCTGGGCGGGGAGGCACTCGCCAGCACATACTAGCTCCTTTATGGGGTTGATGCTTGTGCATTGGCCATCAGAGATGTACTTGGTAGACCTCAGCTCTCTACAGCCAACTTGGCTTCTCTGATCTGTAAGAGAGAGAAACAGAAAAACGATGAGAATCAAACCACTTTGAACATCTAGTGAAGATTAAAACATCATTTTGTAGCCCCAAACTATTTGGTTTCACTTTGAATTCTACTGCAGGTAACATAAAAGGGTTTTGATCAGAAAACATTAAAAACACAGCTGTCTTGGTCTATTTGGTTCATTTTTAGGTTTTTGGCACAGACTGTAAGCCTATACCGATTACTGGCTTGTAGAGAGGAAATGGTGCATTGCTCTTGCATGAGAGGAAGGGCTTTAGTGTTCTGAGCTATGTCAATGGAGCTGGCTTTCTAATAGGATTATCAGCGGGCAACTGGTAAGACTATCAGCACTGTTCTGCTCCAGGCTACAGCTCCTCACTCACACTGTAATCCAAGCCAGGGCCCCATTCACAGACTGCCATACACCTCTGTGACAATGTGCCCCCTTCTCTATGACAGAGTCTGATGAATGAAGAGAGGAGAGGCTCCTTTTCTCTCCTTCATGTTCGGGGTCCTGAAAGAGCTCAAGTCAAACAGCGCCACAATCACAGACTTCCTGTGCATAGGAACACACCTCCATTCAGTGGCGCTGACACACGATCACTCCCCAAACACTAGCCTGGCTGCCCTGGGTGACTCATCACTACTGCCTTGCTTGGACGCCTGCCAGGAGTGTGTGTGTCTGTGTGTGCGTGTGTGTGTGTGTGTGTGTGTGTGTATTGAAGATCATTGTGCCAAATTTGCCTGGTCTCACTCAGTTAGGGCATCTGATACTGTCTCTGGAGAGTGTCACTACTTAGCTACTGACCAGAGCTGATCTTATCCATTTCTATTGTACTATGAAATACTAAATATGAATATAAATAAGATATATTTCATAGGCCCACTATATATATAAAACAGCTGGTTGTAGTTTTAACAGTTACATTTTTACATTAAGAATGTAGTATATTAATTGCCTATTTATTTTGCTTATTTACTATCTTCTACATTTCAGATATCATGTAGAGAACACCATCTCAACAAACTAATTGTAGAAGCCTCTATAAATCTGCTTGTGCTGGAATAAATCTGGCTATACACTTGTCTTGAAATTAAAAAAGTTTAAAACCAAGTGAAAATAGTTAAAAACCTTAAAGCACAATTTCTTAATGTTTTGAGAAACAGTACTCACCAACTCTATCGTTCCCAGCAGTATTTCCCGCGCCTCTCCCGCCGTTTCTTGCCCGATTTAAAGAGACATTGCTCGGGGCATCCTGCACAGGGGTATCCACGTGCGAGTATAGGATCTCCGTAGCATCATTATTGAACGCCTGGCAACTCCTCACAAGAATACAAAACAAGAATACCAGGTTGCACGACTCGCATGCACTCAAGTGCATGTTTGCTTCTGTGAATGTAAGGAATAAGCAGATCACCTGTCAGTAAACTGATTCTGTGCCTCTGATGTCTGCGGCAGAGATATGTCTGCGGCAGAGATACTACATTCTGGGCATTTATATTGGCCTGCCCGCGTGTTGTTTTGGCAACCGCTCAGGTGCACATCATGGGGTCTCTTGACTGAAGGCTGGGCATAACTGGATAACCACGCCCATTTGTCTGTGCGCAGCAGAGCCAGTGAGTCTACAACATCTGGAATGATCCTGTTCCTGTCACTCCAATTGATGGGATTTGGTGCTATTGAGTAATTTGTGCTTCATTATAATTATAAGTCAGATCGCAATCTATTCATCACATTTAATCTATTCAAAATATTAGAAGAGCCCCCACTTTTGGTCTCTACAATAATGTGTTCCTTTTCTGTTCATTTTTTTTTTTTTGCCTTTTTTTTTTTGCCTATCTCAATTTTATATTCCCTCGTCATTTAATAATCTTCCATGTTCTGACATGCAGTCTCACCTATTCTCTTAATTCAAAAATGAAAGCTGATATGGTCTCAGTCATTCTCTTCCTCTCGACCTCTCAATCCCCTGTCATGTTTACGGCTAATGATTGGAGTGCCTAGACTACCTGGAGTCTTTGTGTGTGCGCGCTACTTATGTCAACGAGAGATATAATTACTTCTGTGGGAGCATTCACTTCAGCCTTGTCTTCCAGATTTGAAAATAAGTGTCACACATAAACACTAATTGTTACTCATGTGAATTAAATCTGATTCACTTTTGTTCAGTGTCATTATCATATGAACCTTAAATATAGGGTCCTCCTTCCTCCTGTGTAGAATACCACAAAGCATCGAAAGCAAAGCAGATGCACTGTATCTTGTGATATAATATCTGCCTGAATACATGTAAGGGTGAAGCAATAATACATTGTTTACACTATTGTTGATTTTGTAACTAGCAGCCTTGTCTCTTTTTACTCACATGGAAGGAATATTTCACTAAACAGCTCTTTCACCTCACTTCTGCCACAAAATAAAGACAATACCACAATTTTATCCCAGGAGACTAGTAGTACATGGATGGCTTTCCTATCTACAGTCCTTTAGGTGATGGGGTGAATGATGCAGAAGTTCATATGATATGCCACTGTCATGTTTCTCCCATCTAAAGGAGCAGAAAGCTGAGATAGCCCCTCTCTATGTGTCCAGACCATGGAGACAGTGACATATAGAAGTAGATTGGGTGAGAGAATCCTGTGGGAAACAAATGGACAGGCATACAATCCCACACACGTTCCTGCAAGCACAAATAGACATGTATGCACACACACACACACACACACACACACACCTGTATTAGCAGGAAGGACCCTCATGTGGTAATAGGAGGTGGGATGGGGGGACTAGAGAGTGACAAAAGAAATGCATAACATGGGAACAAAGCCAAGAGACAAAGTTCATGGAAGCGTAGAATTCACTATGAATCCCCAAGGAAGCCCATTGTATAAATGCAGACAATGGATTTGAGTGAGAGAGTGAGAGCTGTTCTTTGTTTGCCCTTAGCCATCAGATTTAAGGTACTAATTTCATTTTCCCAATGGTATATTATTATTGATATGAATTATGTACAAATTGTGAAATATCTCAATTTACTGTGATGAATAGAATTGTGAACTTGGGCTACAATTCAATAATAGGCCCACGATAACGTAATGAAAGAGACAAGGCTGCTAGCATGCAATGTTGGGAAAACCAATGTCATTCTGAACCTTTGTCAACCTACAAGGTAGAGATAGTATGCCATCTAGTGACCAGTTGTTGCCATCATTGAAGGAATTTAATTGCAGCATGAGTAATAATGTCATCTCATTTTACATTTAAGTCATTTAGCAGACGCTCTTATCCAGAGCGACTTACAGTTAGTGCATACATTTTCATACTGCCCCCCCGTGGGAAACGAACCCACAACCCTGGCGTTGCAAGCGCCATGCTCTACCAACTGAGCTACACGGGGCATGTTATGAATGTTATGTTATGTTTAGCCTCACGATATAACAAAATATATCAATTATTGCCTCCTGTCCAAGAAAAACCCAAATAGCATGGGAATAAATACATTTCAGAAACCTGTGCAATCTGAGGCTGAGCAAGAGAACAGATTTCTTTGTTTGTTATGACTCAAAATAAAAACAGGGGTTTCCTGGTTACAGGTAGACCTAGTAGGGTGGTTGGTCTGGTTTGGTTTGTCCTGTGAGAAGGTCTGTGTCTGAATTACTATACTTAATTTATCTTACCTAAAAGATCGCTCAAATATTTTGAAGATGTAATGATATTTAGAATGTTACTGCATATTCCTACAGGACATTGATGATGCTTTCCAGAAGAATGGAATCAGGAGGAACATTGAAGTCTGTCAACTTTACCTTGCCAGAAAGTAGTCTTATCATAACTTCTAACTATGGAATGTATAACTTAAGAATTTCAAATGAGGCCCTATTCATTGCAAGGCTGTAGATGTGATGTGACCTGTAAATTATAATTTGTTGGAAAATATAAATCATGTCAGTATATGCCAGTATTATGTTACATAAAATGCTTTTATGCAAATTACCGACATTTTAGTATAGAGGACTCGTCAATATTCCAGACTTGTCAAGATTCTCCGTGCTGAGATACTTATGGCTGAATAACAACAAGGTACTGTAGCCAACATCACAAACAAATAATTGATACTGTGTACAGTTATATTAAATGTGGGAATGCGTGACACTAACACTAGGCAGCTCATGACAGAATAGCCAAGAATGGAAAAATATAATTTCCCATTTCCAATTCATAATGTTCTGTAAATGTTTAAAATTAACGAACTCTCCTACCATTCCCTTAACTGTTGCATGACAGAACTTTACCTCCAAAATAATAAAATAACATATATTTCAGGTAAATATTACTATCTTTGTTTTCCTAAGCATATGCTATAACATTGCATTGCATTTCTTCTGTGTGAGTTTGTCTTGCTGTGGATCTGTGTTTTAGCAAGGTTTTTCTTATAACAAATTGCATCACGATGATATTCAGCGCATCCTCAAGCGCAGAAATGCCTGTCCTGTCTTTATAGCCTGTTCCCAGATCTGTTTGTGCTCTTGCCAACTCCATTGCAGTCATTGTCAAGACAAGTTCGGCATGAAAATTCCACATGGAGTTAAGAGAGCAGAAACAGGCTGGCACCCAGGCTACTGTCTTTACTATATGTTTTCCATTCCCAGGCCCCTGGGACACCTAACCTGTCTTAGGATTCTTCTTCTGCACAACAACCAGATGAAGAGGCTGGAGGACTGCGTGGCTGAGCTGAGGAACTTGCAGCATCTCCACACTGTTAGTGAGTGAATAGGGATTCCACTGATACTGTGCAGTCCAAGGCCCTCACATTTGACATGGTTATGTGAGGAAGAAACTGATTTGACACAGTATTGAAGATGTGAGCTTGTTTGCCAATTGCTTTTGCAGCTTTTTTCCTGAATCGCTTCTCACAAAAGACTGGATGTCGTCACTATGTGGTCCATAACTTGCCGTCAGTGCAGTTATTGGATAGAAGAGGTATGTTAACAAATATTGAAATCATATTCAAAAAATTGCAAAATAAGCAATTTACTACTGAAACTGTTACAGTAGATTGCTGTGTCGAGTCTGGGATCCTTGTTGAACCTAAAGTGATGCCCTGTTGACAGGTGAAGCAGGAGGAGAGGAACAGTTCATTACAGCTGTTTAGTACAGAATACCATTGTGTCCCCCAGTCCCTGGCATTTGGCAGGCGGGCAGAGACTCCTGCCAACAGAGAGACTGGCATCTATGGGGAGGGACGACACCTTACTCACGGTAAAACACAGTACTGTACCAAAGGAGAAAAGCATTTGCATTATATTGCAATTCACCAGCTTTTTTAATATATTGACTTGCAAATTGAGATATGCTATCAATTTGATATAGGTCACTATGGCTCAAGACAACGTTTCAAATAAGTCACAAATAAGGGATATGGGTGACTATCTCGTTACAAGTTCTACAATGTTACAATTGAATGTATGACTCCTAAAATATTACACATTTCCAACGTCTATTTATATGTGCTTCTCTGTGATGCTTATCTCTGTCCAGGAGCCCATTCGATGAGACAGCAGATCCGAGTGTGCGCAGGACCATGCAGAGATCTATCATGCAGTTCTCCACTGTGGACTGGAGGGCCATCCCCACCACCAAAGGAATGGAGCCAGCCAGGGGCCAACATCCTCACTGTCATGTTCAGATAACAGCACCAGCAACACAAGGGGTGATTCTCAATTGTATTTAACAGATTCTGCATGTCCTCTTTCCTTGGCTTCTTCTAAAAACGCATTGGAGAAGATCCCAGGGGAGGAACCTCAGATCTTCTGCTCCAATATGCTTTGAGAAGAGGAGGAGGATGTGAGGAAATACAATTGAGATTCACGCCTGGAGGTCATACCACTGTTGTGTCATGCTGTATGAGCCTGTAGAGGGAGCTCTAGCTGAACTAAACCAGTCAATAGAATCACAGTTTCCTCATTACTACTATACAACAAACAAACACCCCAGTTCAATGTTACACAGCACAGGATGAACTCAAGAGAACTCTGGAACTCTGGATTGGCATGATGGCACAAACAGACTGATACCCAGGCTAGTCTAATCTGTCATACCATCAAAAGCACATAGAGAGTACAGTGGTGTTTATTCTGTTGTATTGCAATTAGTCATTTGAGATCTTTGAAACATCAGTATTCAACAAAACAGAAAAATTGTTAGAGGGATTTGCCAAGTTGCTTTTCCAGGAGGAGGTTATAGTAACTTTAAAGTCATTTTGTTCTTGGCCAATTCAAGCCACTTTACTGTATGTTTGGAAATATGATGTCCTTTATCTTTTAACTAGGGCAATTACTGGACGCAGAATTACTAGTTTTAAAAGGACATGAACAAATAAAATATTGATTAAATCTACTACTACTTCTTTACATCACACTCCCTGAAGCACTTTCCATTATTCTTGAACAAAAACCATCAACATAATATTAGTCTACATAGACATTTCACATTGAATATGAATGCTGGAAAAAAGCTTAGACATTCGTGACCCTAACCTTTCTTCGTTGTGTGCAATAGTGCTGCGTTGCTTTGGTAGAAAACAATGTCAGATCATCAATAAATAAGGGATCCTTTCCCATCGGTTCAGGCCTGAAGCTTGTGTGAAGCTCCTGCGTACTTCATCCCCAGGTTAACTGTTGGGCCTTACATGGCAGGCCTCCCTAACACCTTCTAGGACAACAGTGTAGACCTGGAGTAGGGGAGATAGCTGGGTATATAGGCATTGTGCACCTGTGTTGAACGTCCCTTACAGGCCCCCTTCAGTTCTCTGTGGCTGGAGTGGTGGAGTCAGGACTAGGGGGGTCTGCTTGGTTGTCGGAGGGGGAAGACGGAGAGTCTTCATTGGGTCCCACTGAGAGGTCCTGCATGGAGCCTGCCGCCTCCTCTACCGCCTGGCTCTGCTCTGAGAAACACATAAGGAACAAACTGTTAACATGACGCCTCGTATCACAACGCAATGGAAAGACTATTTAAGCTAACTACCACTTTTGAAGCATCCTATTCAAAACCAAGCATCCTTTCGTAACCAATGTTTAATGTATAATGTAATCCTTGGTCACTTAAAATTACAACGAAACATATACAAATTACACAAGAGGTGACACATGAAAATGTACAGTCCAAGAATATTTCTCCAATACCTTTCCTCTGTCGCTCCATCAGCTTGGCTGACTCTGCCTCGTGCTTTTCTCTCTGCTCCTGAAGCTGCTTGCAGACCTTCTTATGGGTGAACCAGTGCATTTTCTGGCAGGCTGGGGCACAGTATATCACCTATAGGAACACAAAAACGTTGCATGTGCGGGGCAAGAACAGAGGCCCATGCATCGGATGCAAGGACACATAGTGACAGATTGACCATTGCTATTGCAGTTCTATGAATGATGACAGTGGATATATGAATATAGCATTTTACTATATTGATATGAGTTATTGTGAGAAAATGGCATTGTGCCTACCATTTTACAAATGGAGCATCTCTTCTCTGCTCCCTTCTCCCCACAGGTGGTACAGAACTCTGCGTCCATGAAGCCCACCTGTCCTGTGATAGCCTGGGTCAAAACTGAGATGGCTGTAGGATCGTTACCCTGACCAGGACAGAAAGGGGAAATGGGAGAGAAATTCAAAATATACACAAGATATACAGTACAAACAATTGAAAATGACACTAAGGGTCACAGATTAAGCCTAATATTGAACTAAAAAGCTATTTTAAATGGGAATTCTTTATTGAGCATGCTTTTTAGTCCAGGACTAAGCTTAATCATTGTCCGGGAAACCGGCCCTAACAGTATAAAAGGTTAAAAGGTTATTAAGCCCAAAACAGGAAACTATTACAAGTGGAGTTTCACTCAAACTGACGTTGCAAAATCAGTCATTATTAAATACACAGACAGACATCACAAGAGAGAGCATGACTGTAAAAGCACTTTGTGACAACTATTAATGGAAAAGGGGCTTTATGGTTTGATTGAAGACTCACGATCTCCACAGGAGCGATACTTCGGACCAGCTGCTGCAGCAGTGTGGCGTCGCAGTAGGGGAACTTGCGGATGCACTCTCTGATGAACTTCTCCTGGAACAGCGGGAAGCCGTCACTGTCCCGGCCCTTCAACAAGCTGCATGGGGACAGCAATGACATCTGGGGTTATATGCATTGCAATACAGTATATATAACAATCAAAAACAGATTTAGTGTGTCAGAGTATTTCTACACATCATCAGTGAAGCCAGATATATGCATTTCATAGCAATTTCTTCCTTATCTTTCCGACTTTTTGCATTGACATCCTCTGTCAGTCCAGTTTAATAAAAAAATATCTATAAATAGAAAACAATAGTGTCCGGGAAACCAGCCCCATATGTATTTACATGTTCATATGTCTGGGAAACCAGCCCATACAATCCAAACCCCTCACCCACCTCTTGATGAGTCCTTCCAGCTTGTCGTCGCGCTCCTTGAGGAAGGAGCCACACTTCTGCAGCACACAGCTAATGTAGTGCATCTTCATGGCCAGCACCTCGTTCATGTCCTGCTGCTTCACACACTTCTCACAGATCAGCTCCATCACCCGCCGGCACTTCTCCAGGGCCTCCGCCTCGGCCAGCACTGGGTTCTCCTTCACCAGAAGAACCATCTGGGAGAGACAGAGGAGGGGGGGGGGGGGTGTCATACTCTATAAAAGGGTAACATAATCGCTCCCTATGTAGGATGCATTGCCAAAAGTCACATAACCCACTATTCCCCAAAAAGCTATGCTTTATAAAAGGTGACATAACGCACGGATAGGGTTATATTGGTGGTGACTGTCTTTGTGTTTTGCCTTTTACAGTTCTCCAAAAAACGTGGCTTTAGTCTGAATAAGTCTGCTTTCTTTTTTTTGCCTGATATCCTTGGTGGTCTGAGTTGTCTGGTCATTATTTTGATCAAATATGGATCACTTAATATCTCACTCCAAAACCACAATTCCGTATTGTGACCCAGAGACAGCGGTGGTGGTCTTTTACCTTGACGGGGTTGAGGTTGGTGCTCATGATAATCTTGTGGAGGGGCCCTGCCAGTTTGGGGGGCAGCTTGGGCTCCTTCTCCAGCCCCTGGGGTTTGGTGTAGTACTCCAGCCTGGCCCGCGAGAAGAAGTTGTTGATCACCGTCACACAGTCATGCTGCCCTGGGGAGAGGAGAGAGGAGATACACCTGGGTAAGAAACAAGTTCCAATGTCTCACTGTGACAGAGGTTGCATTCATAAGGCTCCAAACAGAATGTGCCCTAATGAACATGACCAGAATAAAGGGCAGTGCCAATATGGAGTCATTCAAGTTTATTCTATGTCACAGATGTCACATATACTTCCTATTATATGTGATATCCTTACTGTACATACCGACAAACGCAGCCATCTGAGATGCTGTTCGCCCGACGGAGTTGACCACATCTGTCTCCGCTCCTGCATCTAACATCATCCAGGTGATATCAGTCTTACCTATATGGCAACGCGGGGAGAAAAAAGTTACTGCACACAGTCAAATCAATGAATTCACCACGGGGCCCCCTAATCTAAACAGGGATATCCTTTCTCAGCAATTTAACTGTGAGAAAATGTGCTTACCGGATAGCCCAGCGAACATCAGTGCGGTGTAACCATGCTCGTGTTCATTGCAGTTCACATCTGCCCCATGTTGCAGTAGCAGCTTGCACATGTCCGCCTTGCCCTTGTATGCAGCGTGCATGAGGGGAGTCATCCCATTCTGAGGAGGAGAAACAGAACTGCAAGTTGTATATGTTGTAGATATACATAATTTAAGTAGCTTATTACAGACAAATGATGCTGAATTAAATCTACACAAAGATATTTCCCATTGTACAGCATGGTAGAATGCACAATAAAGGCAATGAAATAGCGGAAATTAGCCTTTGCTAAGCTGTGGAGTGCCTGGACTGGACTGCACTGCCTGCCACTTGATGAGCAGACATAGGCAATATTATTAAACAAAAAGAGATATGCTGCCTGTGGTTTCCTTACTGTCCAGTTTGCAGACAAATTATGAAGAGCATAAATCCATAACTTCAAAACTGATATCGATAACAAAAGAGACATTCTTGATCGTTGAAAAATCGAAACCATTTCTGCCTTTACCTCATCCAAACAGTTGACTCTGACATCCTTGCAACCCAATAATCTTGAGGCTTCTTGAACATTTCCTGAGAAAAAGCATCAAAGGTCAATCATTACTTGTACATGCATGCTATACCTTCAAGCGATTGTATTGCATTGGAAGCTAGGAACACTGCCTCCAGCTAACCAAGGCTTGAAACAACCAACAGTTGTCTTGTCTAGAAAACGGTATTAGCAATTTCATGAACTGGCTAGCTAGCTAACATAACGTCTAGTAGTCCTGTACAGTACTAGCAGAGTTTGAGATTTTTATAACTATCTGTGGTACTAGCTTGGCCAGCTAGCTACAGCAGTTAGCAAGTTTACAGGGCAATACAACTTGCTGGATTGAGCTATCAAATTAGCCATATAGCCACCATCATTAGCAACATAATTTAACACATTACATTACATACTAGCTAATGTGAAGTGGTACAGCAATCTCATATCTTATCTAGACTACAGTAGCAAGCGTACTGTCTAGCTAGCTAGCGTTAGCATTAAAGTAAAGAGGCTTTACCTGCAGCAATAACTACGAATAATTCCCTCTCGGTGGAAGATAGATCTCCCTTCTTCGGCGCTGACATATTGGCTAGAATTGTGTGTAAACAAAAAAATCTGTCAATGAAACAAGACAAATATGGATAATTATGAGTGACACTAAATTATAGACTGTCACGTTGTTTGGCTTTCATTCTAAAGCTTGCTAGCTAGCTGCTGGGGTTAAACTGGTGTTCAGACTGTACCACGTTGTACAGTACAGGGGTAGGCATTGAAATTAATATTAATTCATTCAACTTTTTACTTTTCAATTGAAGATATTAACAGAGAAAGTAAATAATATGCATAGATATTATTGCAGTATACAAAATGTCAACACCTTAATTATTTATCATAATACGAACCGCTTTCAAAGCCCAAACTCCCCTCTTTTTCAACATTTGTTAGCAGTTCCACGGAAGTCTAGAAAGTTCATTCTTAATACGTTGAAGCATTTGGACTGTACATATTTGATATATTGTTGCTCTAGCAGTCTCAGTTTTCTTCAATATGTTTTAGATTATATTTGAGTGGGGTATAATTCATCACATTTGTCCATAAGCATGAGCACACTTTCATAACTTGAATAATACATTTTAAGGTGTTTTATTGAAAAGCAATAGTGTTGTTTATCAATGTCCGAATTAGAGGATAAAGGTTAGAGATACATTAGTGTCATAATCAGTCATTATATGCGCCCATTGTTTAAAAATTATTTTTCCTCATCATTGTAGGTTAAACGCTTACAAAAAAAGATTGCTGTTTTGAAACTGCAGTAAAAGTGCAGTGGTATTTTGGAGCAGCAATTGCAGAAGTTGAACTGCAGTTATACTGCACTCACTGCAGTTACACTGCAAAATTACTGCAGTAAAAAAAATGTTATTTTTGGATACTGCACTCTGACTGCCGTCTTTTTTTCGTAAGGGAATATTTCATGTGAAATGTCTTACGAGTGTAGCCTAGTCCTAGTAAACCTCAACATACACAGTATCTGGTGATTAAAATAACACTTGGATAATCACTCCGCTCAGCCGTCACAAATTTTTTTTTTGCGATGTTTGCATCATTTCAAGACGACCAATCAGGTAAGTTGCAAACCTATATCCCTGGACTTGTCCCTCCTTCGAATCCTGCCCACCTGTAAAACGCCCCAGACACTGTTTGTCATTCTATGATAAGATTTATTCGTTTTCCAATTTGGATACATTTGAGTCTGAGAATTGCTTTGTGCGAGAGGATAAAAAACGAAGATCGACAATGGTTTGCGGAGGATTTGTTTGCACCAAGAATTCCTTATGCGCGCTGAACATACTTTATGTTGTAAGTACCACGCATAGATGTTTCCATATGGAACCGAATTGTTTTTGATGAAAGGCTATTAATGAAAGTGCAAAAGCCAGCATGATTCTAGTCAAGAATGATATAGCCAGGGCAAGAAGGCTATCATGCAAATTAAGTCGTTGTGACTCCTATCAAAATGAAAGTAGGCAACATTCCAAACAGTTGCGAGAGTGTCTCTCAGTTAATGCGAAGTCTAAACTATTGGTTCCCAACCAGGGGTACTATGACCCCTGGGGGCACTTGGCCTATCCACTGGGGGTACTTAAGAAGCCTCATGATACTATAGGCCTACTGGTAAAATGCATTTATGGGATTATTTCAGGGGTACTCTGGGCAGGGTAAAATTTAGTTGGTGGTACAGTAACCGAAAAAGGTTGGGAACCGCTGGTCTAAACCATATCTGTATAGTGTGATAAATTATCGTCATACAATTCTTGCAATTAATGTATAATATAATCAAAATACTAAATATGTGATACTTCCTAAATGTCTTAATAAATCTTGTATTATGTATTCAATGTATGTATTTATTTAATGTAACTTCAGTCTAAACAGACTTTAATAAATAAATAAATAATCAAGCTGAAGGTGGTAGCCTAAATATGTCAAAGAAATTAGCATGAAGTGTCCTTTTGAGTGCTTTTCCGTTCCCAGTGGACTTCTGTCATCACTTTGTATTGTACTTGGTCTTCAGATGGTGAGCTTGCTGCTGATTGGAGTAGCTGCTTGGGGGAAGTGGTTTGGCCTGGTCTCCAGTTTTCGGGTGGTGGCTGGAGTCATTGGCGTGGGCATCTTTCTGTTATTCGTAGCCTTCGTGGGCCTCTGTGGAGCCCTGAAGCACCACCAGGTCCTGCTGTTCTTTGTATCCTTCAATTAGGAGTAGGGTGAAGTTGCCCCTAGACACTGAATTTGGGTCAGTTTTTTTGCATTTTCCCAACTAATGGTTAAGATTAGGATTGGGGCAAGGGAAGCTGATCCTAGATCCATTCACTTGTCATCACCATCATGTGATATGATTGCACAGGGTTGGTTTTGTGTGTCTTTAATGGGTTCTATTCATGTCACATATCATTACAAAGTCAAGTGAATACAAATTACTACAACACAAGATATATTGAAACCCTTACAAAGAAAATATTGCAGTTTTGAAACTGCAGTAAAAGTGCAGTAACTGCAGTTGACTGTGGTATTGTGGACGCAGTAATTGCATAATAACTGTAGTGTACTGCAGTTATACTGCACTCTAACTGCAGTAAAGAAAAACGGTTATTTTGGATGCAGTATTTGCAGCATACTGTAGTTATACTGCACTCTGATTCTGACTGCAATCTTTTTTCCTAAGGGAACAAACGCTGAGGACTGCTGTATGCTAGAGGATCTTAGTCTCAATGTGTTTTTAACTGCTCTACACAGACTACTCTTAATAACTTATATTTTCTCACTTAATGAACAATTCTCTCTCAAATACACAGCCTAGTGTTGCCTAGTTTGTTTCCAGAATGTCACGTGAGCTTCCTTAGTTGGCCTCAGTACATGATTATCCTGTTCCTGGTGTTCATGGTGCAGCTGTCAGTGTCTGCCGCATGTCTGGCTATCAATAAAGAGCAGCAGGTACGTGACGATATATTATATGTATAATGTGACTCATGACCACTTAATCTGTAGAACACCTTAAATAAATACTGGAAATCATTCACACTTTCCTTCTATGTCCTGTATTAGACCTTTGACAAATGGCTAATGCACAACATAAATGGAAAGTGTGAATGATTTCCAGTTGATCTCAAAGAAGCACTGATTGATGACATGTTGATTGAATTCTGTGACCAGAGCCTCATTTCTCCATGCACCTCCTCATCCATTTCCCTCACTGTAGAATGAACTCCTAGAGGTGGGCTGGAACAAGTCAGAGGCCACTCAGAAGGATGTGGAGAAAACTCTAAACTGCTGTGGCTTCTCCCATCCGAACTATAATGGCACCTGTGATGCGGTAAAGACGCTGGCTTGTTATCAGTAAAAACCAGGAACATGTTTGTCAGTATCTTGAGTGATGGACACATGACTTAAATTCTGTCCTCTCCACTTACTTCCTCACACTACAGGACTGTTTCTCCAACCCATTATCCTGCAACCCTTGTGCTCCAATCATCCAAAGTCATGCCGAGGAGGTTTTACGCTTTGTGGGTGGGATTGGATGCTTCTTCAGCTTCACAGAGGTTAGCAACCTGCTGTAGCCTCATAGCAATGCACTGACAATGGGTGGAATTTGCTGTGTAACATAGTAAAGGCTGTGGGATTCCTATGTAAATTGGCACTGAAAACAGAGAATTTTACTGTCTGCATTTTTATATTATGTCATCCATACACTCTACATTTTAGACTTGATTTTGGCTTTGGCTTCAGGAATTAATTCAACAATTCTAAATCTATGGATATCTACACTGAGTGTACAAAACATTAGGAACACCTGCTCTTTCTATGATAGACTGACCAGGTGAAAGCTATGATCCCTTATTAATGTCACTTGTTAAATCCACTTCAATCAGTGTGGGTGAAGGGGAGGAGACGGGGTAAAGAAGGATTTTTAAGCATTGAGACATTGATTGTGTATGTGTGCCATTATATATTTAAGTGCCTTTGAACAGTGTATGGTAATAGGTGCCAGGTGCACCGGTTTGAGTCTCAAGAACTGCTACTCTGCTGGGGTTTTCACGCTCAACAGTTTCCCGTGGTTATCAAGAATGGTCAACCACCCACAGGCCATCCAGCCAACTTGGCACAACTGTGGGATGCATTGGAGTCAACATGGGCCAGCATCCCTATAGAACGCTTGACACCTTGTAGAATCCATGCCCTGAAAAATTCAGGCTTTTCTGAGGGCAAAAGGGGGTGCGACTGAATATTAGGAAGGTGTTCCTAATGTTTTGTACACTAAGTGTATATTGCGCTTTAGGATTAATTTAATCACATATTAAGCCACATTTTTTCTGTCTCATTTCAGATCCTGGGAGTGTGGCTAACGCACATATACAGAAATCAGAAGGATTCCCGTCCAAACTCTAGTGCCTTTCTGTAACTAGCCTGTTCATAAACCCAACGTTGCACTGTCATGGATTTGTATTTAGATTTTTGTACTTTGGAGATCATGTGTGACTTATATTACGATTTTATAATGTTTCCTATTCAGATATTTCCATTACTGTGATAATATAACTGTGTTGATATAACTAATACTATTGACTTTTTTTTGGTCAAAGTCATTGAAAACAAACAATTCCAATCAATTTGAAACTTGAGTGATTATGAAGCAACCAAACTGCTTTCCTGGTGAAGCAGTGACGGACACTGAAATTGAGAGCAGTTACTTTAAGGTTTAATCTGACTGAGGTCATTGATCGGAGTCGTGAGCAAATGTCATACACCAACCATGCACACCTTATGCAAACAGAGCACAGACAGAGGGTAAAGGCAGAGAGAAATGTTTTGTGGTTAGGTGTCTGGCATTCTTTGGGTACCTACACAATGCTGTCTTTGTTGCAGTGTATGGGAGGGTATTAGATGTCACACGGATGCTGACAGATTCATCCTTTTATTCAGATTCAGCTCTACTAAAGTTTAGCTAGAGTTGATCACTTCACAGGACATGTACCAATCCAGACATTAAGCTTTTTGGTATTTTTCTGAACAATTAGGCTATATTGTTCTATTCATCTGAGAACTGAAAGCATCAAGCATTACTCACTGATTTGGTATCCGTTCATATTGCAACCCATTTCTAAACATATAGTGTAGGCTATTATCACTCACACTGTGACAATGTCACAACCAAAAGTACAATTCTCAAAATGAGCTTCATGAAGAAATGTTACTGCTGATTAATTTTTCAAGGGAAATAGGGTAGTGTGACTTCAATGCTTCCTCCGAATCACACTAGTTTTACTGTTCTCCAGTGAACATTGGGGTTTGAATAGAAACTTGCCTTGCCTCATTTGTCCAACCCAATCTGAGATCTACTTAAGTTACAGAGCACAGTGAGTTGCAATGCAGTCTTATGACCCAGTAAGAATATGTTAATCACGCCTTGGCTACATTCCTGCCTTTCCAACCAGGATAGGAACCAGGAACCAACTGTGGATTCCCTTCAATTCTTCTATAGGCTGCCCAACCTGTTCATGAAGGCATCACCATACGGAAATCAATCAAGCTTAACACAATCAGTTGAAGCAAAGCTAAACAAACTGGCTCTTATATTTGAATGATCGACGTTGTACATGTGGAACAAGTATGTGAGCTGTTCTGTGATAGTAATGTGTTGCTAGTGTAAAGTGCAACTAGTTGTCAGTGATGACATTTTTCACCATGCAAATGACCGTTGTCAACTGGTCGATCTTCGAGGCATTCATTGTCGATCACCAAACATTTCTGTAAAAAAGACAACGCTAAAAGCTGTGATAAAGGTTTGAGCTCATTTTTCCCCCGCTGATGACGGTAGGTGCACTTGATTCAGAAGCCTTGCGCACCGGGTAAGCAAAGTGTTCCCCTTTTATTTGTCTGAAACCCCAGCTGACGGGAGATCTGTGGCTAAATCGAGTAAGCGTACTATGCTGACCAATCGGATCGCTCAAATCACCGTGGCTACAGAGCTTCCACTACCTCAGCCACAACGTTTTTTATTCAGCACAGTCTACACTTTCTATTCAACACTATTAGAAAACGCGCTTCTCCCTGCAGCTGTAATGAATGGGTAGCCAAGTGTATCTACAGCCCTGCGTTTTTATTATTAGCAGCTCGTGTCTATTTTTTATATCGAGGAATATTTCACTTTCTATGGTCATAGGAACAACCGGGAACTTGGAAATCTCCGAGTTCAATGCAACTGGGAACTCTGATAAAAACGAGATCCGACTGTGAAAGTTAGTTTTGAACCGTCATCCAAGACAGAAACTCTGGCATCTTTCTAGACCTCCGACCTGAAGATCACCGAGAAGAACAATATTGGCAGGCCAGGCATATAGCCACTACGCTGTGATAATGTATTAGGCCTATTGCACAAACCTCATTCTTATATAACTTTTTTAGGGTGATGTTACAGTTAAGTCACATTTTAAAAGATTAAAAGTGAGCGATAGCGCTCTGCTTGCTTTTTGACTGTGAAAGTGATCTTCACTCAAAGGTTGGTGACCACTGCCCTAGACAACTGAAAGGTTGGTACTTATTGCTTTTCCACAACCACCATTAAACAACGTTGTGTACTTGGCCTCCCGAGTGGCGCAGCGGTCTAAGGCACTGCATCGCTAGAGGCGTCACTACAGAGGCTGTATCACAACCGGCGATGATCGGGAGTCCCATAGGGCGGCGCACAATTGGCCCAGCGTCTTCCGGGTTAGGGGAGGGCTTGGCCGGAGGGGCCGTTCGCCTGCATGGTGTTTCCTCCGACACATTGGTGCGGCTGGCTTCCGGGTTAAGAGGGCGGGTGTTAAGAAGCGAGGTTTGGCGGGTCATGTTTCGGAGGATGCATGACTCGACCTTCGCCTCCCGAGCCCGTTGGGGAGTTGCAGTGATGAGACAAGACAGAAATTGTGGAATAAAAAAAGGGGATACACTTGTGTACCAAGTTCTTTATTCAGCACACTTACATTCATGTACCAAACAGCATTTACTTTCATCCCATGAAAGCATACTCTTGAAATAAGCCATTTTTATTTTCAGGGAAGCTAAATGAAAAACACAAAACAGGTAAGATGTATAGGCACGATAATATTGACATGGTAACAAAACAAAATGGTGGAGCATTGCAAATGTAAGGTAAAAAGTCAATCATCCATAAAATAAGACCCAACAAACTTGTCAAATCAGGTGAGTGTTACATCACAGGGAGGGCAGAAAACAAATAGGCACTGGAAAAGTAAAAATCAGTCAGAGTAATTTAGTCAAAAGGAAATGCTAAGGTGTCTACGGTATTAAAACAATTGGTAGGGGTAAAACTGCTTTCAGTTGTGATACTGAGCAATCCAAAAAAGGAAGGATGGTGAGGATGTATACAGGTTGGTTAAGTGTAAAATCTGATTAGGCTGCAAAACAAGTTGTGGTTAGGTTATGAGTCTGAGGAAAAAGCTGTGTGTGTGTTGGGGAACTGCTGAGAGCTGAAGTCTGGGTCCTCTCTCACTCGCTTCTTTATGTCTTTCTTCACCTGATGCAGAGGACATAGGTGACAAATACAAAAAGGGTCGTTCAATATATATTATTTAGTTATAACTCATCAGCTACGTCGTTCAATATTGAAAATCACATAACCAGTGGTGTAAAATACTTAAGTAGTACTTTAAAGTATTTTTACTTAAGTAGTTTGCTTTACTAAAGAAAATAAATGTACTTTTTACTCCATACGTTTTCCCTGACACCCAAAAGTACTCGTTACATTTTGAATGCTTAGCAGGACAGGAAAATGGTCCAATTCACACACTTATCAAGAGAACATCCCTGGTCATCTCTACTGCCTCTGATCTGGCGGACTCACTAAACACAAATGCTTTGTTTGTAAGTGTTGGAGAGTGTCCCTGGCTATCCGCAAATGAAAAAACAACATTTTATTTATTTAACTAGGCAAGTCACATTGTGATGTCTGGTTTGCTAAATAAGGAATTTACATTTACTTTTGATACTTAAGTATATTTAAAATCAAATACTTTTACTCAAGTAGAATTTTACCCAGTGACTCACTTTTACTTGAGTAATTTTCTATTAAGATATCTTTAATAGAAAATGGGTACTTTTCCCACCACTGCATATCAAGTCATCAGTGGCAGCTCCCTAATGGCCATTTACAATAATGTGTCAAAGTTAATGTGTGGCATCTCTAATATTAGGAGAAGCCATGGAATGATGAAACAGGTAGTTTTTCTGTTAGTGACAGTGTTAGTGGAAGACTGTACCTGCTCTGCATAGGCCTCCTGGAGCTCAGGGCTGTCAAGCTCCTCCTGCAGGCTGTCTGGGGAAGTGACCGGCCTGACTCCGGCCGTCCTCGCTGCCCTGCTCACTGTGTCGGAGAGGGAGAGAAGAGCACCGTCCCCCTGTCCGGTCTAAAAAACATTTTAAAAAACACACACCCTGGTCATACTCCAATCCAACTTTTAGTGCAAGAATAAGCTCTCGCACTCAGATGTTGAACATAGCATGCTGATACTATGTGATCATAGTTTACATTAGCCCTGATATAGCAAGGCTCCATGTTTTAGCCATGAATCATTCTGCCAACAAATCTTGCAGGATGCCTTCTATAACTAAAGACTAGTGAGATCAGGGCTTATCTTTTGTACATAAAGGTTAGTTTCATTCACAGGACAGCACAGGCAATCTCTATTTACCTTCCTGCGTTTGGCAGGCATCCCATGTAAATAGGCATCAGACATGGGAGGCTGGGCCTTCATCTTCCTCTGGGTGATCAGGTCATGTCTGATGATGGGCACCCACTCCTATCACACAGAGAACAGACATGATCAGAATAACAGACAGACAGTTATAAACTCACTATAGAGAGCCATACAACTGCACACTGGATTTTAAGACTTGAATGGGTTTGGATGCAGGTCTGATTAGGCTAAACACTTCCATTGTGGGATAATTTCCTTTCATATAGCTTATTTTCTTTCTCTAAGAATTCAAACTACAAGTCAACGAAATTCAGTATAAATTCAACTAGTAGTAACCTGTAGTATGTAAAAAGGAGAAAACAGCATGTGGACAGAGTAGAAGACAGAATGGCAAAGCAAACAGCAGGAGTGGAAGAGGGAGCTAAACAGTGTTCTTACAGCAGGGACGGCAGCAGCCCAGGCCTCAGTCTCTCCACCAGGCTCCTCCCTCCCGCTGGCTTCAGCTGCTGCCATGGTGCCACCCAATGGCGCAGCCCCTCCGGTGGCTCCAGTTTCCCTGGGCTCCGCCCTGGTCTCCCGTGACGATGCCATGGCTTCTTCAGCTGTGGTGGCCGGGGCTGGGGAGTGGGTGTCCTCCATCTAAGGTGGGATGGAGAAAGAGAAAAGAGAGTTAAGGTGAGGAACTAAAGCGTTAATACACCAAGGTATATTGAGGCCAATATAATGAATCTCACAAATAAATGTGAAATAGTCACCTCGATGATCTGGGCACGTTCAGGCTCCTGTGCATTAGAAGCCTCCCCCTTGGAAAGAAACCATTTAACATGTATTGCTTGAGTGAAATCTGGTAATGGAATCTATGACAGCTATCATAACGGACTCTTGATTAGCAAATGATTATGGTATCCATGTGCATCGTTAGATTTAGTCCAGTAAATAAGCCTTCTAGAACACAACAACACTGACCTGTTGGTGAGATGGTGTGTGTTAATTACCTGCTGTGTGTAGATGGCATAATGCAGTATCTGGTCCTCTGTGACAGGGATGTGCTCCAGGATGACCTGGAGCCTCATAGTCATCATACTGGTCAGCCAGTTCACCAGGCTGGGATTCATATCAGCTGACAACGTCCTCTGTAACGGGAGAGGGGGTCAACACACCTATTCACCGGTCTATGGGCCGTTCACAACCTATTGACGAGATTTCAGTCTAGTCATATCCATTTAGCTATTTTTTCAAATTTATAGAAAGAGTATTGTAAATCATCTCTTACAGACAGACAGACAGACAGACAGACAGACAGACAGACAGACAGACAGAAGGAGGAGAGACATTGATTGTGAGGTTGTAGATCATGTCATCAGGATCATGTGTGTGTACTGACTATGCGGTGGTTGATGACAGAAGTGAGGGCACTCTGCTCTCCTCTCAGACAGTACAGGTTGAGGGCCAGACACTCAAACAGCCCCTGGTTGCACATCTGCAGCAGCTGCGGCCCAAACGTGTTGTCTGCAGAGGTGAAAACACAGCAATAAGTGACAAAATAACTGACATTCATAGGCCAGGTCAGATGAATTGCGTCAAATAATGGAATTTGGCACAATAAAGCCACTTCAAGATAAACAATGACAAATAAAAGACAGAATATGTTACCTGTGCAGCATAAAATATGCGTGGCGATACGCGTTAACTGCTGTCTGAAGAAGGACAGGTTGGTCTGAGTGATGTTGACACCCTCCAACACTGCCACTGAAGACTAAAAGGACCAAGACAAAGAGAAATGTGAGGGATTGATTCACCAACTGGCCACGGGGAGAATTTAAAAGCAACTGATATTATTGGGCAATTTGAAGACCACTGACTAAAAAGTGGGCAGCCTAAGTGAACTACGGTACTTACAAAGCTCTCGGTAATGTACTCCACAAGCTCATTGGTGAGACCATCAGCAGCAGCCTAAGATCACAGTGAAAATAACAACATAAAGAGAGAACCAAAGAGAAAGAGGGAGAGATGAGACTCATCAAGTAGCTCATCTAGCCCCATGTGCAGTGACAGTAATGACAGGTGACAGTAACATCACAGATAGAGGCGGTTATATAGACGGTGGCCCACTCACAGCGATGTTGTGGTCGGTGGGCTCCCTCCCGTTGAGGTAGTGCTGGGTGAAGAACTCAGCCAACTGGGTCTGGATACGGCCCAGGGGCTGGTTCTGGCCATGGAGCAGCAAGACCAGGTCCACCATGGAGAAGTTCTGACAGACCAGGGTCAGTAGGTCTCCAAAGAAACCTGAGGGAGAGAGACAACTGTGTGGACATGGAACAAAAACATTGAGGAAGAGAGCGCACGGGAGAAAAAGAAGGAACGCGGAAGAAAGAGATTACACTTCATAGACAGAAACAGAAAGAGAGCAAGGTAGAAGAAAGAGGGAAAGAGAGAAACAAGAGAAAGAGAAAAAAAATAAGGAAAGAAGAAGCAAACAAGACAGAAACTCTTACCCACGGGGTCCCCTGTGCCGGGTGTGAAGATGTTGCTGGTCTCGGAGAGCCTCTGGATGAACTGGGCGATGCTCTCAGTGTTGCTCTGGGGAGAGCCCAGGGAGCCCATCATGGTGGACAGGACCCCCTGTACAATCCCAGTGAACAGCTCCGGATTCAGGGCCTCTCCCTGGGCCCCGGCACCGTCCCCTGTGGGAGGGTTAGGGGTGGTCCCGGGTGGAGGGGTGGGGGTGCCAGGGGCAGGGGGCTGGTGGGTACCGTTTGAGGGGGGTGAGAAGACTGGTCCGGAGGCCTAAGATAGAGAGCGAGATGATGGACAGGGAGAAAATAAAATGTATCATATGAAAGATATGTAGTTAAGAAACCATTATGGTATTCTTACAACTAACACATCAGTTAACTGGAGGATGATGTCATCTTGGTTTCAACCATTCTGTTGTAACAGGCACTACGGCTATATGTCCTAATCCACAAAACAGCCTTGGAACAAACTCAGATCCAGACACTGACCTGCATGAAGTCAGACACTCCCTGGACGAAGGCAGGCACTCCGGGCATGGTCACAGTGATGGAGGGTCCCATGGCCCCAGGAACTGCCCCTGCTGTCCCCAGGAGAGAGCCCAGGAGCTGGGCCAGGTCAGGGGGAGCTCCCTGGGGCATGGTGGGGATGGCGCCGGGCTGGCCTGGGGGAACAGTGGCAGCAGGGGTGGGGATGGCGCCGGGCTGGCCTGGGGGAACAGTGGCGGCAGGGGTGGGGATAGGGCCAGAGTAGGAAGAGTTGGAGGAGGATGAGAAGGTATGAGAGGCAGAGGATGTGGATGTTTGACCAGCTGGGGGGGAAGGAAGACAGGAGAGGAATTAGAGTCGTCTTACAGTACACTTAAAACACTGATAACACTTCAAAACAGAGGATTAACTTTTAGTGTGATGGTTAACTAGGCAATGTTTTCCCCCCCCACAGCCACCAAAAAGAAGAGGCTAGAAAGGTGGGGTGTATATTGTCTTTCTAAGACAGCATACCCATCTGTCCAGGCATCAGGAGTTGTCCCACCAGTCCACTAATCATCTGATTGAGGGCAGCAGGAGGGAAGGGCTGTGGGGGAGAGGTCATAGGTCAACACAGCATTAGCATATAAGACAAATACAAACATGGCTATGCCATTAAGACTTTCAGAGCACTACAGTTTAAGACAATTGGTACTGTCGATGGAAAATGCCCACAATGACTAGCAAATACGAATACCTCCTACTGAAATTCCAAGTCTTGACAACTTCTTGTCAAAACTTGACTGAAATCTACAAGCCATTAACCTCAGTCCTGCACTAAACCCATAGGGCACCAAACCCCCTATCACAAACGTGCTCACCTGTCCTGGTTGCTGACCCATCATGGGGGGCACGCTAGCCCTCAGGTTGATGGTGGCCCCCCGGGTGCCAAAGGCGGGTGGAGGGATCCTGGGGGCAAAGGCGGGCCGGGTGAACACCACCCTGGCCTGGGGGGCCCCGGGAGAAGGTGGAGGGGGTGCCGTGGGGGTGGTGGTGGGGGTGTTAGGGCCGGTGGTGGTGGTGGAAGAGGTAGCGGTGGAGCCTGGTGGGGTAGGCTGGGGGGGTTGGCCAGGGACAGCGCCCCCGGTGGCAGCAGCCACAGCCTCGGTGTACTGGGCGATCTGCTGCACAATGGACTGCATGAAGTCTGGGTTCATCTGAACACCGGGGGGCATCTGGAAGCCTGGGGAGAGAGGATAAGAAGATTTCTTTGTGCCTTGAAAATTGGATTCAGGATCTCTGGTATATAGGGCTTTACTCTAGTCCCCAGTTATTCGGAGATACAACCAGAGGTACTAAACCATCATCATGAAGTGTTACCAACACTCACCTGGCTGACCCGTTCCTGCAGTGTTTGGCTGTCCAGCTGCCTGAGGAACACCAGAGTCTGTACACACACAATGTTTGAACTGTAAACAGTATGTAAAAACAAGCATGTAGAAGAAAAAAAAACACCCTTCCTAAATTGAACGAGACCTATCGATTTGAGCAGTACAGGGACCTGTACGGTACTTTGACTATTGGTCAAAGAAAGAAAACTTTCTCTCAGCAAATATCATTTGGCAATAAATGCAATGGTAGAGTTATTCACTTCCAAGGGGCCATTTGTGGACGAGAAAAATATTGACATGTTGTGGTAAAGCATTCAATCAGTGGCGGGTAGGGGACAACACACCGTCCGTGTTCATCTGCATCATGACCACCGGCATTGTCTGGTGGCTGATCCTGATGACCCGGGGGCCGGGCTGTCCCTGTCCAGCCTGCTGATTGGACAGTGGAGGCTGTGAGGGGGAGGTCTGTCCCTGACCTGGCTGGTCCGATTGGCTGGCGGCCTGACTGGGCTGGGCCTGTCCCTCTGTAGCTGGTCTGCCATTGGACGCCATTGTGACAGTGGCTCCCAGGTTCATCTGCAGATTAGTTTTCAAATGTAAATGACGTACTGTGCTCCATTGGCAAACGATGATATCAAATGAAGTTTAAATTAACCAATATAACTAAATATGTAAGATAGAAATAATGTAATAGGTGTAAGTGTCTGCCAGGTCACAACAAAACAAGTTTGACAATGGGATACAACACTGACTAACATGTAGTGGGATGTGGTGATGCACGGCTCCAGGCATGGTGACTGGGGAGGTGTAGTGAGACATTGGCCGGATCACATGTAGGTGGCGTGGGGTGGGGCTCAGCAGGTTACAGCGCAGGTCACTAAGGGCAACCAGGGCGTTGCCCAGGAGACGGAGGGCCTCCCCCACCAGGTTGAGAATACGCTGGTCCTCCTCTCTCTCCTGCGTGTGACAAGAGGGCTTAAGACATTTTCTGAGAACATGTTTTGATATTTTATTCAGGTAGTCTTGAGGGAAAAGTGACAAGTATTGTAAGAGTCCGACTGCAATACAGCAAACACTCATGACTTTAAGTCCGATCAGTGCAAATGAATTGTACTTAACCACAAAGCTCTAAGTTATGACGAATGCGGTGGTGGAAACCTTACGGTGTTTGCGTATTCTACGGTGGCAGCAGACTCTAGGATAGAGTGTGTTCTCTGGATGAACGGCTGAAGCCTCTCCTCCACCCTCCTCAGCTCTGACAGCATCTCCACCAGCTCTGCTGGGCTGGGGTGACTGTCGAGGGGAGAGAAGGGATGAGGTATCCTTATTTACATGCATCACAGGTCTTCTAATAACAACCACGATGACTAAAGCCAAGTTTCATGTGTTGATGTCAATAGGAGATTCTGTGCGAAAGTGTGAAAATTGTGCGTGCATGTCTCAAGTTCCAGATTAAGCCCTATTCTTCTTAATTCACATTAAATGGCCAAAACAAGTTTGATAACTTTTGAATTCAGTATAGAGCAAAAAAACAAAACATGCAGGACAGCGATAGTTAGCAATAATGTCTTACTTTGGTCCAGCTTGGGCGGCTCCCTCTGTTTGAGTGGAGGAAGAGAATGATGGAGGGGTAGTAGATGGAGGTGGAGACGTGTCCATGGGCTGGGTGGAGGGAGAGGGAGTGGAGGAGGAGGAAGAGGAGGGAGGAGGTGCAGTAGCAGCAGAATCCGGTTGGGCTGAGGTGCCACTTGGTTGACCCTGAGATTGAGCGACAAGGTAGTAGGTAAGGGGAGGACATTGCTCAGTCATCTTAATTGAATTACTTCGAACTCAAATAGACCTGCTTCCTGAGACTGCCTAGAATATTTTCAAATAACATTTTGTCCAAATACTTATGTCTCACGTTTGAGCCAGTGTATTCATTAAAAAATTGGTCTGTACTGTGGGTATTCCTAGTTGTTCTAATCTAAACTTAACACCTCACCTCCATCCTCTCGATGAGGGCATTTGTGTCCCTCAGCAGGTTCTCAGCCAATAGCAGTCTCAGCCTGGGCTCACTCTGCACCGATTGGTCCATATCAATGTGCACATTCATGGAACCATTGCTCTGTGAGCGCAAGAGTATTAGTTGACAGCTACTCAACATGTTCATTCATAGCCTTTTATAAATGTATATATAAATTGATAGATTAAACCCATAAATTAGAATGTATACTATGTTCTAAATCATATATTCAATTTCTTACCCCGGTGCTGGTGCTGACTCTGGCATTCCTTGCATTCTCTCCCAAGCCTGACATCATTTGTTGGACTGACATCTAAGAAGAGTGTGGGAGACAGTATAGGCTCGATATCAGTACTGATCCACACCAGGCGCTTAGGATATCATAATAAACCATGGAACCAAGACAAATTTGATCCAAAAACAGGTATAACATACACACTCAAAAGCTGTACCTGGATCTGCTGAGGGTCCATGACGTTAACCGGGAGGTTGAAGGTTCCCAGCATGACATAGCTGTTGGCGTTGCGGTCGTGTGGAGGCACTTGGGACGTTCCCTGGGAGGTGGTAGAGGAGGGCGGCGCTCCGGCCTCCGCTCCCCCTGACCCCGATCCTGGCTGGGAGGGCTGAGGGGGGGCCCGCTCCACCAGGTGGATGACTTTTCCACTGACGTCTGAGACACAGAGGAAATAGAGAACAAGGAATATCATCTCTATTCATGTTAGAGGACACAGGTGCTCCATTAACCTATCAGGTGATGTGCATAGCAGCCAAACGGCTTACAGCAATTACATGATGGGTACTCAAGAGTTCTGATGGTGTGCAGTTGTGTAATAAGCCTACATCTGTGCATTATTGGCCTTGTAAGTCATGGATTAAGTGAATATGAGGGTTATTCTTTATATCACATATAGACAAAGATGTCTGTCTGTTTGCTGCATTTCTGTTCTTTGTTGACAGATGCTTTGCTGCAGCTACTACAGATAAAACTGTCTGGACTAATCTCATGTTTGTTAGCATGTGGCCATTTTGTATTGATTCCAGGCAGCTCCACAGACAGCATTACTCACTGTACTCTGTCAGGGTCCTCTCATCCTGCAGGACTCGACCCTGGTAGATCAGCCTCTGTTTGTCCACAGGAATCCCCACTGAAGTGGCAATGTGCTCCTTGAACTCTTTCACTGTCAACTGAGAAAAAGACACTGGTGTGAGGATTAGGCCTATATCCAGTATATGTAAGGCTACTGTAGGAAATGAGAACCCGTTGGAAATGAGAACATACCTGTCCGCCTACAGTGTAACTTCGGCTCTGGGAGTCCAAAGTTTTGACAGTCACTTCTATATCAGCACCCGGTTCCTCCATGGTTACGTTTACCCTGTGTGTCAAGTAACAGAGGCAATAGAATAGATTATCATATCAATGCTGTCATGAATAGCATTATGTAAAGGTTAATCAACGAGGGGCTACGTGCTAGCGGCGTGGAACTAACCTTCCACAGAGTTGCATTATTTTCCAGAGCCCCGAGTTGATTACCCATTTCATACCATGACTATAAGAGAAAGCTATAATATGTAACTTATTGGGCAACCCGACCAAATTCACATAGAAATGTGAGTTATGATCTGTCATTCTCATTGAAAGAAAGTTTAAGAAGCGGTAAATCTGTTCTATGTGCGCTATTTCTATGCTCATCGTTTACTTTCGGTTTAGTACCCCAGCTTCAAACAGCTGAAAAAACAATATTTTTGGTTCAAAGCGGTTTAGAGGGTACAATGATTCTCTAAACTGTTTGGTCATAAAACATAAATTAGGCGAACTATTAGAATTTTTGCAACAAAGGAAATGGCACAGTAATTTCTGCATAGTGCACCTTTAACACATTTGCTGCTAGAAATGTGTTCATTTGCAGGTACAAATGTGTTCAACATCCACTGAAGTAGCTAGCAAATTTACTATATCGCTATAGTAGTTGCCTTGGTAACCAAACAAACAGACTTACTAGTTAAGCTAACCAAACCATCAGTCTTAGCTTGCTATTATGAAAATCGAATTCAATAATGTTTCAATTCGACTTTTGCTATAAAAAGCAGCTCAAACGTATAAAATGCAATAATGAACTATAGCCATTGAATTCTACCATGCTGATTTACCATGCGTTAACAGGGAAATAATGCACGCTCTAGAATGCTCTTCAAGCCAATCAGAAACGAGTATTCAACAATGCCATGGTATAATGTCGCTAATATAATATAAATAGGTTAGTTACCTAGCTAACTTTAACGTTAGCTAGCTAAATACTGACTAAACAAAGATACTATGTGGTCTAACGTTAATGGTCATCATGGAAGCTGCCATAGCTAGCTAGATAGCTAGCTACAATAGCTAGCTAGCTGACTGGCTAACAGCCTTGCCTTGAAGCAAACATGGCCAAACAGACCCTTTTCATGTCAGCGTTCTCTTGATATAAATCCATATTAATTGTAAATCGAACTTCTACAAAAGTGATGGTCCAATACATTTCACACTAATATTGACATTATAAAACGCCAGTGAAACTTGTAGCAAGGTAGCTCACAGCTACGTTAGCTTCTAGCTAGCAGTTAGCTAGCTAGCCTTGAGCTAATGTTACCATTAGCTGTATGAAGTCAGCTAACGTTAGCTAGCTACCTTCCTACCAGCTAGTTACTTATTTACTTACTTGATAGCTCCTACCTGAAGTTAAATCTTTCGAGTTCACCAAAATGTTTGCCGATTATTCAGTGTTGAATGTAAAGCTAGCTAGTTCCTCCTAGATGATGATACGTCTACACACATAGCAATTGCGGTTAAAGTAACGTGACATATGATTAGCTAGCAGAACAGCTGTGACGTTTCAAACATACAGTAACAAATGGGACGTGCTAATGCAGTCAGTTCAACATGTTTTGCTTACAGCTGCTAAATGGATCTGCTAGAGAATATCCCCAGTGCAGTTATATGAGCAGATGAAGGTAAGGTGGGGATGTTTTTGTTAAAACCAGGCCTGTAGGAAATTAGGGGAAACCAAGAGGTCCAAGACCTCATGAACAAAGTGAGACTTCATGATTTCCTCTTTCTTTAAAAGGCATCCCACCAAAGTGAACAGGGCTTCCAGTTCCAACAAAGGCCTGAGACCTCAGGGGTTATCAATTCAAAGTTATGTAGTGATTGAGAGAGGAAGAGTGGGGCTTGAATCAGCAAGCCCCACTCACAACTGGAAGGTGACAGTATAATAAAAGGGAAACAAAGTGCTTATCTTTTCCTTTCTTGAGACTTGTTTGATAATTGCAAGATAAGTAGGAGTTGAAAAGCAGAAAGAGATGTGCCTGTCCTATACAAAAAATGTATACTATGCAAACCAAAATATAATCTGCTGATAAAAAAATGCTGGCTGAGTTTGCATGTTTTGGCTGAAGCCAAAATAGGCATGGTACACTTGTGGGAGAAGAGCCTATCGCTGGTGCATGTCAATAATCCTTCATCTTCTTTCCTACCGTTTTATTTTACTAATTTAACAGAAACTCTAATCAAAAGACTAACCACTAGAGTATTTTCTAGTATGTAATATGGAGGATGACTATCAGGAACTAGTTTAGAGGGAGAGCTGAAATTGGGGCTTGAACAGTGGCTCCTGCAGCGCAGGCGAGCATCTAATGTACACAAAAGCCAGCCCTCTGGGCTCTGCAGAACCATACATTGAAAAACATCCTCGTGCATCCGGAGATCAGAGCTGCAACAGGGCGTGCCACAAAAAGCCTGGGCCTCTGGGCAGAGGCAGTGCAACATACACCGATGGTCAAGACTGGTCAAGTTTCTGCTTCAAAACGTTTTACAACAGAAAACGAGTTTCTATTGGACAAATTCCGGTAAATCCAGCCCCGTTTCGTTTGCTTCCGTTGGGTTCTTAAACGATTTCATTTGCAAGACGTAATGAATACAGCCCTGCTGCTCAGGGCAATAGGCAAAGAGAGGAATTAAGTCACTTTGGAGTTGGACTGAGATGCACCCTTACATTCCGTTTGTTTTCCTCTGGATTTGGAGAGTAGCCTAGCCAGGAACCCAACCTGATGTAACGGTTAATGGATTCCAGGCTACTTGGAGAGAACTGATCAGAACAGATATAGCCTAAACATAAAGTGTATAGACTATGACAGGGTTCTTCAATTCCGGTCCTGGAGGGCCGAAACACCTGTTTTTCATCCTCTCCTTCTAATCAGGGGCTAATTCAGACCTGGGACACCAGGTGAGTGCAATTAACTACCAGGTAGAAATAAAAAAACAGAAGTGTTTCGGCCCTCCAGGACCGGAATTGAAGAACCCTGGACTATAGTAAACTACCTTGGTGGATCTGTGACTGCTACACGCTCCTCCTGTTCTTCTTCCTCGGACTCGTCCGTGTCGTAATCTCTTCTCCTCAGTGGCGATGTATCTCCGACCATAGGTTCGAACATGTATGGCTGGATTGGCCCATTATGCAGGTAATCTGCAAATTCTTCCCAGGATGACGAATCTCCATCATCTGTGTAGCTGTCAGTGTCTGTTAAATCTTCATCCGCCGAGACATCACCGTTTACTAAATTGCGGTCCTTGTCTGTCATGTTTCCACGTGCGAATTCAGCTAGCCAGCTAACTTTATGATGATTTGAACTTAATTGGAAACTGGCCAGCTAGATAGCTAGCGTTACGTACTTAGGAAGAAAACTAAAGATACATTTTGCAGATAGCCACCTCTTCAGACTCAAACCAGTTTACATGTACAAATAATTTGACGTTACTCAGAAAGGCAGGAGGAAAACACACACCTGAAAAGGAGTGCAGTGCATCTCTACTCAAAAGTTTCAGGTCTTCCTCGGCTTGTATCCTTTCACCTGCACCAAAGTGGCTGGTTGACCACAACCTCAAAAACTTGTCAGGGGAGGGCACACATCCGCGCTGTCTGGGAGGCGGGAACTGTAGCAGATGCTAACAGCCAATGAAATCAAACAACCGGACGGGAGCCACGAATCTGCGCAGGTGCTGGATGGGTGCTGGCTTGAGGGGGTTCGATTAATCTTGCCCGGTCGCCCGTGTAGGCGTGTTTGCACCCGCTGAATGTTGATCGCATTCGATTTGGGGGCGTGAGCCAGGTGCACGGCTCTGTCTGATGGAGAAGTCCGCTCAAAACAAAAGTGACGTAGTTAAGCACGTGTAGTAATTAGTTGGATGTGTTTTCCCATGCAAAAAGTGATTGCTTTTGATACAAACGCTTTATCTGCATTCCTAATGAAAACTAGTTTGAAAAATTCTAACATTTATTTTATGTAAAATATATTTTGTATATTTCTGGATGATGCGCCATGTTTTGCAAAATAAACTGTTTACTCTAAACTGAAAACGTTTTGCAGTGATACAAGAGTTTCTATTGGACAAATTCAGGTAGGTCCCTCTTCCGTTTGGTTCCTAAACGGTAAACAGTTTCCGTTGACATAATGAATACACCCCAGGTGTAATCCAGTTGGCTCTGGTATGTTTGTTTGTACTGCTTTGGTTCAGTGGAGGCTCCTCAGAGGAGGAAGGGGAGGACCGTCCTCCTCAGTGAATTTAATAAAAATAGTGAAACATTAAAAAAGTTATCCTTTTCAGATTAAACTATACAAAATATGTTCACATGTCACCAAATAATTGATTAAAACACACTGTTTTGCAATGAAGGTCTACAGTAGCCTCAACAGCACTCTGTAGGGTAGCACCATGGTGTAGCCGGAGGACAGCTAGCTTCTGTCCTCCTCTGGGTACATTGACTTCAATACAAAACATAAGAGGCTCATGGTTATCACCCACTTCCATAGACTTACACAGTAATTATGATAGGTTGGAGGACATCCTCCAGAAGCTATCAGAGCTCTTGCAGCATGAACTGACATGTTTTCCACCCAATCAAAGGGTCAGAGAATGAATCTAGTACTGAAAGCATAAGCTACAGCTAGCTAGCACTGCAGTGCAAAAAATGTGGTGAGTAGTTGACTCAAAGAGAGAGAAAGACAATAGTTAATTTCTTCAAAAATGAAGGATAAGCGAGAGAGAAATGCAGCTAGCTAGTTTAGCCTACTCAAACACCCAGCTCAAACAGAGAGGGATGCTATATTAGTTAGCTGGCTATGACTATCCAACACTGGAACTCTTCCAAGTCAAGGTAAGCTTTTGGTTTTACTAATTTATTGCCACCGGGGCCTGCCGGTGTAACTGCTAAACTGCTTACTGACTACACTGTACTGCATGATTGTAGCGGGTTTAGGCTGTGTGTAGCGGTTATGATATGGTTTGGCTTGGAAAGTTTTTTTCACCTGGTCACAGAAAGCTGATGTGTTGTGTATTGAAGTCCACAAGCGAAGGGAAAAGGTGAGAGGAGGTGGCTGCTATGAAAGTGAACTGTGTTTAAGTGTGATCAGGGGTGTATTCATTCCACCGATTCTGTTGCAAAACGTTTCTTAAACAGAAGCAAACAGAATGAAACGGGGATAAACATACCTGAATTTGTCCCCTTAGAAACTCTTGTTTGCAACTGTTGGACTAATGATTACACTCTAGATCAGCTAGACGCAGGCAAGCGTGTGCAAGGCGATATTGAATGTGTCACTGTCTGTCCATGTGTCACTGTCTGTCACTTAAAAAATGTCTCTCGACCTCTGTGCACCTACATTGTAAACTTTAATTCATAGGCTAGGTTGTAGCAACCTCATGATGGGTACAGGGAAAATTCAAGTATCATGTAAGGTCTCCCGAGTGGCGCAGTGGTCTAAGGCACTGTGGCATCACAGTGCTAGCTGTGCCACTAGAGATCCTGGTTCGAATCCAGGTCTCCCGGCTGCGACCGGGAGACCCATGGGGCGGCGTGCAATTGGCCCAGCATCGTCCAGGGTAGGGGAGGGAATGGCCGGCAGGGATGTAGCTCAGTTGATAGAACATGGTGTTTGCAACGGCAGGGTTGTGGGTTCGATTCCCACAGGGGGTATGAAAAAATAAGAGCGTCTGCTAAATGACTAAAATGTAAAATGTAATGTAAATGTAGTAACCTAAACCTATTGATGTTACATTGAACTGGGCGAATGGAATATGAATGACAGTCATCCTATATGCTGTAATAAAAAAATAGTTGTCCTCCCTCATCTTAAACGGCAAAGACCACCACTGCTTTGGTTGTAATGGCTGTTACCATATTTCATTAGGCCAATAAAAGCGATCACCACCACACAAACTCAACCATATCTGCAAACATCCTAGCCCTAGATTGTCCAGCAGGGGGCGTTAGAAACATATTCCCTTTGACAGTCTATGATTCCCACACGCAAATACACCATAATCAAAGAGCAACAGAATATAATATATTGTTAACAGGCCCGTGTCACCCTAATTAGGGAGGACGTGCTCATAGTAATGGCTGGAATGGAATCAATGGAATGGTATTGAACACATGTTTTCTATGTGTTTGATATCAATCCATTTACTCCATTCCAGCCATTATTATGAGCCTTCCTCCCCTCAGCAGCCTCCTGTGTTATTGTTGTATAATTTTACAAGATGTGTCATTTTCCTCTTCTAACAAGGTAAAAGATGAGCTCACAACTTTTAATGAATACTTTTGGATGAGTAAATCATCATATGATGGTATGGACATTATTATTTAAGCATTTAGCCTACCCACTGGGCACACCACGTAATTTCAACGTGGATACTTGGAGAATATTTGGTTGAGACGTCGATCATTGAGATTACAGCCTATATTTACCCACTCAAAAAGACAGCGAAAAGTTAGTTGAATTTCCAATGTGTTATCACTATGCTTTCAACCATCTAAAAGCACAACCAAATTCCAATGGGAAAACAATGTCAGATTTTTGGTTTAGTTGTCACCCACATGTCTATCACTGTGCTTTCAACCATTTAACCAGTTAAATGTAACTAAATGTAATCGAAAAGGTAATCTACTTAATCCCCAAAAGTAATTATTTATCATGAGGGCCATAAACAATAACTAGTAATGCTGCATAATTAAAGAAAGGTTAAAATCTCACCTTTCTGGTATTTAAAAAAAAAAAAAATTGCTGAGGTGTAGTCACTTTTGAGGACACAAGTACACAGTACAAATATGATAAAAATGTATAAATATAAAATATTGTATGATGTATTTCCTGCTCAACAAAACTGTATAAGTCTTGAAATTACTTTATATGCTTTAAAATATATCATAATCAAATTATAAAATGACAAACTATAAGATTTCACCTTCCTTATAACTGTAAAATACATATTTGTATGTTTAGTGTTAGAGAAAGGTCATTAAAAGGCTGTTATATCAATCAATCACATGTATTTATATAGTCCTTTTTACATCAGCAGATGTCACAAAGTGCTATACAGAAACCCAGCCTAAAACTCCAAACAGCAAGCAATGCAGATGTAGAAGCACGGTGGCTAGGAAAAAACCCCTAGAAAGGCAGGAACCTAGGAAGAAACCTAGAGATGAGCCAGGATCTGAGCGGTGGCCAGTCCTCTTCTGGCTGTGCCGGGTGGAGATTATAAGAGTACATGGCCATTAAGGACAGTTTGTTCTTCAAGATGTTCAAACGTTTATAGATGACCAGCAGGGTCAAATAATAATCACAGTGGTTGTAGAGGGTGCAACAGGTCAGTACCTCAGGAGTAAATGTCAGTTGGCTTTTCATAGCTGAGCATTCAGAGCTCAAGACAGCAGGTGCGATAGAGAGAGAGAGTCAAGGTGTTTTCTCTTTTAGATGCAGCAAGTGGCTTCTGGCAGATTCCACTAGACAGAGAGAGTGCCAAGCTTACCACATTCATAACGCCTTTTAGAAAGTACTATTTCAACACACTTCCATTCGGAATCACTAGTGCCCCAGAAATCTTCCAGCGTGAGATGACCGAGCTCCTGAAGGACCAAGAAGGTGTGTCCATTTACATGGATGATATACTTATTTACTCAGACATGCCAGAGGATCATGAGGCGAGACTACAGAAAACCCTATACACACTGGAGAAAGCAGGTTTTAAGCTCAACCGAGACAAATGTCTGCTGCATCAGAAATGGCTTAACTACCCACGACACTGCATTGACGAGAATGTCATTTGTCCAGGCCATCACCCAGCTGGAGCCACCAATTAATGTGTCTGATCTGAGGAGGATCCTGGGTATGATTCACTACCTAGGCAGGTACCTACCGGGTCTAGCCGATGTCAACAAACCACTCAACGACCTGCTCAAGAGGGACGCTACATGGACATGGAGTGCAGTGCAGGAGGAGGCCTTTAGGAAGGTAAAGCAACTTCTCACATAGTCACCTGTACTGGCATTCTATGATATGATAAAGCCTACCATAGTCAGTGCAGACGCCAGTAGTTATGGGTTAGGTGGGGTCCTACTACAGAAGCAAGATGGACAGTTAAAGCCAGTAGCTTATTGCTCCAGGACTCTCACAGATGCAGAGAAGCACTATGCACAGATAGAAAATGAGTGTTTCGCAGCAGTCTGGGCATATGAGAAGTTTACCAGATATCTGTATGGCCTAGATACATTCACACTGCTGAGTGATCACAAACCTCTTATTCCACTAATAAACTGTAAAGACCTTGATTTAGTGCCTTTGAGGTGTCAGAGATTGTTGATGCACACGATGCGTTATAACCCTACAGCCAAGTATGTGCCGGGGAAACAACTTGTTATAGCAGACACCCTTTCCAGACATCCCCAGGCAGCTGTTACACGAGAGATCGTAGAGCTGACCCGTGAAATCGAGGCCTATGAGGTTGTGTATATATAGAAATAACTTACCTCAAAGACATGTCAGGAGAAACTATAAGAGCTAAACTGAAGAACATCTTCGCCAGGTGGGGATGCCCAAATATTCTAATACAGACAATGCTCCCAGTTCTCAGGTAGAGCTTTCACGCAAGGACTATGATTTCAGACACATTACCACTAACCCTCCCTACGCCCAAGCAAATGGTGAAACCGAGAGAGCTGTGCAGACAGCCAAAGGGATCCTGAAACAGGCTGACCCATTCCTAGCTCTCATAACCTACAGAGCAACGCCACTGCAAGCCACAGGTGTGAGCCCAGCACAGCTCATGCTTGGCAGACAGCTCCGCATCACAGTCCCCCACCCTGGAGGTTAACCTACAACCGGCATGGCCAGACCTCCAGCAGGTGAGACGTGTCGACCATAGAGCTTAATGCGTGTCTACAACAACCGGTATAAAGTCAGAAGCCCTTCCAGAACTCCAGCACAGAGTGAACGTTGCCGTGAAGCTGGACGACGAACGAGACTGGACAAAGACGGCTTCAGTGCTTCAACAGTGTGACACACCCAGGTCATACTTGGTCTAGACAGACAAGGGAGTGCTGCGCAGGAATCTACGCCACCTGAAACCCCTCCACAGTGCTTCAGAGACTTGTCAAAAGGGTGGAGAAAACACCCAGAGTGTGACACAGAGTTGGACTTACCTGTTCCAGATGCCTGTCACTGCACCACATACTCCAGCGCACGACTTCTCATGGCAGAGTTCTCGTGGCAGAGTTGTCAAACCACCAGACCGATACGGAGAGCATGTGCAGTAATTAAAACACAGCCTGCATTATGTGGCAGAAGAACCCCACTGCAGCTATGAAGGTGACTGGCAGTCCACCCAGCTCAGGTTAGGGTAGAATATAGTATGGGTTGAAGAAACAACTGTTTTAAGGAATTTTAAAGACAGAAAATTAGTTGATGTTTCATGAGTTAAAGACAGAAAAGTTTGTTTATGAATTAATATGTTGAGACAAGTTTATTACAGAGTGATGAACTATAAACAGTATGTGAAGTATTGACATTTTAGAAACACATGTCTTAAAAGAAAGGGTGGATGTGTTGTATTGGAACTATTTTATTGTAGCGCATGGCGCGAGTATATTCATGACGTCATATCAAAGGTGATCGGCGCAAGTCGGTCCACATGCATCCGTCGTAACAAGTCCAGTGAAGACAGTCTCTTATGTTGTGTTACTTACAAAAAGTTGAGTTTGCATATGGTATTGTGCCAGGTGTTTTTCCTGTTCAGGCTCACATAGTCGGGAAAACTCCTGGCCCTAATGCATACTACAGGGATAATTCATTACATTGACACCACTTGGTAGATACTCTAGTGCTGTGATACTGTCTCACAAACAAGATAACCTCAACAACCTGTGGGATGTGCATTACCAGTGTAGACTGCAGAAATGATACAGTCATGTTGAAACCCATCCACCAACATGGGGGCTGATGGATGGTGAGGAGAATAGGGGGTGTAGTAGCAAGCCTATTTCCTAAAATTGGGTAAACGCTCAAACACTTACTTTAAAGGCCACCCAGCCAAAAAGACTTATGTTGACATTTTTCTGTCCCGCTTCATGGACAGTGGAACAACACCTTTTGGGATGCGGGCCTTTGGACTATGTGGGATGGTGGAAAGTTGTGCTAACAAACAAGTGGTTCATGATTACCACAATCCTAAAACGTTTAAAGCTCAATCCTGTCACAGACAGATCAAGCCCAGAAAGAGAGATCAATTACGAGGTTTATTTTAGGCCACAAGTTGATTGAAGTGGTTCAGGTATGTTAGAGGCCAAGGAAGTGTATTCGTTCTTGCTCTTTGTGAATGGGTGGTTGGGTCAGCTCTTCTCCCCTTGCTTCCAACCAGTCCTTATATCTACAAGCAATCTCAATACCCAACAGGTAAGAGAGATATGCAGATGTACTATCTGTGTTTTTAGCACTATGATGACCTATTAATTAGGTTATTATACACAAGCGATGTAGTATCAAAACCTCATGAGCCCTTCACGATGATTATCAAATGATTATTGCGTTTTTTTGTCTTTCATTTATTTACAAAAAATATGTGTGACCCATAATTACGTTTTTTATTTATTAATTTCAACTTTATTCATACACGTAGTCAACTTTGAGTTAAAACATACAGGGAGTCACTATTACAAGTGAGCCCTGCAAACAACATACAAAATACAAGATGCAGTTTGCTGTACTTCCCACCATATGTGGTTTGATTTGACAGAATGTTGTAATTAGAGTCCTACAGCATACAGTATATGGTTGTACCTTACAGAAAATCCACATGATTTCACAATTCATGTGGTTTTTCCGTAATGGGTGATACGACTAGATATGGACAGCACCTCAACTAATGGTTTCACAGTTTCAGTTTCAGAGATAGTTTTTGACTTTCTTCCCACTTATGGCATTGGCCTTTCACTTGTCGCTCTCCGCTTTCCCCACCCACTGGTTTTCAACAGTGGTGGTCGTTTTTTGTCAGTAATTAAAATATATGTTTTCTTTCTTATAATTCTCCCCCTCTCTTTTCCTCCTTTCACAAATCTCTCTCTCTCTCTCTCTTTCTCTCTCTCAGTATCTCGGCAAATGGTACTTCATTGCAGCGGCTGGTGTGAAGGAGTCGGATGTGCAGATGTTCAGACAGATGGACAGCACTGTGTTTCACCTGAATGAGACCACTAATGATACACTCCTGTTGACCGGAGCCATGTGTACGTAAGACACCAGGGATAGCTGACACACAATCATAATGGTAGAGAAGGCAAATTGGGGTATGTCCCAATAATCTCTCCTTCTTCCTGAAGTTTGCACTTGTTCACTACTCCCCAGAAATGTAAAAGCATTGGATTTGTACAGTGCATTCGGAAAGTATTCAGACCCCTTGACTTTTTCCACATTTTGTTACGTTACAGCCTTATTCTAAAATGGATGAAAACAATTTTTTTTCTTCATCAATCTGCACACAATACCCCATCATTACAAAGTGAAAACAGGCTTTTAGAAATATTTGCAAATTGATAAAAAACAAACGTAAATACCTTATTTACATAAGTATTCAGACCCTTTGCTATGAGACTCGAAATTCAGCTCAGGTGCATCCTGTTTCCATTGATCATCCTTGAGATGTTTCTACAACTTGATTGGAGTCCACCAATGGTAAATTCAATTGATTGGACATGATTTGGAAAGGCACATACCTGTCTATATAAGGTCCCACAGTTGACAGTGCATGTCAGAGCAAACACCAAGCCATGAGGTCGAAGGAATTGTCCGTAGATCTCTGAGACAAGATTGGGTCGAGGCACAAATCTGGGGAAGGGTACCAAAAAAGTTCTGCAGCATTGAAGGTCCCCAAGAACACAGTGGCCTCCATCATTCTTAAATTGAAGAAGTTTGGCCACCCGGCCAAACTGAGCAATCGGGGGAGAAGGGCCTTGGTCAGGGAGGTGACCAAGAACCCGATGGTCACTCTGACAGAGCTCCAGAGTTCCTCTGTGGAGATGGGAGAACCTTCCAGAAGGACAACCATCTCTGCAGCACTCCACCAATCAGGCCTTTATGGTAGAGTGGCCAGACGGAAGCCACTCCTCAGTGAAAGGCGCAAAAGCCCACTTGGAGTTTGCTTAAAGGCACCTAAAGGACTCTCAGACCATGATAAACAAGATTCTCTGGTCTTATGAAACCAAGATTGAACTCTTTGGCCTGAATGCCAAGCGTCACGTCTGGAGGAAACCTGGTACTATCCCTACGGTGAAGCATGGTGGTGGGAGCATCATGCTGTGGGGATGTTTTCAGCGGCAGGGACTGGGAGACTAGTCAGGATCGAGGGAAAGATGAACGGAGCAAAGTACAGAGAGATCCTTGATAAAAACCTGCTCCAGAGCGCTCAGGACCTCAGACTGGGGCGAAGGTTCACCTTCAAACAGGAAAAAGACCCTAAGCACACAGTCAAGACAATGCAGGAGTGGCTTCGGGACAAGTCTCTGAATGTCCTTGAGTGGCCCAGCCAGAGCCCAGACTTGAACCTGATTGAACATCTCTGGAGAGACCTGAAAATAGCTGTGCAGCAATGCTCCCCATCCAACCTGACAGAGCTTGAGAGGATCTGCAGAGAAGAATGGGAGAAACTCCCCAAATACAGGTGTGCCAAGCTTGTAGTGTCAAACCCAAGAAGACTCAAGGCTGTGTGATAGTTCCGTTTTTTATTTGTAATACATTTGCAAAAATGTCTGAACCTGTTTTTGCTTTGTCATTATGGGGTATTGTGTGTAGATTGATGAGGGGGAAAAAACTATGTAATCCATTTTAGAATAAGGCTATAATGTAACAAAATGTGGAAAAAGTCAAGGGGTCTGAACACTTTCCAAATGCACTGTATATGCGTGGGCTAAAAGGGAGTTTCTTATAACAGTAATTTCTTGTCAAATCCATTATGGGAAGTGAACAAATGAGAAACTGAAATTCTACCCAGTTGTACGCACTTCAACAGGCTTAATTACACCCTATATGGCGTTGCAATACTTGTGGACTATTCTACCTTGACTAACATTTTCAGAGTATAGGAGAATGTCAATGTTGTTTACAAAATGACAGTAGAAGCTGTCTGTGTGATAACGCACATCTTTTTCAATTTTAGGGGTGTTCATTGCATTGTGAAAAACTGGACCTATACTATTCAGCTTGGCAAAGATGAATTGACAATGGAAGGTAACTCACAACCACTCCCACCAACTTAGGTGCAACTTTTAACATGATATTTTTTCTCTTAACTCAGGCTTTCTTACAGTGAGTATATTGACCCACTGAAAAAGTATTGGGACAGTGACAATTTTTGTTTTGTTTTGGCTCTGTATTTGCCCAAAATGAGTGGACTACGTACAAAAAGTGCTGTACTTTCTAAACAGTTCACCCGATATGGATGAAAATACCCTCAAATTAAAGCTGATAGTCTGCACTTTAACCCCATAGTCATTATATCATTTAAAATCCGGAGTACAGAGCCAAAACAACAACAAAATAGTCACTGTCCCAATTCCTCTGGAGCTCACTGTATGTGTGAACAAAACTTAAGCAAAACTATGTCAGCCCATTGAATAATGAATTGCCTGTTGGTTTGACACAGGCAGGCCTGAGCTCCAAACTCTACTGTGGAGTGGAGAGTGGCTGAACTGCACCCAGTGTATCCTGCTGCAGGAGATAGAGCGTCACTTGGACCCACTAGAGACACACGACCCCTCAACAGATTCATGCTTTACGGTCAGCCCAGGAGTCATTCATGATTGCATACTGTGATGGAATACCAGGAATTGAAGTAAAGCTGAGAAAATCTAAGAATTGAGATACATACTATTATTAATATATCACATTGCTGTTTAATTAAATATTACATGCATACAATGTACAATGTACATATTATGTGTTTTAAATTGTATAACAAGGAGATGGTATAGCTGCCCAAAGGGTTACTGTGCTTAGAGATGCAAACAATATTTGAATGTTTGCACTGTAAGTGGTCCTCAATGAAAATGGTGTATTTTCTTTTTATCAGCTCGTGGCAGTGCCTTATTGGATAATAAAGTGGTGAAGGCGTTTCAGACCCAAACAGCTTGTAAAAATATGGATAGATTTGTCCATCTCCCTCAAGAGAAAGGTTTGTGGTTTTTGTGCGTAATCTAACCTCACTATAAAACAAAAGGGCTTGGACCACCAGAGAAAATATATATTCTCACATTTCTAAAATAGCGTATCTGTCATTGAACAGTTACACTACCAGTCAAAAGTTTGGACACACCTACTCATTCAAGGGTTTTTCTTTATTTTTACTATTTTTTACATTGTAGAATAATAATGAAGACATCAAAACTATTAAATAACACATATGGAATCATGAAGTAACCAAAAAAGTGTTAAACAAATCAAAATATATTTTATATTTAAGATTCTTCAAATAGCCACCCTTTGCCTTGATGACAGCTTTGCACACTCTTGGCAGTCTCTCAACCAGCTTCATGAGGTACTCACCTGGAATGCATTTCAATTAACAGGTGTGCCTTCTCAAAAGTTAATTTGTGGAATTTCTTTCCTTCTTAATGTGTTTGAGCCAACCAGTTGTGTTGTGACAAGGTAGGGGGGGTATACAGAAGATAGCCCTATTTGGTAAAAGACCAAGTCCATATTATGGCAAGAACAGCTCAAATAAGCAAAGAGAAATGACAGTCCATCATTACTTGAAGACATGAAGGTCAGTCAATACGGAACATTTCAAGAACTTTGAACATTTCTTCAAGTGCAGTTGCAAAAACCATCAAGTGCTATGATGGAACTGGCTCTCATGAGGACCACCACAGGAATGGAAGACCCAAAGTTACCTCTGCTGCAGAGGATAAGTTCGTTAGAGTTACCAGCCTCAGAAATTGCAGCCCAAATAAATGCTTCAAGGAGTTCAAGTAACTGACACATCTCAACATCAACTGTTCAGAGGGGACTGTGTGAATCAGGCCTTCATGGTCAAATTGCTGCAAAGAAACCACTACTAAAGGACACCAATAATAAGAAGAGACCTGCTTGGGCCAAGAAACACGAGCAATGGACATTAAACCGGTGGAAATTTGTCCTTTGGTCTGGAGTCCAAATTTGAGATTTTTGGTTCCAACCGCCATGTCTTTGTGAGACGCGGTGTGGGTGAGCGGATGATCTCCGCATGTGTACTTCCCACCGTAAAGCATGGAGGAGGAGGTGTTATGGTGCTTTGCTGGTGACACTTTCTGTGATTTATTTAGAATTCAAGGCACACTTAACCAGCATGGCTATCACAGCATTCTGCAGCGATACACCATTCCATCTGGTTTGGGCTTAGTGGGACTATCATTTGTTTTTCAACAGGACAATGACCCAACACACCTCCAGGCTGTGTAAGGGCTATTTTACCAAGGAGGAGAATGATGGAGTGCTGCATCAGATGACCTGACCTCCACAATCCCCCGACCTCAACCCAATTGAGATGGTTTGGGATGAGTCGGACTGCAGAGTGAAGGAAAAGCAGCCAACAAGTGCTAAGCATATGTGGGAACTCCTTCAAGAGTGTTGGAAAAGCATTCCAGGTGAAGCTGGTTGAGAGAATGCCAAGAGTGTGCAAAGCTGTCATCAAGGCAAAGGGTGGCTATTTGAAGAATCTCAAATCTCAAATATATTTTTATTTGTTTAACACTTTCTTGGTTACTACATCATTCCATATGTGTTATTTCATAGTTTTGATGTCCACTATTATTCTACAATGTAGAAAATATAAAAAATAAAGAAAAACCCTTGAATGAGTAGGTGTGTCCAAACATTTGACTGGTAGTGTATATACAGTGGGGAGAACAAGTATTTGATACACTGCCGATTTTGCAGGTTTTCCTACTTACAAAGCATGTAGAGGTCTGTAATTTTTATCATAGGTACACCTCAACTGTGAGAGACGGAATCTAAAACAAAAATCCAGAAAATCACATTGTATGATTTTTAAGTAATTAATTTGCATTTTATTGCATGACATAAGTATTTGATACATCAGAAAAGCAGAACTTAATATTTGGTACAGAAACCTTTGTTTGCAATTACAGAGATCATACGTTTCCTGTAGGTCTTGACCAGGTTTGCTCATATCCATCTCCACAATTTATTACAGGCTACCTGCTATTTGTAGGAATCTTCAATCAAGATCATGCCATGCATCGAAATAGGTTTCCTTTTGAGAGTTTAATATTAGCGTATTGCCCACTCTAACATTGATCCAACTCAGAAACGGGGAACTAATTCAAATGAAGAACTCTCCTCTCAGTCCCCATGTGTAATAGTAAAACAAATAAACAGAAAAAAAGAACTGCTATTCAAAATACTAGTGGAATCAAAGTCTATTCCAAAGTCTCTGAATGTTTAGAATAGCACTAGTGACCCATGCTTAGACTTCTATGCATTTTCTATCGCTCATTTATACTTGCAGTGACAAGGCACACAGTTATCACGTTTTCTAAAAGGGCCTATTTCCAGGCAAATATTTCACTTTCACGCATTTCTCTTTTTGCAAGGGATGACTTGACTCAGTCATGGTTCACTGAACTGCACTCTTCCACTCTTCACCTACCTCCATCAGTGGAGGCTGCTGAGGGGAGGATGACTCATAATAATGTCTTGAATGGAGTCAATGGAATGGTATCAAACACTTGGTTTCCATGTGATTGACACCATTCCATTGACTCCATTCCAGCCATTATTATGAGCAGTCCTCCCCTCAGCAGCCTCCACTGACCTCCATCTAAATACCATTCATATATTTAGAAAAGAATCCAGGGCTAGTTTACGGGGGAGGAGCCACCCACATTGTTACACTGACAGTGCAGGGGAGAGTCCCATGATGCTGCTGACAGAGCAGAAGCTCAGAGCACACAGTCGTTCACAACTAGAGTGGTCATTAACAGTTCTCTTCTTCATTAGCACTAATGTAATAATACACAGGGTGACTGAAAGCAGAAACAGTGACATTTGCTCTCACCTGTCCTGTTATTTCCTGTAATGTCAAAACCAAGAGAATAGGGATATATGACGGGGTAGACTAGGAGAAAATGGGGATACATGATGGGGTAGACTAGGAGAAAATAGGGATATATGATTTACATTTACATTTTAGTCATTTAGCAGACGCTCTTATCCAGAGCGACTTACAGTTAGTAGGCCTTTGGGGTGCATTGGATACATTGTACTTGTAATATCTATGGTTTAACTACAATAAGAGTTGAGACCAGACTCTCATGTCTGGTCCTATAAAAACATCTACAGTATACACTACATTGGCTACCAACCTTTTCCTATACAAGAAGGAAGTGGAATTGAGAAGTCTTTGAGTTAATAGTTTCTCAAAATTATGTCAAAGCCATTGATTGATGTAAAATAGCACGACTTTCATCTGCACTGTCAAAGCAAAATGCCCAGTCAATGTACTTGACATTATCAGGTTATGTGGGTTTTTACCTGTAGCCTCAAGGAAAGGCCAAACAACAGTTGTGTCCTTATGCTTACGGTTCGAGTCCAGGCTCTGTCGCAGCCGGCCGCGACCGGGAGACCCGTGGGCGGCACACAATTGGTCCAGCGTCATCCAAGGTAGGGGAGGGTTTGGCCGGCAGGGATGTGGGTTCGTTTCCCACGGGGGGCCAGTATGAAAAAAACAAAAACAAAAAAACATGTATGCATTCACTAACTGTAAGTCGCTCTGGATAAGAGCGTCTGCTAAATGACTAAAATGTAAATGTAACATTTTGAATTCTATACTGTAGCTCTGGACCTGTATTCCTATAGCAGAGCAGGAGTGCTGATCTAGGATCAGTTTCGCCTTTCAGATAATGAATAAGATTACATAGATAGGGAACCTGATCCTAAATCAGCACTTCTACTCTGAGAAGCTTTATGAATAAGGGCCCTGGTTAGAAATAATTGACATACCAGTGGTTACTACCAGTGGCAGGAGACAATTAATTGCTGAATTAGACAAAGTCAACATGTTGCTAACAATGTCACCATTCAAGTACCTCTGTGTTTCAGCTATGCCCGGGGCTAATATGAATATCCGAAACCATGATGAAATCCTTGTCGCTCTCCCTCCCCCTCTCCATTTATCTTCTGATTTACGCACATTCAAAGACTTGTGACGCACCAACATGAAGACACTTGACTTCCTAGATACACTTTGGCATGAAACAACTTGTTGATGAACAGCAGGAAGTACAGGGTGAGAATTTTCCTCCCGTCTCTGTCAGGATGACTTTAGATTCATACCTTTCTCTCACCTGTACAATGTCCATAATAGGACAGCCTCAATCTCAGCAGGACTTTGAAACAAGTCCTGCTGAGATTTTTTTAAAATCTCAGCAGGACTTGTTTCAATCTCAGCAGGACTTGTTTCAATCTCAGCAGGACTTGTTTCAATAAATTAAAATAGTCACCGTACAGCTGAGATTCTATGCTCAGTGTGTTCCTCTTTTCATTTCTGGATCATTTCACAAATATCAATGCCATTTATATGAAAGCGTATCTTGTCAAGCCCAAAAATAGGCAGTCAAACTCTCCCCTGTATAATATTTCATTACTGTCAAACGATGGTTGTTTCAGCCCACCTCTAACACACCTAATTGGTGATGAGCAGTTCACTAGTTATATTGATGAGCAGTTCACTAGTTATATTGATGAGCAGTTCACTAGTAACACACTAATCAGGTGTGTTAGTGCTGGGCAGAAACAAAAACATGCACACTCTTTAGCTCTCCCTGACCAGGAATGGTGAGCACTGGTATGTACCAATATTGAGCCAAACACATCTACGATGCTGCACAGATTGAAATAAATGATCTAAAACTGAACAGAAACTGATCAATGATCTAAAACTGAACAGAAACTGATCAATGATCTAAAACTGAACAGAAACTGAACAGAACATAATTAGATGGATGCCAGAAGGTTTCTGCTTTCAACAACAGCATTGCCTGCACTTCTGCATTTCAGGAAGATGGGGAAAAGACTAAGAGGCAAACATGATTAAAGGCCAAACATGATTAAAGGCCTGCATTGGGTAAGCACCTAAACCGTGTGTGTGTGTCAAGGAAAGCACAGGGAGGTTGATTGGGGATGCCCCATGGAGCATGAAACCAACAACAGGAAAGTTAAATAGAAATCTACCAACAAACACACACTCTCTCTCTCTCTCTCTCTCGCTTTCGCTCTCTCTCCACTTTCTAAATGTTACTTTCAGTCCTGTTTACGAAATCAACATTGTTCAACTTCACGCATCTGTATTTCCATACCCTATGGCTATTTCCATACCCTATGGCTATTTCCATGCCCTATGGCTATTCCCATACCCTATGGCTATTCCCATACCCTATGGCTATTCCCATAGCCTCATTCCCTTCACCTGTATAGCGTATCTAAGGGGGGGATTTGACTGGAGAAACAATAGGAGAATCAGACAAACCATCAACACTGTGTTGCCACTGTTTCATCGCTGTTATTTCATCACTATGTATGTCAAGTCAGATTGAGTCACTGTGGCTGCCAGCTGGTGTATGAAACCATGAAGAAAACTCCCTGTCATGTTTTTGTGCCTGTCGAACCCACTAACACTGACCTATATGGGAAAACACATGCCTCTGTCAATGTTGTACCTTACTCATCTGTAGCCGTACTAGCCAATAGTTCCTCACCATAGGGATAATAGTGATTGCCACCTTCTCTTTGCCTGTACTGTTATCTATTCAGTGGTGGAAAAAGGATCAAATTGTCATACTTGAGTCAAATTAAAGATACCTTAATAGAAAATGACTCATGTAAATGTGAAAGTGAACTGAATTTGAAAACTGAATCTGAATGCATCTGAATCTGTGAAACTATGGTAAATTTAAAATGATAGTTTGTAAACTTGATACGTAGACAATTAATGCAATATCCACCATATTGAAACAGAATTTATAAATATTGAATTTGAATATTCAATTAAATTGTAATATAATTTTTAAACTGAATGCAACATTCATTCAATTCATTTTCAAATCATGAAAATACAAGTTCAATTTATTAATTCAATTATTAAATTTGTGCATTACAAATTTAAAATGATTGCATTTAAATTCAATATCTTAATGTAAATAAAGTAATATTGAATTCAAATACAGTTTCTGTTGTCACTGAAATCGCTCCGTAATCGTTATTTTCCTGCTCAGCATCCGAAATGTAACAAGTACTTTTAGGTGTCAGGGAAAATGTATGGGGGTAAAAAGTACATATTGTATTTAGGAATGTAGTGGAGTAAAAGTAAAAGTTGTAAAAATATATATATAAATAGTAAAGTAATCAACATTATTTAGTTTTTTAAACGCTGGAAATCCGGTGTTTCTATGTCAAACAGTTGTGTTATTTTTCAGTCTTCTGTGATGTATATAAAGTGTAATATTGGGATGCAAACTCTAAATTGAATACATTTAAACTATATCTGACATGGTACAGGTGTCTTATTTTTTTAAAGACCATAACCAATGTGTGTTAGGTGTATACTTTGGTTTCAAAGTAGATTTGTTTGACTACCATACCATGAGACATCCATGTCTTCATCACTGGAAAATATAAATGATGTAAAATAGGGTCTAAGCTACAACATATGGAAAAAAATCAGAGTTTACGCATTCAAACTCAAACGTTTGAGGTTCTTGTGTTTGACAGTAATGCTCTTGAATACAGCGTGGGTGTCATTTCAATCATATAAATATAATTCATAGAATGGACATATCCCTTCAGACCACTGCAATTTAGCTGGTACACCATTGACATTTTAATTGAATTTACATTTTTACTTCTAATTACTACCACAAAGATGGCCGCTGGTCCACCCACTGTTGAATGTAAACTTAAATCTATATTCTTTTATCCATATTTCTATGATTTCAATAGGTTTCCTATAGAGGATTGACAGTATAATTTAAAAAACAGATATTCCTATTCAAGTTAACATTCTCTGGTGTGTGGACCTCTGACCATCTTTTTGATACCATTTGAAAGTTGAAATTTCCATTTTATTCCCATTTTAGTACATTTATCAGCCAAAACATGACACCACCCTGTATTCAAGAGCATGTTGTACCTCAACCGGTGGCGGGCACAACACAAAAACCTCAGATGATGTAAAATAGGGTCTAAGCTACAACATATCTGAATATGAAAAGAATCGGAGTTGACACGTTTTTAGATAATGGACATATAAGATTAGAAAATGACAAATGTTATTCCAAAAATGTTTTCAAGAAATTATTAAATAGTTTGACACCACTGTTTGTAAGCTTTTAAATTATACCAATCTCAACCGTTTATCGTTTCCAGTGATGAAGACATGGATGTCTCATTGTGTGGTGGGGTATGAAAAGTACGTCAACTTTGAGCACCTTTATCTCTTTAATGTTTTGGCATTCAGGTCTAAAAAGTAACTTTCTGTGCACTTCTACAATGGGCCAATATGGATGATAGGTTTCGTTCAAATCAAAAGGGGTGCTGTCAAAAAGTGATTGAATTCAAATGGATTTATCCCTTAGTTACTTTACAACACTATCTACAGTATTTAATAAAATAATGGTTAAAATACCTGGTTTTATTGATTATTTTAAAAAAGTGTTATCAATGCAATCTGTTTCTGCTCTTTTGCCAGCTCCTTATGGAATTGTCATGCCTGGCTTGACAATGGAGTAGGCATAAGCATAAACAGATCTTGGACCAGGCTAAAATATATTTTCATAGAAGAATATGACATTGATCATCAGTTGCTAATTTACCTGTCCCAGGGTCAATGTGAACAAAGTCAACCTAGACTTTGAGGTGGTTGTTTAGTTATTGATGCTTTGCTTTCACTCCCTCCTTTATTTCCAATCACAACTCACAGTGAAGAAAAAAACTCCATCGTATCTAACCTCTAAACTCATGTTAAAGGGGGAAGCCCTGTCTAATGAACCTGTCTCTGAAATGCTGCATGGTTTGCTACAGACAGATTTGTTTGTACAAGACACTACAAGACACACCAGGTGAGTTGAGATCCTGGTCATTGTTTTATTTTTTTCATATCAAGCTACTCATGTATTAATGATGAATCTGTACGTTTTGGTATCACAGAATTGTGGACAATGGACCATTGTATTTGCAATAATTTTTCATAATGTGAAATGCCTATTCTTAGACTTAATTATAGGATGTATGGATGATGAAAATGTGACACAATGTAAAAGCACTTGGTGATAACAGTAATGCCTGATTTATCATCACACAGTAATAGTCTAATGGCTCAACAGTTATATTTGGTCCAAAAACGGTGGTTGTTGTATGAATATTTAATGGTATTTTCAATAGTGAGACTGTAGTAGGCAATATCATATGACAGGTAATGCGGTCAAATTGATCATTGCCAGATCATTCTCTCACTCACTATGCATACCTTCACAATTATTTGTACCTTGTACAAGTGTGTAACAGGACAAATATAAGCATCCCCAAAAGTATTATTATTATGATTGTTATTTTGACTAGTCTTAGTCACTGTGACTGATACATTCATGTCCAACTGAACATATCGGAGTACACTGCGTGACAGCCGTAATGTCTTGTCACGGTCAAACGGTACATACTACTCTCTGCATGTTTACTACAAATTATTTTCTTTTATTTCTCTGATAGTGAGTTCACATATCACATTTACAGCCACTGATGTTATTGTTTGAGCCATACAGGTAGCAAACCACACTGCACATAGGGAAGCATTGTGGTTCAAGAGGGGAAGAACCTGTATGGGTGAAATCCCAGAGTGGGGTATAATCTAAACTAAATGTTATTCAGAAGGCAGCCTATTGACTAATGTTGAGCTGCTCAGACTCAAGCAATAGCCTATGGTGGAAGATCTACAACCTGTCTGCTTATACCTCATTCTAGACCCTTCAGATCTGCACATTTTGGATTAGATAAGGATTACGGCCAAGGGGAAGGGGAAGGGAGTGAATTGGGACGGCTCTCAGTGGTGTGTGGTACTTGTGTGTTTCTCAGAGGATGAAGAACCAACAGCACACCTCCAGATACCTGCTGCTCCATGTGTGGTGCGGGTTTCTCACAGTCGCCATGGTGATTATGACCGCAGTTCTCACAACAGTGCAAATAAGCTCACCTGACAAGGTATGTCCAATTATCATCAGTGATAGCTAGACTCAGATATGACGATGATGATGATGATGATGAGGGTGGTGGTGGTGGTGGTGATGATGATGATGAGGGTGGTGGTGGTGATGATGATGATGATGATGATGATGATGATACATAAGGGTAGACTGATGATGATAATGATGAGGGTGGTGGTGTTGATGATAATGATGATGATGATGATGGTGGTGGTGGTGATGATGATGATGGTGGTGGTGGTGGTGGTGGTGGTGATGATGATGATGATACATAAGGGTAGACTGATGATGATGATGATGATCTCAAGGTGTCCCTATGTCATTTCTCTCTCAAAGAGTCATTTATCTGAATCAAAGGAGGAAAACCAACACCCTACAAGTAAGTTGTACTGGGTTACACATACTGACATTAATAGTTTTTTCTGTACTGTAAGTCATTATATTGACCAAGGCACTGTAATAGCATTCATATCCCATATTAGACATTCTACAACAGTATACAATGACTGGAAATATTATTTATCTTTTGCAGATGGTAGTTTTTTGGCTCAATTGAATTCATCAAAGGGTAAGTAAAGCATTGCTATTTCCATTTCTGATTATCAATGAATAACTAATGTTTAAACAATACATTGTGTGCAATATAATTCATGTAATTGATGCAGTGTCTGGAGAAAGCTGGCATTATAAGATTGTACAAGCAGAGAGTAACACGTAAACGTTACAAGATGAAAATGAATGTGCTTTATTTGCTTTCCAGCTCCCCATCTCTCGTATATCCAGCTGACCATGGGTAAGCTAAACACTTCCTTTCCTAGTTTATTGGTAAGGACTTTTGGGCCTAACATTCCATCCTTGCTGCAGTTTCCTTTTTACATCGTAAGTTCATGGAAAACATGAGTTAACGCTGGAGCTTCTGCTGTCTGTCTGAACTTGTCAGTTCCACTAAACAAGACTAGGGCCCTGTACACACTCAGGTTGCACAACTGATCTAACACATTTGACACAATGGTTGTGATACACCTACTATTTATATGATACAATGGAGAGTGTGTCTGCAAAATACACTCACCAGTCAGTTTATTAGGTACACCATGTAGTACCGGGTCGGACCCCCCTTTGCCTCCAGAACAGCCTGAATTATTCGGGCATTCTACAAGGTGTCGGAAACGTTCCACAGGGATGTTGGTCCATGCTGACGCGATGGTATCACGCAGTTGCTGCAGATTGATGGCGGTACATTCATGTTGCAAACCCATTCCATCTCATGTTGCCCATTCCATCTCATCCCAAAAATGCTCAATTGGGTTGAGGTATGCGGACTGCGCAGGCCACTCAAGTAAACTGAACTCGCTGTCATGTTCCAGGCGATGTTTTTCCACTCCTCTATTGTACAGTGTTGGCCCACTGAAGCAACTTCTTCTTGTTTTTAGCTGATAGGAGTGGAACCCGGTGTGGTCGTTTGCTGCAATAGCCCATCTGTGACAAGGATTGAGGAGTTGTGCGTTCCGAGATGCCGTTCTGCACACCACTGTTGTACTGTGCCGTTATTTGTCTGTTTGTGGCCCGCCTGTTAGCTTGCACCATTCTCCTTTGTCCTCTCTCATCAACGAGCTGTTTTCGCTCACAGGACTGCCGCTGACTGGATATGTTTTGTTTGTCGCACCATTCTCTGTAAACCCTTGACACTGTCATGAGTGAAAGGCCCAGGAGGCCGTTTCTGAGATACTGGTGCCTGGTACCGACGATCATATTACGCTCCAAGTCGCTTAAATCACTAGTCTTGCCCATTCAATCGAACAGTAACTGAATGCCTCGAGGCCTTCTGCCTGATTTATATAGCAAGCCACGGCCACGTGACTCACTGTGTGTAGAAGCGGGGTGCTGAGTGTATGTTTACACAACCATTGTGCGGTGTCTCCAGAACGCTTGAGTAAAACAACTCTCTGTTGTATCACAACCGTTGTGCCAAATGTGTGTAGGCCTACATCAGTTGTACAACTGGATTGTGTACCAGGCCTAGAGGCGTACTACCAAGCTTTTACCACCCCAGATCCTGACTGGATGGCTGTGGTCACATTATCGCATACTGTAGCATAACACGCTTACTCACCATGAGCAGAAAATATTACTAAACAGTCAAATATAATTGTATGTCTATTAGCAACATGATGTTATGCATCTTTTTTAATCAGAAAATTATATTTATGTATTGAAAACATTATGCAAATATTCAATCTATTCATGAAACATTAAGCTATTGTGAGGGTAGGTGTATTAACTGTGGGTTAATGTAAGGTTATAATGCTAGCTATACAATCATGGTGTGCTCAGATTAAGGTTTACATTTACAGTTGAAGTCGGAAGTTTACATACACCTTAGCCAAATACATTTAAACTCAGTTTTTCACAATTCCTGTGATGCGTGATTTGAAGTCAGGCGCAGGAGGGTAAATCACAGTATACAGAGTTTATTCCGTAATCCAGAGTAACCAGTCCAGTGTGCAAAACAGACGCACTGGAACAAACATGCACACGGGGGAAAAATACCCCGGCAATACATAAATACTGAGCTCAACCGAGCTACTAATCCTCACAACGAACAATCACCCACAAGGACAAGGGGGCAGAGGGAACACTTAAACACGTACTAATGAGGGAAATATGAACCAGGTGTGTGTAATGACAAGACAAGACAGATGGAATGATGAGATATGGAGCGGCAGTGGCTAGAAGGCCGGTGACGACGAACGCCGAAGCCTGCCCGAATAAGGAGGGGAGGCAGCTTCGGAGGAAGTCGTGACAATTCCTGACATTTAATCCTAGTAAAAATTCCCTGTCTTAGGTCAGTTAGGATCACCACTTTATTTTAAGAATGTGAAATGTCAGAATAATAGTAGAGAGAATGATTTATTTCAGCTTTTATTTATTTCATCACATTCCCACTGGGTCAGAAGTTTACATACACTCAATTAGTATTTGGTAGCGTTGCCTTTCAATTGTTTAACTTGAGTCAAATGTTTCAGGTAGCCTTCCACAAGCTTCCCACAATAAGTTGGGTGAATTTTGGCCCATTCCTCCAGACAGAGCTGGTGTAACTGGAGTCAGGTTTGTAGGCCTCCTTGCTTGCACACGCTTTTTCAGTTCTGCCCACACATTTTCTATAGGATTGAGGTCAGGGCTTTGTGATGGCCACTCCAATACCTTGACTTTGTTGTCCTTAAGCCATTTTGCCACAACTTTGGAAGTATGCTTGGGGTCACTGTCCATTTGGAAGACCATTTGTGACCAAGCTTTAACTTCCTGACTGATGTCTTGAGATGTTGCTTCAATATATCCACATAATTTTCCTTCCTCATGATGCCATCTACTTTGTGAAGTGCACCAGTCCCTCCTGCAGCAAAGCACCCCCACAGCATGATGCTGCCACCCCAGTTATTCACGGTTGGGATGGTGTTCTTTGGCTTCCAAGCCTTCCCCTTTTTCCTCCAAACATAACGATGGTCATTATGGCCAAACAGTTATATTTTTGTTTCATCAGACCAGAGGACATTTCTCCAAAAAGTACGATCTTTGTCCCCATGTGCAGTTGCAAACCGTAGTCTGGCTTTTTATGGCGGTTTTGGAGCAATGGCTTCTTCCTTGCTGGGCGGCCTTTCAGGTTATGTCGATATAGGACTCGTTTTACTGTGGATATGTGTTTCAGCTATGCCCGGGGCTAATATGAATATCAGAAAACATTCCGAAACCATGATGAAATCCTTGTCGCTCTCCCTCCCCCTCTCCATTTATCTCTCTGATTTACGCACATTCAAAGACTTGTGACGCACCAACATGAAGACACTTGACTTCCCAGATACACTTTGGCATGAAACAACTTGTTGACCGGCAGGAAGTACAGAGTACAGGGTGAGAATTTTCCTCCCGTCTCCGTCAGGATGACTTTAGATTCATACCTTTCTCTCACCTGTACAATGTCCATAATAGGACAGCCTCAATCTCAGCAGGACTTTAAAAGAAATCTCAGCAGGACTTGTTTCAATCTCAGCAGGACTTGTTTCAATCTCAGCAGGACTTGTTTCAATCTCAGCAGGACTTGTTTCAATCTCAGTAGGACTTGTTTCAATCTCAGCAGGACTTGTTTCAATAAATTAAAATAGTCACCGTACAGCTGAGATTCTATTCTCAGTGTGTTCCTCTTTTCATTTCTGGATCATTTCTCAAATATCAATGCCATTTATATGAAAGCGTATCTTGTCAAGACCAAAAATAGGCAGTCAAACTCTCCCCTGTATAATATTTCATTACTGTCAAACAATGGTTGTTTCAGCCCACCTCTAACACACCTGATTGGTGATGAGCAGTTCACTAGTTATATTGATGAGCAGTTCACTAGTAACACACTAATCAGGTGTGTTAGTGCTGGGCAGAAACAAAAACATGCACACTCTTTAGCTCTCCCTGACCAGGAATGGTGACCACTGGTACAGTTGAAGTCGGAAGTTTACATACACCTTAGCCAAATACATTTAAACTCAGTTTTTCACAATTCCTGACATTTAATCCTAGTAAAAATTCCCTGTCTTAGGTCAGTTAGGATCACCACTTTATTTTAAGAATGTGAAATGTCAGAATAATAGTAGAGACAATGATTTATTTCAGCTTTTATTTCTTTCATCACATTCCCAGTGGGTCAGAAGTTTACATACACTCAATTAGTATTTGGTAGCATTGCCTTTAAATTGTTTAACTTGGGTCAAACGTTTCGGGTAGCCTTCCACAAGCTTCCCATAATAAGTTGGGTGAATTTTCTGACAGAGCTGGTGTAACTGAGTCAGGTTTGTAGGCCTCCTTGCTCGCACACGCTTTTTCAGTTCTGCCCACAAATTTTCTATAGGATTGAGGTCAGGGCTTTGTGATGGCCACTCCAATACCTTGACTTTGTTGTCCTTAAGCCATTTTGCCACAACTTTGGAAGTATGCTTGGGGTCATTGTCCATTTGGAAGACCCATTTGCGATCAAGCTTTAACTTCCTGACTAATGTCTTGAGATTTTGCTTCAATATATCCACATAATTTTCCTTCCTTATGATGCCATCTATTTTGGGAAGTGCACCAGTCCCTCCTGCAGCAAAGCACCCCCACAGCATGATGCTGCCACCCCCATGCTTCACGGTTGGGATGGTGTTCTTCGGCTTGCAAGCCTTCCCCTTTTTCCTCCAAACCTAACGATGGTCATTATGGCCAAACAGTTTTATTTTTGTTTCATCAGACCAGAGGACATTTCTCCAAAAAGTACGATCTTTGTCCCCATGTGCAGTTGCAAACCATAGTCTGGCTTTTTTTATGGCGGTTTTGGAGCAGTGGCTTCTTCCTTGCTGGGCGGCCTTTCAGGTTATGTCGATATAGGACTCGTTTTACTGTGGATATAGATACTTTTGTACCTGTTTCCTCCAGCATCTTTACAAGGTCCTTTGCTGTTGTTCTGGGATTGATTTGCACTTGTCGCACCAAAGTACGTTCATCTCTAGGAGACAGAACGCGTCTTCTTCCTGAGCGGTATGACAGCTGCGTGGTCCCATGGTGTTTATACTTGCGTACTATTGTTTGTACAGATGAACGTGGTACCTTCAGGCATTTGGAAATTGCTCCCAAGGATGAACCAGAGTTGTGGAGGTCTACAATAATTGGCTGATTTCTTTTGATTTTCCCATGATGTCAAGCAAAGAGGCACTGAGTTTGAAGGTAGGCCTTGAAATACATCCACAGATACACCTCCAATTGACGCAGATGATGTCAATTAGCCTATCAGAAGCTTCTAAAGCCATGACATCATTTTCTGGAATTTTCCAAGCTATTTAAAGGTCAAGTTAAATAATCTGTCTGTAAACAATTGTGTCATGCACAAAGTAGATGTCCTAACCGACTTGCCAAAACTATAGGTTGTTAACAAGAAATGTGTGGAGTGGTTGAAAAACAAGTTTTAATGACTCCAACCTAAGTGTATGTAAACTTCCGACTTCAACTGTAGTTCCGCCAATGTTTCCCTCATCATGCTTTGTGTTCCTGCCATCCCCTGTCTGCTCCTTTGTGAAGTGGGTTTCAAGACCCACAATCAACCCATTTACTGTAACTGCTTAGATGTGGGAAACGCACTGAACCCAAGACAATGCTACAATTACTGTCTGGGAAAATACATTATAGGTTGTAAGGTGTAGTTATTCAATATTTTGCCACCTGTCTGTGTTCAAATATATGCACAAACATACACTATATATACAAAGGTATGTGGACACCCCTTCAAATTAGTGGATGCGGCTATTTCAGCCACACCCGTTGCTGACAGGTGTATAAAATTGAGCACACAGCCATGCAATCCCCATAGACAAACATTGGCAGTAGAATGGCCCTTACTGAAGAGCTCAGTGACTTTCAACGTGGCACCGTCATAGGATGCCACCTTTCCAACAAGTCAGTTCATCAAATTTCTGCCCTGCTAGAGCTGCCCCGGTCAACTGTAAGTGCTTTTATTGTGAAGTGGAAACGTCTAGGAGCAACAACGGCCCAGCCGCGAAGTGGTAGGCCATACAAGCTCATAGAACGGGACCGCTGAGTGCTGAAGCGCGTAACTGTCTGTCCTCGGTTGCAACACTCCCTACCGAGTTCCAAACTGCCTCTGGAAGCAACGTCAGCACAATAACTGTTCGTTGGGAGCTTCATGAAATGGGTTTCCATGGCCGAGCAGCCGCACACAAGCCTAAGATCACCATGCGCAATGCCACGTGTTGGCTGGGGTGGGGTAAAGCTTGCTGCCATTGGACTCTGGAGCAGTGGAAATGCATTCTCTGGAGTGATGAATTACGCTTCACCATCTGGCAGTCCGACAGACGAATCTGGGTTTGGTGAATGCCAGGAGAACGCTACCTGCCCGAATGCATAGTGCCAACTGTAAAGTTTGGTGGACAAGGAATAATGGTCTGGGGCATTTTTTCATGGTTCGGGCTAGGCCCCTTAGTTCCAGTGAAGGGAAATCTTAACGCTATAGCATACGATAACATAATAGATGATTCTGTGCTTCCAACTTTGTGGCAACAGTTTGGGGAAGGCCCTTTCCTGTTTCAGTATGACAGTGCCCCCGTGTACAAAGCGAGGTCCATACAGAAATTGTTTGTCGAGATCGGTGTGGAAGAATTTGACTGGCCTGCACAGAGCCCTTAACTCAACCCCATCGAAAACCTTTGGAATGAATTGGAACGCCAACTGCGAGCCAGGCCTAATCGCCCAACATCAGTGCCCGACCTCAATAATGCTTTTTTGGTTGAATGGAAGCAAGTCTCCGCATCAATGTTGCAACATCTAGTGGAAAGCCTTCCCAGAAGAGTGGAGGCTGTTATAGCAGCAAAGGGGGGACCAACTCCATATTAATGCCCATGATTTTGGAATGAGATGTTCGACGAGCAGGTGTCCACATACTTTTGCCCATGTAGTATATATTTACATTTTTGACATTAACCCATTATATGATGTAAAGCATTTTAATATTTTATTCTCTTCTCTTCTCTCCTCTCCTCTTCTCTTCTCTTCTCTTCTCTTCTCTTCTCTTTTCTTTTCTTTTCTGTCCTCATGAGAAGGAACGGTATCTTGGGAGAATGACCATGATATCCCCATCTGTGGCTCTTGCTCCCTCGTCCTCCGCAACAACTCTGTCTACATCGCATCTGAAGGCTTCTACTACTTCTTTGCCCAGGTCACCTTCACTAGGTACATCAGGGGAGAGGAGAAGAGGAAGGTGACTCTGATAAAAAATGCCATTCAAAATAAGACAGCGCAGAGGAGCCTGAGTGAAGCCGTGTATCACGGAGAGAAAGAGGGCACTGTGTTCATGTCCAGGATGGTTAAGCTCCAACAAGGTAACAGTCTCAGCCTTGAGATAACACCCAATAGTTTTAGGAATGGGGGAGAGAATACTTACTGGGGGGCATATCAGCTCCCCCCATATTGAGCCAACAGACATTGTTCTTGAGACTTAGTTCAAGACTGAACCAAAAAAGCTTTAAAAAAATGGTGTGTGTGTAGTAGTTACTAAACTGAATTCATTTTGTGAAAACTGTAACTGTTTTGCATATGCATTGTTTGTTTCGCTGAACATATTTGATTGTATAATGAGATAACAGAATACATTGTCAAACTGTGTATTTGTGTATGTGTGATTTCTTGTGATATTAATGGTATTTTCAGGTATCTATCATGTTGTGAATTAGTCAATACTAGATATTATAGATGGTAAATAGATTTGATATGGAGAAAGTGGCCGTGTCTGGCTACCCATATTAGCGTACTAAATATTATGCAAAAAAAAGAATGTTTTATAGTATGTGAAATTTCGAAAATATTACTCTGTATGCGTCATCTATGGGCAATTTGCGTTGACTCCCGCCATTCATTCACTTTGGTACAGCGCGTCAATTTATCTGATTATCAGCTGTTGTCAAACACGTGAGTCGGAAAAAACAAGTGTATTCTACTAGATCAAATGCCGAAATGAGTATACAGTTTAAGTATGTAGTACGCTAGTAGGGTATTCGGACAGAACCTCTATTTGACAGTTTATTCACTTTTATCATCACTTGGGAGGTAGCACTAACCACATGGTGGTGCTACCAACCAACATAGGAAATGCAGATGTCCTTCTCTGTCACTTTTGGGATGGATTCTGCTACTATCACAGATTCAGTTTATTCAGAGACACGCAAACTAGAGTTGTGTTCTAATACTCATACTAACCGCACTAACAGTACTATTTGTGACGTAAATTGAGTATGTAGTATGCTTATTGGTCATAGTATGGATATAGTTAGTCGGATGTCATACTACATTTGCCAAAATAGGAAGTATACAAGCAGTAGACACTATTTCCGTCATTTAGGGCCCATAATGCAATTCTTCAGGAAATGAGCGTGGCTTCAACGTTTTCAGATTACATTTTAGTCATTTAGCAGATGCTCTTATCCAGAGCGACTTACAGTTAGTGCATACATTATTATTTATATTTTTTCATACTGGCCCCCCGTGGGAATCGAACCCACAACCCTGGCGTTGCAAACGCCATGCTCTACCAACTGAGCTACATCCCTGCCGGCCATTCCCTCCCCTACCCTGGACAAATTGTGCGCCGCCCCATGGGTCTCCCGGTCGCAGCTGGCTACAACAGAGCCTGGATTCGAACCAGGATCTCTAGTGGCACAGCTAGCACTGCGATGCAGTGCCTTAGACCACTGCACCACTCGGGAGATTTGAAGAAAATGGCGAAAAATATGCAGCTGAAGTCCGAAGAGAGCGGATACAAATTCATTGCTTTAACTAATTATGACAAATGTTAAGAAAATGTTGAGCAATGTAATAAAGTAATGTCTTTTCAAATAAGTTAGGTTATACGTTATGTTGGCTGACAATTTGTTAGTTACGCTATCCTTATGAACCGCATACCATATCATTACAGTAGTACATTCGTGGTCAAAAGTTTTGAGAATGATACAAATATTAAATTTCACAAAGTCTGCTGCCTCAGTTTTTATGATTTACATATACTCCAGAATGTTATGAAGAGTGATCAGATGAATTGCAATTAATTGCAAAGTCACTCTTTGCCATGAAAATTAACTTAATCCCAAAAAGAACATTTCCACTGCATTTCAGCCCTGCCACAAAAGGACCAGCTGACATCATGTCAGTGATTCTCTCGTTAACACAGGTGAGAGTGTTGACGAGGACAAGGCTGGAGATCACTCTGTCATGCTGATTGAGTTAGAATAACAGACTGGAAGCCTTAAAAGGAGGGTGGTGCTTGAAATCATTGTTCTTCCTCTGTTAACCATGGTTACCTGCAAGGAAACACGTGCCGTCATCATTGCTTTGCACAAAAAGGGCTTCACAGGCAAGGATTTTGCTGCTAGTAAGATTGCACCTAAATTAACAATTTATCGGATCATCAAGAACTTCAAGGAGAGAGGTTCAATTGTTGTGAAGAAGGTGTCAGGGCGCCCAAGAAAGTCCAGCAAGCACCAGGACCGTCTCCTAAAGTTGATTCAGTTGCGGGATCGGGGCACCACCAGTGCAGAGCTTGCTCAGGAATGGCAGCAGGCAGGTGTGAGTGCATCTGCACGCACAGTGAGGCGAAGACTTTTGGAGGATGGCCTGGTGTCAAGAAGGGCAGCAAGGAAGCCACTTCTCTCCAGGAAAAACATCAGGGACAGACTGATATTCTGGGGATATTCTTGGACTGCTGAGGACTGGGGTAAAGTCATTTTCTCTGATGAATCCCCTTTCCGATTGTTTGGGGCATCCGGAAAATAGCTTGTCCGGAGAAGACAAGGTGAGCGCTACCATCAGTCCTGTGTCATGCCAACAGTAAAGCATCCTGAGACCATTCATGTGTGGGGTTGCTTCTCAGCCAAGGGAGTGGGCTCACTCACAATTTTGCCTAAGAACACAGCCATGAATAAAGAATGGTACCAACACATCCTCAGAGAGCAACTTCTCCCAACCATCCAAGAACAGTTTGGTGACGAACAATGCCTTTTCCAGCATGATGGAGCACCTTGCCTTAAGGCAAAAGTGATAACTAAGTGGCTCGGGGAACAAAACATCAACATTTTGGGTCCATGGCCAGGAAACTCCCCAGACCTTAATCCCATTGAGAACTTGTGGTCAATCCTCAAGAGGCGGGTGGACAAACAAAAACCCACAAATTCTGACAAACTCCAAGCATTGATTATGCAAGAATGGGCTGCCATCAGTCAGGATGTGGCCCAGAAGTTCATTGACAGCATGCCAGGGCAGATTGCAGAGGTCTTGAAAAAGAAGACACTGCATATATTGACTCTTTGCATAAACTTAATGTAATTGTCAATAAAAGCCTTTAACACTTATGGAATGCTTGTAATTATACTTCAGTATACCATAGGAACATCTGACAAAAATATCTAAAAACACTGAAGCAGCAAACTTTGTGAAGACCAATACTTGTGTCATTCTCAAAACTTTTGACCACGACTGTATGTACCGGTATGTTAGCTAGCTACCTAATGTTAGTTGGTTACTAATACATTGAACTTGCCAGTATATTAACTATATGCCATCTAACTACCCAACGTTTATTGACTTGATTATTCACCTCATTCTTAGCTAAGTGTTATAGTCATTGTACGTTCTCAATGGACATTGTTCATTCTGGCTATCTACTCCGATTTCAGAGCACTTTTGTCTGAGTGTGCCGGAGCGCAGAATAACTGTTGAATTTACGAACGCTCAACACTCGTTGAATATGGCCGGTGTCAGTAAACATCAGCAAAAAAAGTGTAATTAAATAGTTGCCAGCAGCACAGTTACAGTCACCAACACTCTGGATAACATGAAAACAGCCTAACCAGCTCTGCTAGGGTGAGTAAAATGGTCAGAGTGCGGTGTTCTCTTATTTGTGTCTGGAAGTAGCTAGCCAATTAGCTTGGGTGGTTGACTGCCGTTGTGAGGTCAGAACGCTCGGATCAACCCTACTCCTCGGCCAGAGCGGGCAGTGTGCGCTCTGAACGGTCTGAATTTATGAACAGACAATCTGACCCAAAACACACCTCCAGTCTGTGTAAGGGCTATTTGACCAAGAAGGAGAGTGATGGAGTGCTGCATCAGATTACCTGGCCTCCACTATCACCCGACCTCAACCCAATTAAGATGGTTTGGGATGAGTTGGACTGCAGAGTGAAGTTAAAGCAGCCAACAAGTGCTCAGCATATGTGGGAACGCCTTCAAGACTGTTGGAAAAGCATTCCTCATGAAGCTCGTTGAGAGAATGCCAAGAGTGTGCATAGCTGTCATCAAGGCAAAGGGTAGCTACTTTGAAGAATCTAAAATATATAATATATTTTGATTTGTTTAACACTTTCTTGGTTACTACATGATTCCATATGTGTTAGTTCATAGAGTCTTCACTATTATTCTACAAAGTAGAAAATAGTTTTAAAAAATAAAGAAAAACCCTGTGATGAGTAGGTGTGTCCAATCTTTTGACTGGTACTGTAGTTTACAGTATGTTAGTATGGGTATTCGAACACAGCTTAGGTCTGAAAACACCTGTACCTATTAGCATTAGAAAACTGATGTGATGTAACAGAAACACACGTCAGTACTGAGTTATCATTGCCCGAAATCTAACCCACTGGGAAAAAATATGGTTGAATCAACGTGATGATGTTTAATCAAAGTGGAAAACTGATTGGATTTTTAAAAAGTCATCAATATAAGGGAATTTCGTCTTTTTTTCACCCAACTTTTAACCTAAATCCAATGACATGGTGAAAGGTTTTGTTGATTTCACATTGAATTCAGGATAGTTGACAACTCAACCAAATGTAAATCAAAATTAAACATTGAACTGAAGTCTGTGCCCAGTGGGAATGAACTGACGCTTTAGTTGGCCCTAGTACACAGAATCAATCAGGAACTAGCGATTGATAGTTACTCAAAACAGGAAGCCACAAAGTTGTCAGTGTCAGATTAGTCATAGCTCCTATTCCTCTAGTAATCTCTCCACAGAAATCTGCAGTTGTTCACACTTATTCACATATCCACTAATGTATTCAACCTCCCCTAACCCTGTCTGGGCTGGGTGTCTCAGGCTCTGCACACTATTCGATTGCATCCTACCTGGCAGGCCGCTCCTACCAAGTGACGTGGAGAGGATCTGTGTCTGCACCACATACTCTCACTACTGGTGTCCCCCAGGATTCAGTTCAAGGCCCTCTCCTCCTCTATACACCAAGTCACTCCGCTCCATCATATTGTCACTCCTATCAGTGGTGTGTATTCATGGATGCTAAGGGAAGCCAGGCTTTCCCCCAAAAATGACCAAGAAAAAACATATAAAATAATGTATCTTTCGTCACTCTGTGTTTCATAACTTTCCTTCAATTCGCAAAAGGCTGAATGTAACTCACCAGAGAAAGCATCCGAACAAGCGAAACAGCGCCCCTCTGTCTCTGTATGTGTTGGCCATCTATCCGATGCTGTCTGGTCCAAAAGAGTATGACATTTTTGCCGCCCATAGCATAGAATGCAAGGGAAACCAGCGAGCATTTGGCCTCCCCTGATCATTAAAAAAATTAAATAATAGCCAATCAGCGTTGAGCTAAACTGAACGAGCTCAACTGTGAATGGTCCTGGCTTCACTCCAATCACATTGCATTGAGAGCATACGTCATTGACGGAAACCCATTGTGCCTCTCATTGTGTTGTTGTCCTCCGGTGGCTAGCTAGCTAGCTAGCTAAAATTGGCCCTTTCTTAAATTAGCCATGGATGGAGATAGGGATTTGGACTTCGTACTGGCCAATGATTATAACAGAAATTCTGGTCCAACCATAAATTCATACATTGCGCCCCTGGCCTGAGAGGATGGAAGTTCAATATGTAGCTAGATTTAGAAGCCTAATGTTAACTAGATAACGTTGCCCATGAAAGGAAGCAAGCTAATATTTTTGCCAGGTTGCCTAGGACAACAAAAATTGAAAGCGTGTACTGTATGACAGAGTGATACACCGTTTCGTCAACATGAAAGAGAGGAGGATGGCATTGGCGTTTCTCTACAAGTAAGGTGTCAACATGTTTTTTCTACTGCATGAACATGCACACACACACACAAACACACACACGTACACGTACACACATAAATCAGAACCATGGACAGCCACATCATATTCAGCTTACGTTGATTGGATTAAATTGTTTTTGGTATCTTTTAGTTGTCTCTGTATTAGACTAAGCGTAGGTGATTTGATAATGTTGAAGTTGAAATGGTGCTGGAATAGTGGAGGCAGCTCCTGTTTTCTTTGCGACTTGCAGTAACTCCTTGGTTTTAAATCAATAGTTGTTTGGTAGACGAAAATGGCGGAAACATTAACTTGCTTGACCATGCTGTAGGTCATGTAACTGTTTGTTACATGCAATATGCTTTCTGGACTTCACCTGACTGTCATGCATCTGGGTGTAGCGGTAGGATGGAATCAAGCGCAGGACACAGAACTGTATAAACAAAGTTCTTTACTGGAACAAAATAAGCAGAGCAAATCCTCCACGCAGGGAAGAGCAAATACCGGCTCACCAAAAGACAGCAAAACAACGAACAATCACGCACAACACCATGAGGGAACCAGAGGGTAAAATAGGGAAACAAATTAACATAATGGGTAACAGGTGTGATCAATACAGACAAGACAAGTGTAACACAGAAAATATTGATCGGTGGCAGCTAGTACTCCGGTGACGACGAACGCCGAAGCCTGCCCGAGCAAGGAGGAGGGGCAGCCTCGGCTGAATTCGTGACACTGACAGAGGTTGCTCTCCGGTTTTGTGATAAAACAAAGGTGTGGTTGAATTTATTCTGCCACTGTGTATTCTTATTGTCTCGGCCTATACAGCGTATTCGGAAAGTATTCAGACCCCTTCCCTTTTTCCACATTTTGTTACATTACAGCCTTAGTCTAAAATTGATTAAATTAATTGTTTTCTTCATCAATCTACACACAACACCCCATAATGACAAAGCGAAAACAGGTTTTCAGAAATACCTTATTTACGAGACAGGATATATTTTTAAAAATCCATTTCAGAATAAGGCTGTAACGTAACAAAATGTCGGAAAAGTCAAGGGGTCTGAATACTTTCCGAATGCACTGTATATCACAGTCACAAGGTATATGAGCTAACAGGTTATAGAGAAAACAACGCAATTATCACAACACATAGGCTGTAATATGTTTTTTTTCTTCTGGCATGGCTTTGCCAGTGATTTTACCCACGCACCGTACTGTCTCCTATCATTGCTATGCAGATGACACTCAACTATTTTTCTCCCCCTTCTGACACCCAGGTGGCGACACACATCTCTGCGGGCCTGGCAGATATCTCAGCTTGGATGTCGGTCAACCACCTCAAGCTCAACCTCAACAAGACGGAGCTGCTCTTCCTCCCGGGGAAGGCCTGCCCGCTCCAGGGCCTCTCCATCACGGTTGACAACTCCACGGTGTCCCCCTCTCAGAGTGCATAGAACCTTGATGTGACCCTGGACAACACCCTGTCATTCTCTGCAAACATCAAAGCAGTGATTCGCTCCTGCAAGTTCATGCTCTACAACATCCGTAGAGTATGACCCAGGTCCTAATCCAGGCACTTGCCTTCTCCTGTCTGGACTACTGCCACTCGCTGTTGGCTGTGCTCCCCACTTGTGCCATCAAACTACTGCAATTTATCCAGAATGCCGCAGCCCGCCTGGTGTTCAACCTTCCCAAGTTCTCCCATGTCACCCAGTTCCTCCGCACACTCCACTGGCTTCCAGTCGAAGCTCATGTCCACTTCAAGACCATGGTACTTGACTATGGAGCAGCAAGTGGAATTACCCCTCCTTACCTTCAGGCTATGCTCAAACCCTACACCCCAACCTGAGTAGTCCATTCTGTCACCTCTGGTCTCTTGGCCTACTGGAGGGCAGCTCCTGCTCAGCCCAGTCAAAACTGTTCTCTGTCTTGGCACCCTAATGGTGGAACCAGCTTCCACCTGAAGCTAGGACAGCAGAGTCCCTGCCCATCTTCCGAAAACATCTGAAACCCTACCTCTTCAAAGAGTATCTTAAATAATCCAACAGCAATCCCTTCATGAACTAACACTTCCACTTGACTTTTTCCTGCCTACTAGCAATGACTTTGCTGAAAGATTACTGAGGAAAAATGTACTTACTATGACTGAGATATGTGGTTCTCCCACTAGCTACTGTATCTTAAGATGAATGCACTAACTGTAAGTCGCTCTGGATAAGAGCATCTGCTAAATTAATAAAATGTCAAATGTACATGTATAGATTGATTTGGCATTTGTACATTAGAGGCTACTGTATGCCACTTAGAAACTCCCTGTGTAGATTTTAATCTTAAACCTGTCCTGGACTATACGGTAACCCCAGGTAACAGGGGACATCCTCAGGACATTCACGTGTCCCCCTCTCAGAATGCAAATAACCTTGGCGTGACCCTGGACAACCCTGTCGTTCTTTGCAAACATCAAAGCAGTGACTCATTCCTGCAAGTTCATGCTCTACAACATCTGTAGAGTATGACCCTACCTCACACAGGAAGCGGCGCAGGACCTAATCCAGGCACTTGCCTTCTCCCGTCTGGACCTCTGCCACTCGCTGTAGTCCAGACGGGACTACACTGGTCTTTAAATCCCTTACTAGTCTTTATGCAAACATTTTCTACAGGACGTTCTGGCAACATTCAAAACGTTCCCTTTAGGAAAGCTCTTCTTTCATCCATGTCCTAAAGCACAGGAGTATACTCACCATCGTCTGAAATGAACAAAATCTACCACCATCCCTCCTGATTGAAAGAATGATTAAATCATTTCAATCAGGTTTGGTGACGAAATAAAGTGATGTCCTTGCTGATCTGCAATACAGGGATATTCTCATGAGAATCAAAACAATAGTAGATTATCACTTCCTTATTGTTGTGGTTTCCCTCCTGAGCATTTTTTCTCTCAACTCCTGTTTTCAGGACCTACTTCCTGCTTTTCTCAGTCAGTTCATCTTAAAGTACAGTTACATTCCGAGTAGTTGAAATTTGTTTATCTACAGACAGATCATATGAATGAACCACATGACAATACAAATGATGAGCCTGCCCTTCAATCATGTGAGGACCATGAGACACAGTACAGTGACGTGCGGTGAGGTTGGTGGCTGGGTAGACACTGGCTATTATCAAAGCCAGATTTACTCACAAATAAACCTTGATGAAGCCCAAGTCCACCAAACAACAGATGGCTCCAACAACCAGAATGACATTGGCTATTAACCGAAATTGACAAATATTGTTACCAAACGTAAATACCAATGTAGCCAAGACACACAAGTGATAGCCTCTGATGGCAGCATATTTCATATCATCCGACAAAATGAAACACTGCTCAACTCAGCTCATCCATAGACCGATGTAGCGTCCACAGTTACAACCAATAGGTGGCACTAAAATTCCAATATATGGACACATTTAATCCGAATAGTTTGCAATGCAAAGTCCATAGCCTTTGATAATGGATTTACAATTCTTCCAATGCACTGCGTGTGGCACATGCAAACATACACACACATAATAATATTATGTGAAATATTATTACACACACATATATAATAAATAAGGTTCTAATGAAATGTCCATATCAACAATCGAAATGACTGAAAAATGGTCTAATCAAAAACATAATTCTAGCTTGATAAATCAAATGCATCAAAGGGATGTTGTCTATTCTCATGTTAATTTAACAGTAGACTAACCCGCAAATGGCTAAGGAAAATGCATTTCAGCCTACCTTTACTTGTAAAGGAAGTACATTAATCTGTCCTTCAGGGTAAACCTCTCAGTGACAGCATTGTAGAAGTATTCTTTATTCTTTTTGAGTTTGAAAAGTCTCGATTGACATGATGGCCAAGGACAACAAAATGATCAAACCTGGCTTTCATTTGAATACTGATATTGTCCAAAATGTTGTAAAACATTACTCTCCTCTCACCGGCTGTCTGCTCCGGTTTGCTGTGTCTGTCAGGCCAAGTGTGGTGCATTTCTCCTCAAACCGATCATAGAAAGTGTCAAACTCTTGTCCCCGGGCATCCACAACTTTCATTGTGTTACTGATATGTGCACAGTAGAACCCCATGTCCATTATTTTATTCTGCAGAACACGAAAGAGTGCCTCAGTTTAGCTGAAAATCTCTCCATAGACCAACAGCAGAAAGCCGGTTGATGCCTTTGACAGCCAGGTATCATATCCAGAGGCCATCAGCAGCGTGTCTTTGCCCCGATCCGATTACTTTCTGTCCCTTCTTCTGATGAAGGTCAGGGAGCGCAGGTGTTGGTCTCCCTCTCTGAATTTTACCAAGTTTTCCTTAGAAATCTACTTGGAAAATTATTTGAGGTGCAGTATAGTGTTCATTTGTCAGGTTGTATTTGCTTGCTAGCTAGATGCGTTCAGTTGAACGTATGCGAGCGACAAATTATGTAGACACGCCCAATTGTGTACAGCTTACCCCAGGCTTACCCACACAACATACTTAGGCAATACGCATGAGCAAAATATGAAATCCACTCAATGCAACAAATGAAGGCTAGGCAAAGCAGCGAGGCCTATGCTGACCCTGTCCATCAACAGTGACTGGAGTCAGGAACGGCCGCGCTTGTCAATTATTTAAATGGATTTCAATGGATTGGTTAGGGTTATATTCTGGCGCCTTTCCTGATGTTTTGATGTAGTTTAGCACATTTTGAGATTTTGAGCATAAAAACCACCAGAATCATTGAGAAAAAACATTAGATAACAAAAAAGAATGCATTTAAAAATATATATAATTGTATTTTTTATTTGGCTTTTCATAATAGCTTTTTTAAATTAGATTATTAAAGGGTAAGCACTGCCTACCCTGATTGCAAGTCACTGACACTATCATCCACTACAACTACTTAATGTACTGTGCTAACTGCTAGCCAGGGTGCTTGACTGTTTCTGTATACAACAAGGTCACATTATATGTTGGAATATTTGAGTGTGTGGGCCACGATTTATTTTCTTCTGCTTACCTCTTGAGATGATCTGCATTTAACTACTAAAAAGAATCCGAATTTTGATTTTAAAAAATGTGCTTTATCAGGAAGGTAGAAGCAGGAGAAGAGAGAGAAGAAGAGTGTAGGAACTGGGAGAGAGATAACACAAATAGAACTTCAGGTTCAATTTACATAAGCAGATCTCAAATTAAGATCAGAAGTTAAATATATATTTTCTGTCAGCAATACTCTATTTCCAATATATGAATCCATGTCAAGTTACAAATGTACAAGAAATGGGGATGTCCATGAGGCAAACAGTAACATAAGTTATTCATCGAATTTACAGATCTCGGTAGCCATATTGATCACTGGACAGGAAAACCACTATACCCCTGGACTGGATACTATCCTGTGGGCGGCCACAAGGAGACATCAACTAGGTAAAAGGTCATGTACAGGTAATAACAACAATGACCCAATTGCTCTTTCAGACAATGGGAAATTAAACAGAATGAATCACCCCTCTTACACCTCTAAGAGTGTGTCACTACCTGGTTCAGATACCTGGTTCAAATACCTAGAAAAAGCCTACTTCTCTGTTCCTAGAAGTAATCCCTGAGGTAACTTGGCGGACATGAAATATCCAGTTGGTTCTGTGACCAAGGTCCACGTGATGATGAGCCCTGATGAGCCCTAAACTTGCCTGAGACTTGAACCCTGTGACCCCAAGCCAATGCCTAGACTAGTAAGGCTAATACACTGTTCTGGCAGGAGACCCAGCTTTGAATCCTATCAGTTACAGATAGATGTATCCAATGTAGGGCCAGATACATCATTACTTAAAGGGGGATGGGAGGCTTTTTCCATTTTAGTCATTTAGCAGACATGCTTATTCAGAGCAACTGGGGTTAAGTGCCATGCTTAAGGGCACATCGACAGATTTATCACCTAGTCTGCTCGGGGATTCAAACCAGCAACCTTTCTGTTACTCGTCAAACGCTCTTAACTTCTAGGCTACCCGCCGCCACAAAGTATTTGAGGGCCAGAGAAAGTGGTGGGTAATGTTGAACCTTCAAAGAGAGGAAGGGTTGGACCATGGCCCTGCTACAGAGAGGGGTGGAAGGATTGAGGTGACGGTATTGCTAATAGGGCAGAGAGAAGGGCATTGAGATATGAAGTCTCAGGTAGATGTTTCCTCCCTTTATCACAATACTTATGTTCCTCACAATGAAAATATTTCTTTCTTTCCTCCATAGAATTCAGTATGAGAGGTGTCTGTGTTATATTTCAGCTGACCCCTGAACTATTATCTATTGCTTCCCTGCTAGAAATCACAAACTAATGTTCAAGTCAAGATACTGTAAGTGGCTTTGCTACACTTTACATTAAGTAGCAAAGATACCGTGGAGTTTAATAGTATTCAAATGCATTGTGTAATTACACAATGACTACACGTGTGACTTACTGAGAATTCATTGTTTTTTGTAAGTGCAGTTTCAGTATATAGCTGAGTAGTTACTGTACATTCTGGTTAACAAATAGAAAAACTTCATCGTTGCACAAGAAATTCACTTTCAAGTCCGGTTTTGCCTTAACCCATCCTGCAACCACACCTACCCATTGGAATACCAGTTTGGCAGAGGTGTTCTGTGGTTTTTCTTTTCCTTTGAACCATAACTATCTCTACACAGGAGTTTGCTGCTGCAACTCTGCTATGTCTCCACTCACTGGGTGACATCACTGGAGTTTCCCCGTTTGTACCAGTAGCAGGCCGAGCATAAAAACGACAGGGCTTCTGGCAGAAGTACATTCTAATGAACGAGTAAAACACAGGACACATATTAAGCTACAATTCTGTAAAAACAAAGAAGATATTTAGGAGATATTCAGGCAAATATTCAGTCGCTAGACTTTTCCACTTCCACCAAGAGCCAAGAGTTTGAACCTCATTCAACAACAGTATGGAGGGGTATGCGATGACACCTGGAGACATGGAGAGGGGCCTTGAAAATAGCCTTGTGGACAGTGGCCCTGTGTACAAGACAACGGTGACAGCTGTTGCTGAGAGAAAGGCCTCCAGAGGTTGGTTATGGAGGCTGTGTGGGGTCCTCTTAGTAGTGGCTTTATGTGCGGCAGCAGCCCTGCTCTTTGCGTGGGGTCAGTGTGGAAGACTGGCAATGGTAAGGAACTCTAATGGGGACAATATTTAACACATTTCTGAAATAGAGGACCGTACAATCAACTAACATCCTCTTGGTTTATCTCATAGATGCAGGATGAAATGGAGCCTCGGCTGGAGAAACTCATTGGTGCAAAAGGTGATTATTTGATTGACAGATGCCCCTTTTAATTGAATTTCTTCTCACTGTAATAGCTTTAATCAAAGGTTACGGTTGTAGGCAACATCATGGTTTTTGCTTGTGTTATTCGTGACTAATGTGTTTCCCTCCCTCAGATACCCACCATACGTTGAAGCAGATTGCCGGCAATGCAAAAGCAGCCATCCATTTAGAGGGTGAGTGGCCTATAGCGTTTTGCAGCCAGCCTGGACTGTGTCTGTTGAAGGTTAAAACATTTCTAGTGGGCTAGTATGTCTTAGTGTCCTTCATTGTAGAAGCTAGGGGATTCTTTTTAAACATCCCCATTGACAAAGATTAAACCACAACCCAAGGAAGCAAGGAAGTTGCTTAATCATTAGCTTGTCTCTTGTTGCCACCAGAGTAAATTGACGAGAGCTTTGTAAGAAGAAATAGCTACCAGCTGGACCCTGGGGCCTCAAAGTTGTAACAATGGGTCTTTCTTCCCTCTACTGCCAGGTGAATACAATCCTAATGTCAGTGCTGACACAGTGCAGTGGAGAAAGGATGACGGCCAGGCCTTTTCCCAAGGTGGGTTCGAGCTACAAGGGAACCAAATCCTCATCCCGCAGACTGGGCTCTTCTTTGTTTACAGCCAGGCTTCATTCAGGGTCAAGTGTAACGGCCCGGGCGAGCATACCACTCCTCTGAGTCACGTTATTTGGCGCTATTCGGACTCCATCGGGGATAACGCTAATCTTCTTAGCGGGGTAAGGTCAGTGTGTCAACAAAACGACGGTGATGCTGAGTCCAATATCGGCGAGGGCTGGTACAATGCAGTTTACCTCGGTGCTGTGTTTCAGCTGAATGAAGGGGACAAACTGTGGACTGAGACCAATCGACTGACCAATGTGGAGTCAGAGCAGGGCAAGAACTTTTTCGGTGTGTTTGCACTATGATGAGAGAGAGGTAGGGCAGAGATTAATATTTGTTAAAACAGTTTTATGTTAAAGCTCTTATTTTGTTGTTGCAATTTTATGGCGACTGAGCAATGGAGATAGGTCTAATCTTAATGGTTATTTTGTAAACTGCAACAGTTTGAGAAATGATAATTGTTTGTCCATACATGATGATTGTCCATTCTCATATTATAGATTTTGCACCAAATAATATTATGACTTTATTTATATTTACTTTTTACTATTTTTATATGTACTATTTATATGACAATACAGTAGGCTACTGTGGAGAAGTATAAGTTATTTTGATTCACATAAGCCTAGCAGTAGCCTATACTAGGCCTATCAGAATACATTTCTACAATATGAAGTTATTTAATTTAATGTATTGACATGTCTATTTAAATGTGATCGTGTGTATTGTATTTGTCAGCTTTTCAGAGTGCTTGAATCAACTGTATTAAATTCCAAATGTTCTCAACTTTAGGAGACTCAAAGTTTGGTTATATTTAATTATGCAGTTTGGAGGGGGTGGGGCCGGGGGGTGGGAGTCTGGACACTAAGGGCTCTATTCATTCTGTAAAGTTTAAGCGTTATAGATTCCGCGATAGAAATCTAAAGGTAATTTCAGATTGAGCCGACATATGCAGCGTTTACCGTGAATGCAGTCTCCGTCTAAAGCGGGAACATTGCCTTTAAATTTCAATCACGCTGTAAACCTGAACTTCTGCAATGCAGATTGAATAAAGCCCTAAATCTGTTCTTGAGCAGCTTTGCACCAGAAATGGTAATACAAAATGCCTCCACAATGAGGTCAGACCAAAACAAGGGAATTTCCCTTCCTGTTTCTTTTTCTGCTGTGTCAGGTGAGAGGACACACATATGCCTCAAGCCATGCCTGGGGATTCCCCCACTGACCTTCTTCCTCCTCCTCCTCCTCCTCCTCCTCCTCCTCCTCCTCCTCCTCCTCCTCCTCCTTCTCGACAGCATCATAGGTCTTCAGTCAGGTGGGTGGGGGGGCTGTAAACATCTGAGCTGAAATACTGTATGTGCATGAGAAAATGTGTTTGTCCCACAAACATCCTTTTAAGATGAGGTAGTCATTTCCCATGACCCTTTGCAGCTGGCTGTTGTGTAACATGTATGTCTGCCTTTCACTTTCAGCTCATATTATGATCTCAATCCTTCTGTTCATATTGCCTTTTGATAAGAAATGACACCAATACCCATTGGTTAATAGGTCAATCAATTATGAAGTGGAAGCACATTGTATGATTGACACAGATGCTTTTAGTAATGGGACTGAAATTACTTTTAATCCTGGGAGGGCTATCGTTCAATATGAATGTGGGGCGGCAGGTAGCTTAGTGGGTAAGAGCGTTGTGCCAGTAACCGAAAGGTCGCTGGTTCTAATCCCCGAGCCGACTAGGTGAAAAAGTCTGTCGATGTGCCCTTAAGCAAGGCACTTAACCCTAATTGCTCCTGTAAGTCGCTCTGGATAAGAGCGTCTGCTAAATGACTAAAAATGTAAATGTAGATTCTAGATTATTAAACAACAGAATACCTTGGGTGTCATTAACTGATGGTGACATCTAGTGGTTAAAACAGCTGGGTGTAACATGCTTGTCCCTTTGGACATGGTTATGATACCACATATTGTCTGTCATAAAATACCCATTCAAAGTATAAAGAAGTGTTTTGTCGTATTTCAGGGTATATGAGGGTGTTTACATGAAATTATATTAATTATTAGTCAAATTGAACACATAACATGAAACACATCTATTCAGTGAAAAACAATGGGTTTATTTTACTATGATATCCATATATTTGAATACATATAATCTGAAATATATCAACATTTAAAATTGTAAATATAGTGTATACAAATATCTTCAAATCCAGTTATATACACTGGGTTTACAAAACATTATGAACACCTGCTCTTTCCATGACATAGATTGAACAAGTGAATCCAGGTGAAAGCTATGATCCCTTATTGATGCCACCTGTTAAATCCACTTTAATCAGTGTAGATGAAGGGGAGGAGACAGGTTAAAAAATGATTTTCAAGCCTTGAGATAATTGAGAGAAGGATTGTGTATATGTGCCTATTCAGTGGGTGAATGGGCAAGACAACAGATTTAAGTGCCTTTGAACCGGGTATGGTAGTAGGTGCCAGGTGCACCGGTTTCAGTGTGTCAAGAACTGCAATGCTCTGGGTTTTTCACAACAGTTTCCCGTGTGTATCAAGAATGGTCCACCACCCAAAGGACATCCAGTCAACTTGACACAACTGTGGGAAGCATTGGGAAGCACATGGGCCAGCATCCCTGTGGAATGCTTTCAACACCTTGTAGGCCATGCCCCGACGAATTGAGGCTGTTCTGAGGGCAAAAGGGGCTGCAACTCAATATTAGGAAGGTGTTCCTAATGTTTTGTACACTCAGTGTATATTCATACATGTGCAAGAGTATATTTCTCTAAATAATCTTCGCATACATATATTACACAATCTCATCCATGTACAGTTAATAAATATTGACTATTTCATCCATAACTTCCTATGGAGAGGTTGTATCTCTCACTTTCCTATACCCTGAGCTACAGTATGTTATTAGAACGGCAACAAAATCATGACCTGAAACATTGTTTTGTCTTGAACTATAGTGCAACATGAGATAATGCTATTTGGAAAAGTAACGTCACTTACGTTACTTGCCAATAAAGCTGTGTTATATCATTGCTTCATACATTTTGATGAATTGTTAATGAATGAGATTGTCCATATATATTAACTGTTGTATAAGCATGTCAGAATCCTTTACATATACTGTTACATATATTCTTCAGCATCACATTCACAAATGTAGTTGTACAAAGCTAAAATCTGAGGGGAAATTCGAAATAAATGTCAAATATAAGACCAACGGGTGACAGGCATGTACGCTCACATTAACATTTATATTCAGATTGTCTTTAGGGAAAAAATAGTTATTGACAAACAAAATAAAAAGGCTTGGAAGAATGATGCATATTACATTTGCCAGGAGGGTGTGCTTCCTTTGAATATCTATGATGTGTCCAATAAAATTCCAATTGTGGGAACATATCAATTCAAGTCCAATTGAAAACTTTCAAAAGGATGATACAATGAAAAAACGTATTAGGCTAGATATCATATTACACTATTTTCTTATCAAATGGGTTTCATATATTCAAGAGCATACAACAGCAAAAATGTGATTGAAGATACAAAGCTGTACTTGAATATGTATACAGCAAAACATCCACAAAAATCTTGCTATTGTCCCAAAATGAGGGTGTCCATTCCAAGACCCTCTACTGTATATGGCTATAATGTAAGCATTTCAATTTCAGTTAGGATAACTTTGCACTTTGAGTTTAGATGGTGTTTTGATATGAAATCCAACGTATTGAATCCACTGGGAAACTGTGCTGTTTTTCCCACTCTCATTGCATTTGAACAGTTTCCACCCCTTTACCCACCAAAATATTGAACTAAATATAGAGCATAACATTGAATCCATGACATAACATATCATACATTATGTAATAACAATATTAATCAATTACCATGTGCTTCTCTATTTCAACAAACTGAAGACAAATATGCAGATACGGGAGTCAAAAAGTAGCAAACACACACAGTACACAAAGTCCTCCCGGAGATCCTAGATACATCTGCACAACAGAACGTGAAAACAAACAAAGGGAAGGAGGAAAGAGGAGGAGTGAAAGATCTGTCCATTTTCTGTCTCCACAAGTAGACTGAGGGTTAATCTGGGATGTGCTTGTTTCTTATTCTCTAACTCGTATTACTAGTCACAAGTGCTTCAGGTTCACACAATGAGACAGACTGTGAGATAGACTGGTGTTACCCGGGTGGCTCTCCTCACAGTAGCCTGTAGTGAAAGGAAAAGCCCTCCGTCGTCGTGTGCCTCCACTCACTCTGTCAATGTCAGTAGCTTGTGCTCTTTTTCCATAACAAGTGAAAGTCAGAGTGCCTCCATGTGTGTTCGTTCCTCTGTGTGCTCTGGGCTCTTCTACCGCCCCGCCCCCCACCCCCTCACTTGTAAAGCAGGGGGATCTGGCTGTTGTGACAGTGGTTGCGACTTATTTTGCTGTCCGCCTGGTACAGGTTGGAGGAGTTGGAGAAGGAGGGGGGTAAGGAGGAGTGATTGTCCGACGCGGGGTTGGGGTACCCGGGAGGGGGCAGGAGAGACTTGGGGTCTGGCTGGGAAGAGGGCGGGGACGGGGTGCTGTGGTTCTGGTTGGTGCCGGATGAGGGCCGTCGTCGGTTGCGCAGGGCCTGTCTCTCAACCAGCTGGTTGCGGAGCTCCGATACCCTCTGCTCTTTCTGAGAGCACAGAAGAGGGAGAGGTCTTATTAATACAGAACACTCATGGGTAAAGAGGAATCATTTATTAAGCATTAATTGAGAATGAATTAGACATGTATTCATCATTTATTAATCAAACCAAATGTATCTCTTAGTTAAAGGTAATAACAAATGAATGATTGGAAAGATTTGGTTGGTTGGTTGGTTGGTAGGTCAAATAATTCAGATTTAAAAAAAGGCATATTAGATGTATTTTAATAGATGCATTTTGATTATATTTTGATAGCTAAGGTATCAAAGTGAGTGTGTATTGTAGTACCACCTGTATGATAAAGATTGGTTAAATGATTGATTACTAGTTCCAATAATTCAGATGTATTTTATACGTATTAGACATATTTAAATCTAGATGTATTGTGATTCTATGTTGATAGCTAAGGTGTGCACTGTACCTCCTGTATGATCTTCTGCAGCTCACGGTTCTCTCTCTCCAGCTGGCGAGACTTCTCCTCATCGTTGTTGTTGGTGGACGAGCCGGTCTTCAGCGTGTCCTGCTGCTCCGACTGCCACTCACCACGTGTAATCAGCCTGCGCATCTAGAATAGAATATAACTTTATTCTACACAGCCAGACAGACAGAGAAGACCATTTTCTGTAAATATGTGAATTTGGAAATGTTAACATTGAAGAAAGTATTGAGACTTTGTTTCGAGTGCTGATGCAAGTTTCGTGTGG